>NW_022631098.1:477024-810563 GCF_010015895.1 Lontra canadensis | reverse complement strand
CCCAGTGCATTTCCACACTTGCGTTATCAGCACCACCTGGGGACACACACCTTTCTCCAGCACAGCTAAATCAGGAATGCGAAGGATGGAGCTGAGCAATATTTGTTTGAACCATTCCTCTACGTTTTTCTGATGTAAGCTCGAGTTTCTCAACTGTATTGAATGGTAAAATTATTTTGGGGGTGGGGGAGTGTCCTTGGGAAAAAACTCCCAATGCCTAGTTTCCTTGTACCAGATAATCTGATTTAGTTGGTATAGGAAATACATCACCTGGACCTCAGGACTGAGAGAGTAGTTCTCAATCTCTTGTGTTAAATTAAAATCATCCTGGGAACTTTGAAAAGAAACTAAAACTAAAAAAAACCTTCCTCCTGCCAAGATTCTGATATAGTTGTCCTTGGGGGACAAGGAGCTTAGGTACTGATCTTTGTTTTGTGATTTTCACTGAAAATGAATTAAAATTAAAAATGAATCCCTTGGTAGTTTTAACATGCAGCCAGGATTCAGACCACTGCCTTAAAGTGTTTGATGATAGTACTGTATTAAATGCCCCAGTCTTCTCAATTATCTCTCATCTCTCCACTCCCTTCCCATTATCCACTATTACTTTCTTCAGTACAATTCAGCTCAGATTGGGGGAAAAAAAGAAAAAGGGCAAAAAAACCCAAGAAAACTAAACCATACAAATGCATGAACCACAAAAAGCTTCAGAGTCCTACAGTTATCTATTATTTAATACTATATTATCTAAAATGAATTTCTAATTGGCAGAAATTCAGGTAGAATTTAAAAATGAAATAAAGGGTAATTTGGAGCAGAAATAGCTATACACCAGCTCTTAAATCACATAAAACATGTTCCATTTGAGAATGTGATAACTTCTTTTTTCTTTAAAGTGTCCTCTTTTAATTTCTTTTGTAATCTTGTGGAGATTGTTTTATCTCTCAGTCATCTATTTCCCATTGAAAGATGTCCCCATTCCCTTCAATAAGCCATTTGATGGAACATTGTGATAATGTAAAGTACTTTATGTACCTTAGTAGAAAAAAGAATCATGTAAATTCAGGCTATTTCAAAAAGATATATGGGTATCAACTTTCCACCATTTACATCCAAGGTAATGATTTAAAAAATTAGATACAAAAATCAACTGGGCTAAATTTTCAAAAAAGTCAAAAAATTGTTTAGTATTTGACCTTAAGGTGGCTCCTAAATTCAAAATTATTTATCTTATTTCTGCAACTCTATGATCCACATAATGTTCAAAACTAAAGACAGAGTTCTATTTCAGCATGTTTGTCCCAAGTTTGTGAGTTCTTTGTTCCCTCACAGCAATTTACAGTGTAACAGGGAGTGAAAACTGTATCCAATAACTTCATAAAAGGCTTCTTTACAGTCCTACTGATTCAATCAACATCTTTCAACAGGATAGAGCATTCAAGATTCTTAACTAAAACCATGTATGTCATAGCTATGGGACGATCTGCTAGTGAGGACTGGTCTGTGGAAGTTGGATCACATTCTCCTCATTTCTGCTTGAAAGCTCTAACATGGCCTCAGATCCCTTGCCATTGTTGATGCAAAAAATGCAAGAATGTGACGAAGTATTAGCAAATTGTATAAAAGTATAAAAAGAATTATGTACCACAACCAAGCGGGGTTTACCTCAGGTATGTAAAGCTAGTTCAACAACTGAGAATCAATATATGTTCCATTACATTAACAGACAAAAAAATAAAGATTACATGATCCTATCAAAAGTTTCAGAAAAAGCAAATGACAAATCCAACATCCATTCATGATCAAAACTCTTAGTAAACTAGGAATAGAACAGAACTTCCTTGACTTGATAAAAAGTATCTGTAAAACAACATAGTTATCACACTTAATGGTGAGAAACTCAAAGCTTTCCTAATAAGATCAGGTACCAGGCAGGGATGTCCCCTCTCACCACTCCTTCTCAACATCATAGTGGAAGTTCTAGCTAATACGATAAGGCAAGAAAAGGAAATTATATACATATATATACCCACACACATATATTAGAAAGAAAAGAAAAAAAATTGACTCTGTCCACAGATGATACAACTGTCTATATGGAAGATTAGAAAGAATCTACCAAAAAAATCCTGGAAATAATAAACAAGATTTATAAATAATAATAAATCATAAACAAGATAATTATAGTAAGGTTGTAGTATATAAGGTTAATATATTAAAAGTTAATTATTTCCCTATATAACAGCAATGAAAAGTGTAATTTGAAATTAAAAACATAACATATTTACATTAGCACTCCAAAATATAAAATTCCAAAGTATAAATCTAACTGAATAAGAAGACTCAGTATTGTCAAGATGTCAGTTCTTCCCATCTGTAACTTCAATGCAATCCCAATAAAAATATCAGCAAGTTATTTTACGGATATTGACAAACTCTTTTCTACAGTTTATATGGAAAGGCAATCAAGACCCAAAGTAGCCAATACAATATTGAAGAAAAAGAAAAAACTTAGAAGACTGACCTGACCTAACTTCAAGATTTACTGTAGAGCTACAGTAATCAACACAGTGTGGACTTGGTGGAAGAATCAACAAATACATCGATGGGACAGGATAGAGAGCTCAGAAATATGCCCACATACATACGGTTAACTTATCTTTGACAAAGGACCAGAGGAAATACAATGGAGTAAAGAAAGTTTCTTCAAGAAATGATGCTGGAACAAAAGGTATCCGCATGCAAAGAAGAAAGAAAGAAAGAAAGAAAGAAAGAAAGAAAGAAAGAAAGAAAGAAAGAAAGAAAGAAAGAAAGAAAGAGAAAGAAAGAAAGAGGAAGAAAGGAGAAAGAATGAATCTACGCAAACACCTTATACTCTTCACAAAAAAATAACTCAAAGTGAACCACATACCTAAATGTAAAATCTAAAACTATAAAACTCTTAGAAGATAACATAAAAGAAAATCTAGATGTCTTTTTAGATAAAACACCAAAGGCAGAAACCATGAAGAAAGAACTGATAAGCCAGACTTCATTTAAATGAAAAACTTCTCTTATGTTAAAGACAATGTCAAGAAAATGGAAGATAAGCCACAGGGTGGGAAGAAAATATTTGCAAAGACATATCTTATAGAGGATAGTTATCGCAAATAAATAAAGAACTCTTAGAACTCAATAATAAAAAAATCACTCATTAAAAAAATGGGCTAAAGATCTTATCAGACACCTCACTAAAAAAGATACTATACCACATGCCATTAGGAAAATTCAAATTAAAACAACGTCATGCCATTACTCACCTAATAGAATGGTCAAAATCTAGGACACTGATAACACCAAATGCTGGTGAGAATATGGAGCAACAGAGACTCTTAGTTCACTGCTGGTGGGAATGCAAAAGGTATAAGCACTTTGGAATGGTATAGCCAATGCAAAATGGCACCAGCATACACCTTCAAGTGGGATAATGGAAATAAGATGGACTACTGCCTTTTCGTTGTTGTTGGTCCTGGCCAAAACATTTCTAACCCTTGAACTTTACAAGGGAATGACGAGAAGAAAACCAAATAGCGTAACTTTTTTTAAAAAAGCAGATTCAGGTTCTCACCAAAATTAAAAGTATTGAAATTTCCTATATGCCTCCCTACTCCCATACTATAACATTTTATTTTTTATCGTGGTAAAATACATCTAACATAAAATCTACTAAATTTAAGTGTACAGTTAATGGACATTAAGTACATACACATCATTATACAACTATCAACAATATCCAATTCTGGAACTTTCTCACCATCACAACTGTAACCCTGTACACACTGAAAGGCAAATCCCCATACCTCCTTCCCACCGGTCCCTAGTAACCATCGTTCTACTTTCTGTCTCTAGGGATTTGACTATTCCTTATACGTATATATTCTATATAGCTCATTTAAGTGGAATAATACAGTAATTGTCCTTTGGAGTATGGCTTATTTTGCTTACCATAATTTTTTTAAGATTCATGCATGTTTTAACACGTATCAGAATTCCAAATTCCTTTGAAAGGTTGAATAATATTCCAACACATGCACCTACCACATTTTGTTTATCCATTTATCAAGTGATGGACACTTGGGTTGCTTCCATATTATGGCTATTGTGAATAATGCTGGCATGAGCATAGGTGTAAAAATATCTGAGTTCTTGCTTGAAATTCTTTTGAGTATAAACCCAGAAGTAGAATTGCTAGATAAAATGATAGTTCTGTTTTTAATATTTTTGAGAGACTACCATGCTGTTTTCATTAGTAGCTGCTCCGTTTTACATTCTGACCACTAATGCACACGGATTCCAACTTCTCCACAACCTCACCAACTCTCAGTTTTTAACTTTTTTTTTTTCCTTTTTTAAAATAGGTAGCCTAGTGGGTGTGAAGTGGTAACATATTGTGGTTTTGATTTGTATTTCTCTAATGATTAGTGATGTTGGACATCTTCTCATGTACTTATTTTGCCATCAGTGTCTTTTGTGGAGAAATACCTGTTCACAGTCTTTGCCCATTTTTTATATTGAGTTGTGGGGGGTTTTTTATTGAGTTGTAGAAGTTTTCTCTATATATTCTAGATAGCAATCCGTTGTCAAATATATGATTTGCAAATACTTGCTCCTATTCTGTAGATTGTATACACCCTGTTGACTGAGTTCTTTAAAGTACAGAAATTTTAAATTTTGAGATAGTCCTATTGATCTATTCTTTTTGTTCCTTTTGTCTGTGCTTCTGTTGTCATATCCAAAAAAATCATTGGCAGGTCCAATGCCATGCATGAAGCTTTACTCCTAAGTTTAATTCTAACAGTTTTACAGTTTCAGCTTCTCTGGTTAGGTCTTTGATTCATTCAGTCAATTTTTTATATATGGTGTAACATAAGGGTCTAACATAATGTTTTTGCATGGTTTTCAATGCCCAGTTTTCCTACAATCATCTTTTAAAGGTTTTATTTATCTGAAAGAGAGAGAAACAGAGACAGCACAAGTGGGGAGAGGCAGAGGCGAGAAGAATAGGGAGGGGCGGGGAGAGAGAGAGAGAGAGAGACAAGCAGATGCCCTGCTGAGTATGGAGCCTGAAGTGGGGCTTGATTCTAGGACCCTGAGATCATGACATGAGCCGAAGTCAGACACTTAACTGACTAAGGCCACCCCACAACAATTTTTTGAAAATACTTCATTCCCAATGAATGCTTTTGGCACTTGTCAAAAATCATTTGACCATACATATAAGGGTTTATTTATGAATTGTTAGCACTAGTCCATTGGTCTGTACATCTTTTGCCACTACCACAGTGTTTCCACAAGTGTAGCTTTGCATTAAGTTTTGAAATCATGAAGTGTGAGATCCCCAACTTTTTTTTTTTTTAAGATTGTTTGTTATTTAGGGTCCTTTGCAACTCCATATGAATTTTATGATAAACTTGTCTCTGTCTGCCAAAACTGTTCTTGGGATTTTAATAGGATTTCTTTGAATATGTAGATCATTTTGAATAGTACTGAAATTTTAAAACTTTAACTCTTCTAGTGCCTGAGCATGGGTTGTCTTTCCATTAAAGGCATATGTCATTTTACTGTGCTTCACAAATACTGCTTTTTCTTTAATAAACAAAAAGTTTGTGTCAACCCTGAATCAAGCAGGTCTACTGGTGCCATTTCCCAACAGGATTCCCTTAGTTCCTGTCCCCATGTCACATTTTGTCAATCTCACAATTTCAAATCATTTCATTATCACAGTGCTGCAATTTGATGATAAAACTTGAATGAATACAGAGTTGTTTCTTAAGAATGAGCAAAGAAAGTGGTTTCTTGAAATGGAAGCTATTCCTGGTGAAGATGCTGCGAAGATTGTTGAAATGACAACAAAGGATTTCGAATATTGCATAAACTTTGCTGATAAAGCCTCAGTAGGGTTTGAGAAGACTGACTCCCATTTTGAAAGACGTTCTACTGTGAGAAAATACTATCATTACAGTATTACATGCTACAGAGGACTAGGTCATGAGAAGAGTCAATCCACTTGTCAAACTTCATTGTTGTTATATTTTAATGAATTGCCACAGCCACTTGAGCCTTCAGCAACCACCACCCTGATCAGTCAACAGCCATCAGCATTGAGGCAAGACCCTCCACCAGCAAGAAGACGAGTCTCTGGAAGCTCCAATGATGATTACACTGCTTAGCAATAAAGGATTTTTAATTAAGGTATATACATTATTTTTTATACATGCATTCTTAATGGCCTACTCTATAGTATAATCATAACTTTTATATGCACTGGAAAGCAAAAAAATTGACTCCTTTAATTGCAGTGATCTGGAACTGAACCTGCAGTATCACACTCAAGTATGCCCTATTTATTTCTTCTTTAATTTCTTTCAGCTATGTTTGTAGCTTTCAGTATAAAATCTGTTTCCTCCTTGGTTAAGTTCATTCTTAAGTATTTTATTCTTTTTGAGGCTAGTGTAAGTAGAATGATTTTCTTCATTTCCTTTTTGGATTGTTCATTGTTAATACATAAGAACACAACTAATTTTTGCAGGTTGATTCTGTTTCCTGCAATACTGCTCCATTTTTCTTGTTAGTTTGAACAGTTTTCCTAACAGGTTTTATGTATGCATGTGATTGTGTATCTTTAGCACTGTCAATGTGTAAAATGTCATCTGCAAACAGAAACAATTTTACTTCTTTTCTTCCAGTTTGAATAACTATTTCTTTTTCTTGCCTACTTGCTCTGCCTAGAACTCACAATACTATGTTGAATATAGGTGGCAAAGGCAGGCATCCTCTCTTGTTCCTGACCTTAAAGGAAAAACTTTCACTCTTTCCCCAAGGGTATGATGTAAGATGAGTACCATTAGAAAACATAAAACACATACATAAATGTAACAAAATACTTATCAGTTATCAATGAAAAACTTCATCACATTGCTGTGAAAACTTAGAGGAGACCTGAATGTATGCAGCATGACTAACAAGGTCACAGATGGGGAAAAATTTAAAACATCCATTTCAACTTTACATTAAAAGAAAAATCTAAAAAAATATTGAGCTCTAGTTAATGATATATATATACAGAAATATTTAGGGGTTATATTGCATTATCTGTGGTTTACTTTGAAATGCATGGATAATAAGATAGATAAAAGAATAGATATTTGGCTAGATGAAAGATCTCGTGAATGCTGTTAAATGGTAATGGCAGAATCTCCATGGTGGGTCTACGGGTGTTTACTGTAAAGTTCATTCAATACTGATGGTCTGTTTTAAAGACCTCATAATAAAATGTTATAGAAGTACAAATACATCAATGAACTGATGCTTGCCTAGGCACAGAATACTTTGGGAAGCATATCGGAGAAGCCAGTAACCATGGTTGTTGTCTCCTAGGGGTGGACTGTACTGCTAAACACCACGGTGGAACAGAGAGGCTTTCTTTTAACTGTTTGTCTTCCGGCACTTCTGAATAGATATCGTATGCATGGACGATAGATATCAAAGGGAAGAAGGGTATCTCTAAGCAGTCTCCACACCAAGACATAATCCATAAATTACTATTATCTTACTACATTATCTTTATGATGCATGACATTACAATGAGGAGAATGAAGGCAAGAGAAGTGTAGATAAAATTAAATTTCCTCACAACTTGCAGCCCATTGATAAATACCTGCGACACGCAGAGTCTGACATTCTTCAAATTACTCACAGCTGCCTCCATGTCCATGCTTTGCCAGAGACCAAAATCAACCTTAGCTTGACAATAGCCAGATACCCAGTGCAGCCCTTTCCGTCCACAGCTCCTGTCCCTGGGCTAGAATAAAAATCACCTGTTTTCACTGTACAACATCTCCAGAACTCCCTCGACCACCGTGCTCAGTAACCCTGCATCGTATTTCTGGTGGGCTGTACACACAGGGTCTGCTCTGCATCTTCCTTCATCTGGACTTTGAGCCTCAGTGCAAACTCAGGGAGTTACTCCCTCTTCTCTTCTTACTTTCACTTCAGGGGCTTTCGAGGAGTACAGTGTTACTGGAACCCTTTCATGTCCATTGTTTAGGCTGCAGTCCTCTAGTCCATGGCTACTCTACGGAGAGGAACAAAAGCCTGCTAGAAAGGTCTGGAAGCTAGTACCTTGGCCAAAATGGTAATAAGACCCAGATACTTGATGACCCCTCCTTATTCCTATTCTTATAAAAAGCTGTCTTTCTTGGGCATGGATAGTCCTTAAGTCACTAGTTGCTAATATCAAGACTCTGTAAGGTTACCTCCTCATTGGTCTAATGTGATCCCCTCCACATACCTGGTCTAGCCACTTCTGGCCAAGAGATTTCCACTTGGAGCTGGCTGAAACTAGTACCCAATTCAATTAAAACTCAATCAGGGGGGCGCCTGGGTGGCTCAGTGGGTTAAGGCCTCTGCCTTCAGCTCGAGTCGTGATCCCCGGGTCCTGGGATCGAGCCCCGCCTTGGGCTCTCTGCTCGGCGGGGAGCCTGCTTCCCCCTCTCCCTCTGCCTGCCTCTCTGCCTGCTTGTGATTTCTCTGTCAAATAAATAAAATAAAATAAAATAAAATAAAAAACTCAATCAAGGATCATTTCCTAGGGGTATCTGCTGTAATGACTACTTGTTTTGGAATGTCATTTATGCCATGGTGGATTTCCATTTTTACTATTATCTATGTCCCCTACTGACTACTTAGATTATAACATTAGGTATCTTCTCCTATTCTTAGCATTTCCATGGATTAAATATTGTGTCCCAGGAAAAACAATAAGGAATAAAAGGGACATCAAAATCCCTTCAGTAGGACAAGTTGTTGTTCATAACAACTTCATAAGGTACATCTCTGGATGCTTTGAACACTAGGGACCCTTGAAATTATCCTGAGTGGGCTATGACCCAGGAGTTGGGCAGGGGATGGATTATGGTACTGGACATTTTTTCTTCTCTAGTCCCCAAGGACTCCACCGTGGGGTGTCTTAATTCTCTCACTGGAGCCAATTTGGATTGCAAGATATAAAGAAAAACTCATCTTCTGTAATAACACTCGGCCTCAATACTGCTTCAGAGACAAGGAAAGATGGCCCATTAATGGGTTCTTAAACTTCAGTTCTATTTCTGTCAAGATGCCGTACATGCCTCCCACTTATTCATAAATTACTTCTTTCATTTTTGTTTGTTTCTCAAGATCTGAAATATATGTTGAGAAAACTAGGTCTGACTCTTGAATGGGGGTTCTTCTCCCTCATTCATTTCCCAGGTTAATGGCTATGATCATTGGAGCCAATTGTCTGGATACTCTACCTGGGGATAGAGACTTTATAGAATATTCCCAAGCAGTTGCCAAAACTCCTTGTTTTGGGGAGTTTCCCTGTCTTCTCCTATCTGACATGGACTGCCTATTTTCACATTTTGCTGGTGGAAAGAAAATAGGGTCATCTGCCAGAGCTGACAAGCTTTAGGGCTAAGAATTCTTTCTCTCTGCCCTCTAGGCCCTTTTCTGCCTCTAGCCTTACCAGCACTACCTCACCCCTTCAGCCTCTCCTCCCCACACCCTGCTTCTGTACCACCATGGGTATGGCTTGCATAACCTGCCTCTGTACCACCCTCTGTGCCTCTTGTGCCACTCGCTGTGCTCCTTCTACCCTAGCTATCAACAAGGAAAAAGCACCCCAAGCTATTGGGACACCTCCTTATGAGGTTCAAGCTGGAACACCTCCCTAAATCAATATGAAGGGGTCCAGAGACCCTTCCCGGACTTAAACCACCTACTTAGATTTTCCCACAGGCACCCAGGTAAGAATTGACAGTGGGGGACAAATTGAGTGATTTTTGGGGGGCGGGGTAAAGATTTATTTATTTATTCCCGAGAGAGAGAGCTGGGTGAAAGGGCAGAGGGAGAGAGAGAATTCCAAGCAGACTCCACATTGAGCAAGGAGTCCGAAGTGGGGCTTGATCTAGGACCCCGAGACCATGACCTGGACCGAAATCAAGAGAGCTGGCTGTTTAAGTGACTGAGACACCCAGGTGTCCCAAGTTGCATGACTTTTAAGTGGACATAGGTGTAACATATTATGTATTTCAACTAATTAATGTTTATTACTTTAATTAAGATAGATATGTTTTTAGAATTATCAAATACAAAACTTTTTAGAATTATCAAACTTTTTAGAATTATCAAATACAAAACTTTAATTCTACCAAGGTTTACTGAAGGTCAAATAAGCTTGTGTTATTTCTGCTGCAATTTGTCAGCAAAAAGATGACTTAAAATGATGATTAACTTTGTCTCAAAGTTTTCATGGGTCATTGTTAAAAAACAAGTAGGTTGAGTAAGTAAAACGGTTCTAGGTTTCAAAATATTTGGTAACCTTCAACTTTGAACTTTTGCTATGTTAGATGATAAATTGGATTGAATTCATTGGATATCTAAGTCGTTTCCAAATAAGACAAAACACTAAAGCACAGATTACTGAATGTAGATTTGTGCTTTTGGCTTCTTATTTCAGAGAAATTGAAGATTCTTGTGTCTGTTGGTAAACATGCTTTGTGCTTTTTAAGGCTGTACTCTGGAAAAGCATGTTTTGTGGTATTATAAAATATATTTATAAATCTCAGAGAGAATTCAGATGGAATAGACAGTTCATAATTGGTTACCACTTAATTTTCACCAGAGACATTTTTCTGAGAGTTAAAGTTTTGATAAATATGGTTGACACTGCTGGGGATAAGCAGGGAAGCAACACGGTATGTAGGAAAATAGGTAATATGAGAAAGCTATGAGGAATAGGAATCCATTTTGTTGAGGGAAAAAGACAGTAACTTAACCCTAAAATGAGACTGGTTATTTAGAGAGAAAAATCTTAGAACCAAATGTGAATGAAAAAGAAAGTTGTAGAAGGATTGTGAAAGGAAATCTTTGCAAAAGGATTTTAAGTATGATCAGGACTAAGGTTGAAATGAATGGACTTTAAAAGTGCACTGGTATAACACAGGAATTCTGCTTTTCTCCCAGTTTAAAAACAAGTTTTCTTGGATTGTAGGTCAGTTTTAGACTGCTTGCTAAACAAAACAGAGTCTATGGGATGGCTGACACCACCTGCTGGATTATAGGTCAGTTCTTGATTTAAAAAAAAAAAAAAAAGACTTTGTTTATAAACCCTCATCTGCCCAGAAAACCAAGGTTTCTATGTTTGGTCTTTTTCAAGTCTTTAATTACTTAGTAAAGTCAAAAGTTCCTCAATATTAAAGAAGCTAAGTTTTACTAACACTATATAAGCCCCTGCAGAATCTTTTACTGCCACGAAAATACTGACTTTATAATCATCTGTAATCCTACTTAGGGTTGAGCTTTAAAATTTTCTGAGGGCTTTAACAAACTTCACGAGATTTGAATTGTAAATGAAGTTTTTGACTAATTAGACTTGTTTATTTGATACGTTAAGTTACTTGGGAAGCATTGTCAAATAAATAATGATAAGCCTTCGGTTGTATTGTTGGGATAAATGGTATAACTGTTCCAGAAATTACATACAATTTCTAAAGTTTTAATATGTTCTGGTATAAGGTCATAACTTGATATTCTGATTAGTGGGGTGTTATATGTCACAGAAATAACCAGATTTCCTTGTCAGCTGTATTATAATGAACTCTCATATCAGATATTTAACCAAATCCATTTTTTATTCATTTCTCATTTATAGTTATTTTTCTTATTCTCTTGCAAAATGTGTTTCATCTTCAAGGAGATTCATGAAAATGACTTTTGACAAATACAGGTTTTTGATATCTTTGAAATCATCTGAAATAGCTAACAATTTCCAGAACTAATGGAAAAAGCTGCATTCAAGCTGAACAAGAAAGAGTAACATGGAACTAAATGAGATGAGGAAGATGATTACAGTTTTTGTAACTCTTATTTGAAACAATTCTCATTCTCTAATGTTCGCTCTTCCAGATTAAGGAAACTTTCTCTTAAGATATCCAAACATGATATAAGATTCCTTTCTGAACAAACTGAAGCATTTAACTTTTCTCCCTACCTGAACCCTCTGAAACTCAGAGACTCTGCGTGAATATTCTTTCTTCCATGGCAATTATAATCATTTGCAGAAGTTTAATGAGAATCTGTTCTCCTTGCAACAGGGCTCCACTGGAAACACTGGTTATATTACCAAGCCTTCGACTAGAACGTCACATTTGAGAGAGACATACACGGACTCAGACACGATCAGACAGCTTTAAGGAGCTAAGGCTGACCTTATGAAAGGTCAAGAGCTGGCCTCATCCCTTGCTTACAGAGTTTCCAGCAAACTTACCAGTAGAAAATCTCACTTCCTGGTCAGTGCAGGAACCTCAGAATATGTGGGGGGCCTTGAGAAGAGGACTTTGCCCAACTCTAACAGGAACTGCAGGCAAGCTTGATGACAAGCATTTGGATCCACTTCCGGCCCCAAGAGGTGATTAACAGTTCAATCTAGAGAGTCCTTATAAACAGTTCCAGCAAAGCAGATTTTAAAAGTTCTGTATGATCAATCAATAGTCTTGCTAAGCTTCTGAAAATAATTAGGCTAAGTTTATTAAAACTGGACTTGTTTTATGAATAAGTTAGTTTTGATTTGGCTAGCTTTGGTAAAAATGAGAATGATTATAGAGAGAAAATACGTTTCAGTAACGTATCTTCGTAGATACTAGATTTTAATTACTGTTTACAGTAAACTGGACTAGATTCTGAATTCTTCTGGTTTCTTCAAATGCCTGGCTACAGGTCTCCAAACTAAGGTTTCCAGTCTTCTTCCAGTCTCTTAATGTCATTAAAAACTAAGACTGCCATTTTTTATTCAAGCCTTGAAAACTGTTGCTGGACAACTTGAGGTCAGCTCCAGAGAAATTACCACAAAACTCACATATACACAGTCTTTGTGCATGTTGCTCTGTGGGTGGTTCCAAAGGATCACCAAAGACATTGGAATTAGAAACCAGAAAAACCCATCTGATCTCCATTGCCTGTTCCTGCTCCGTCTGAGGACGCTTCAAGCCCGACCTTTAAAAATCCCACAGGCAGCACTGGAAACTCAGACACTGGGTTTGTCATTTGTTCTGACCATTAACTTAAGTTTTTCTTTGGTTTCCATAGAGTTCCTCTTAATTACCTGACTGCTTGCTAAACAAAACAGAGTCTATATGATGGCTGACACCACCTGCTGCACAATTAAGGCCTTAAGTGATTCCCCAAATAGCTTTACAGTATGAAACACTGAAATGACTCAAATGCGTAGGGCAGTTCTACAAAATCGAACGACCTTGGACATCTTGATGGCAGCACAAGGAGCAACATGAGCCATTGTTAAAACAGCATGTTGTGTATACTCTAGATTGTCATAAAAATGTTAACAGGATTGCTCAAAGACATGGACGGGCATTTTAAATGATCTCTCACTACTTTAGTGACTGGTGAAATTCCTGGACTGGAGGGGGGTTTGGGACAACTATCAGCCTTCTAATTGGGCTTCTTTTTCTCATAATCACATTAATCTTATTTTGTTGTGTTTTCTGATGTCTCTTTGCCTGGTGCCTAGACTCCTTCATTGCCATAACTTCCAGCTGACAGATGATCCTTTCTACTCAAAGAGGTTCATATATGTTGTCTGCCTTGGATTTGGCTGCCTCTGCCTTTGGTAACTCTGATACACAAAGTCTCTACCTGCCCAATGTTGACCCACAGGTGGGGATATCTCTACGACCCTACTCAGGAGGAAAAAGTTCTGGGCGATAAGACCTTCCACCCCCAGCAATCTTAAAGATTGAAGGGTCAAAATTTCTCAGGGGAGAAAATGAGGAGAACAAAGGCAAGAGACCGTAGATAAAATTAAATTTCCTTATAACTTGCAGCCCATTGATAAATACCCAAGACACGCAGCGTCTGACATTCCTCAAGGAACTCAAAGCTGCCTTAATGCTTAATGCTTTGCTAGAGACCAAAATCAATCTTAGCTTGACAATAGCAAGACTTCCAGGATCCTCTAGGGGTTCTTTAACATATGGAAATCCCTTTGGAGACTTCAGTTATCTTTACCCAACCCACTCACCCCAACTTAAAAATACATCATCATTTATATACACCTCACAATCCTCATGGGGTCCTGTCCCTGCGCTATAATAAAAAGCACATTTTTGCATCATAAAATGTCTCGAGAACTCCTTCTTGACCATTGCACTCAACGACCCCACACCAGTTACACTATATCTTTGTGGATAGCATGTTTGCTGTCTGGTTTCCACAGTAAAATGGAAGCGTGTTAATGGCAGAGACCGTTTCTTGCTCAGTCCTGTGTCATCGGTCCCTAGCTCAATACAGACACGGTCTCAATGAAAACAAACAAAAACAACAACAAGGAAACCTGACTATTTGCTATTCTCAAGACAGCAGAGAGGGGAAGATACTCATTTATTCCGTGACCAGGCCAGGCAAGAAAGCCAAAGGGTACTGGCCCTCTGGATGACTGTTGGAACAGGAGAGAGGGCTATGAGGATGGAATGTGGGAGAAAACCAAACACAGATGTCTTTACCATCTCTGAAGCTGGAACTCAATTTGTATGTCCTTTTGACACTTATGTCTACCTTAGGGCACATACTGGGTAGAGCCTAGGATCCCAGATAGTCCACGGAGGGGTTTGGAGTTTTTTTCTCCCTCTGAATTCATTCCACTATGGCTGCTGATTATCACACGTTAACATTCTAGGCTGCTGATGAAGCTGTATTTCAGATCTGAACAATGGAGCCTATTCCCCCCGGGAAGCCTGTCTTGGCCCTCATTTGAAATAGTCAAATCCTTTCTCTCTTTCTCAATATAGTACATTTCCTGAGGGCTACGTTCCAGTTAAATAAAGACCAAATCCCAAGTTCTCTCTGCTTCCTCTTTCCAACCTTTGCAGCCCCATGCTGCCCTCGGATGCCGGGATTACCTCAAGCAGCTGCGCACACCCACAGGGTGGGAAGACTCTTGCTCTCTTGCCGGCTAAACTTGAGAACAAAGTTTTGATTTCTTTGACAACCTTGATTTATTTTTAGAGATATTAGGATGACTCACCTCTCCTGACATTTGTTTCTATAAAAACTAACTTTAAACTGTCACACTTCTAACTCTGTACAAAGAGCCAGAGTAGAGCTGCAAAAGCAATTGAACCCGAGGAGGACGCCACTTGAGAGGGGCTTTCATCCTGCCTTGTCTGCCCTCCCTCCCCTTCCCTTCTGACATCTGCGCCTCTCCTGACCACCCCCACAGAGCCTTATCCTGCAGGTGTTGGCTTGTGTGAGTGACCTGACCGGGAACCTCGAGGAGCCAAAATACAAGCCAAAATAAAATGAGCCCATGTTGGCATCACTGCCTGTGTGTGGAAATTACCGACTACAGTATTAGTAACAGAGTTTACATCTGGTTCACAGAAATGTTAACAGTAATTGTTTGAAGGATATACAACAACACAGAAATTTGTTCCTGATAGAATGCTCAGTACATGGCATCTCCCTTTTATTTCATTTAAACCTCTCAGGAGAATTTGACAGACTCAAAGCCAAGGGGATAAGGAAGAATAGGAGGGAACTGATAAGTATGTCATCAAAAATTTCCATATGAAGTGGAAAAGAAAGAGGCAGGCTCCAGAATGAATAGATAAAACCAGAAGGGAGAGATGGACAAAAACGCAATGCTACTTCCAGATGCCACGTTTATTGTGAAGCTGGAATTATAAAGATTTTCTTTTCTCTGGCAAAAATTTCTAATTTCCATGTGTTACTTTTTTTTTTTTTTAATTTTTATTTATTTGACAGAGAGAGAGAGAGAGTGAGAGCAGGAGCACAAGCAGGGGGAGCTGCAGAGGAAGAAGCAGGTTTCCCGCCGAGCAGGAAACCCGATGTGGGGCTCGACCCCAGCATCCCGGGATCACGACCTGAGCCAAAGGCAGAAACTTAACTGACTGAGCCACCCAGGTGCCCCTCCATGTGTCACTTTTTTAAAATGAAAAGAAAATGTGTAACAAACTTGAAAAATAAATGCTATTTTAACAATGTTCTCTTAATGAATACATGTGTGTATACCTGAAATGGATTTACTTCTAATCTTTGTGAATTCCTGGATCAGTTGCATTAAAGGATTCAAGGTGTCCAGTAACCAAATGGGAGAAACAGAAACCTACTCTGGCTTAGTGTGCGGAAGAGCTATTACAGGAACGAGTTGAGGGAACAGGAGAGTGGCTCTGGCTGGCAGACAAAGGTAATACAAGTCTGAAACTACTGAGCAAGGTCTTCTCATATATCCAGATTAACTAAGAATCAAGAGGAATAAGTCAACTGGAGTTCTAACCTGGGTAGAGTAACCCTACTAAGCAGCAAACAGATTTGAAATATTTACCAAGTACTTATCATAGGCCAAATCACCAGACCTAAGTTCCATGAGGAAAACACAAGGACATGACAAAGGGTGCCAGTTTTTAAGGTATGCACAATCTGGAAATTCTACAGATAGCCACTCTTCGAGGCTTAAAAGATGGGAGGCCATATGCAAAGGAATCTCAGGTAAGGGAAACCGAGGAATGGGGGATTCCAAAGACCCTAGGTGAGAAGGGGACTTTTCCTGAATCTTGAGTGATGGGGAAAAAGTGAGGCTCTGGAATGAATGGTCAAGGAAGAATTCTGGATACATCTTTGGTGCAAAAAGGTTGCTTTTAATAAAGCAAGGGGCAGGACCTGTGGGCAGAAAGAGGTGTCCTGGGGTTATGAGGAATGACTGATTACATACTTTCAAGTTGGGAGGGCATTAGGGGTAGCTTAAGTGTCCAAGGAATTTTGGAAACAAGGTTTCCAGGACCTTGAGGGGCTAGCTGTTGTGAGGAAAAGTTCATTTACTACTGTATAGTCAAAACTTAGAGATGAGAGCCTTCAGATTTTTATCAGTGGGCCATACGCTTTGGAGATAATTGCTAACATATATCTTGCGGGGCACAGATAAAGAAAGTTTTCCAAAGGAATTATTATATGTTAAAGTAGACTTACAGGATCCTGGGGTCAGGCTAATGTTAAGCTTAGGTTGCCTTTTTCCCTTAGCAAAATATTAACAGTGAGGCAGTTGAGTTCCTAGAGGAAGGTCACTCTGCCTATTTCAAGGACTTACCAATGAATGGGCTGTAAGTTGTAAGGACATTTAATTTTTTTCTTTTGCTTTTGTTTTCTCAAGACAAGTGAAAGGAGGAGTAGTATTAGAAGTGGGAAAACCAATGTGCCTTGTTATGGATGGATAGTACTGTATTTTAAGATCATCTGCATTTCAGTGTATTTAGTTTCCAAAGACATTCACAAATTTTCAATAAAGATGGTATTATAAATGAGTGAATGAATAAGCGAATGAGTAAAGAGTAAGTACACCGCTAAGTGCAGTGTGTGTGTTTAAAGAGGGAGGTGAGGTTTGAAAACTTGTGCATACTCCGCCTCTGACACTCTACTCATCCCCAGCAGGGTCATGCCATGAGCATTCAAGTCTATGACTCTTACACTGAGGATCAGGAACTTCTCAAGTCCCTGTTTTCCAGCGTCTGATTCAAAAGGTCTTTGTTCTTCATTTTAAGTGTCCCCCTACCTTTCTATTCTTTATCTATGACTGCTTGATTTGTTGACTCGTTTTAGGTTGTGTCCAGCCTAGAATTTTCTAGACATTGTCTTCACTCTCCATCATCTCTCATGCTGCAAAAACGGGGCAGGGACAATGCCACTACTATTCTTGTACCCTGGCTTGCAGTGCCCAGCTCTCAGAATCTTGTCTGGAAAAGGTTTCCTAAATTGTGCTAGGAATCCACTCCACTGAAGCTATGGTTAGTCTGCTAGGATAGAAGGCTGTATTATAGTTACACTGACACCATTAATTAATTCTAGGCTCTATAATTCAGTTGTGAACAAGACAGATATAGTCTCTCCTTCATGGAATTTATATTTCCATGAAGGAGAAGAGGAGGGACACAATGATAAGTCTGGAATTAAATGAAAGACATCATTGAAGGGTGTTAGGTTTAGTGGTGACATAATCCCTATTATTTTCTAAGGGATTACTCTGCTACTGTGCAAAGGATATGAGTTGAGGGGGCTAGAAGTGGACGGTAGATGGTCACTTAGGTGACCTTAAAGTAAACCAAAGTAGAAAAGATGGTAGTTCGGACAGAGAGTGGAGATGGAGGTATGAGTATATTCAACAGGTATTTGGAAGGTAAATTTGACAAGACTTGTCATTGCAATGGATTTGGAATAGGAGGCAAGGACAATGATTCTTGGGACATCAGTAGAGTCTCAGGGCTCTATTGGCTTGGTATTTGACTGACAGCAGCAAGGCAAGAGAGACTTAAATATTAATATTACAACCAGTCAGCCTCACCCACCAAGTTTTCAGTGTAAGTCATTGCCCTAATGTAAGTAAGCAAATTTCATCTCTCTGTAGTTTGGCGGTACTTAGACTAGAACTCTGTCCAAAACTGTGAACATACAGTGCCCAGATTCAAGACATCTGTTGGGTGGGATACAACTCACTCAGAAGCAGATCATCTAGATTTAGCAGTGGCCAGATGCCAAACACAGATGAGACAATTATAAACCAAGGAAGCAGTTGGTGTTTCCCTGAGAGAGGTGATTTTTGAAGAAAGGTCATAGCAATTCCTACTCTTTGAATTGTTTCCTCTAGTGACTTAAAAAAAAAAAAAAGGAAACAATTATAGGAAGGTCTTTGAAATAGCAGGTGAGTGACACCTGTCTTGGTCTATGAAAATGTTTTGGCAGTCTGGTTGACTTTTTATTTAAAAGACAATTATCTCCAGGCCATCATTTCTGCTAAGGGGTAATGACCAAATTCACAAATGTCAGTACCCTGGCCTCTACAGTGGATCTCCATCCTCTGGGATATAACATGGCTACAGAAAAATTCCCTTGTGTACACTGGGGATACCACATTTTGTCATGAAGACTCCAAATATTGAACAGTGAGAGGAAATCTCTTCAGCTCACTTGGTCTATACTGTCAAGGCTGAATATGATTTTTTTCCTTGTCTCTCCAGAAGTTCTAAAGAATACAGAGGGAATATGAGAAAATGTGTTCTCCTTCAGTTCCAGGGCCCCACTCTACAAGTGGTAAACTTTTAAAAAAAAATTATTTTACGGTACTCAAGAAAGACAATCAGGCAGAAAGGCAGGGATGTCAGTATTACAGTGATAGGAATGGGGAAAGATCACTTTGAAGGGTTAGGGGGTGATAATACTACTTCCATTACCAGAGTGTCTGCTATGTACTAGGTCATGTTAGAAACCTTACATCTGTTTTTCTGCTTAAATTTCAAAGTAACCCTTTAAAATAACTGTTGTTCCCATTTTGTAAAAGAGGAATCAAAGGCTCAATCTCTCTATAGACCCAAGGATTGAAGGAAAATATTCTACTTGAGTCAAATGAATGAGAAATATACTTATAAAAATCCCAATTTGCAATAAATATCAGGGTTAGGGTACTGATTGTTCTTTTGGAGCCCCAGGTAATCCTAAGGTCTTGTCTGAGAGAAAGCTGCCTTTATGGGATTTCATGCTTCTCCAAGCAAACTACGCCATGGAAGTCATTCTTACTCAGATGGTCGAGATGATGTGAACAAAACAACCCAGATTATTTTAGTCTCTCTATCCATTTGCTTAATGTGTAGCAATTTGATAAATACATTAGCCCCCTCTCTAGCATGTAAAAGTTCATGCTTGTCACTATAGCATTATTGTGTCTTGCTAGATTAAAGGTGTTCTCCACTCTGGATTTATTCAAATAGAAGCCATTGTTAATATATAAATGTTACCTTCTAAAAGTTAAAAAAAAAAAAGATGCAATAGGTAGTTTTAAACATCTTAGTTAATTTAGTTTTAACAAAGGAAAGAACAAGAACAAGAAGCAAGAGTAGTGTGTGTTGTGGAATGGGGGCCGGGATGGGTGGAAGAGAAGGTTATTCAGAATTTAGTGTAAGAACAAGGCAGGAGTGGGGGAGGGAGAGAGGGAGAAAGAGAGTGACAGGGAAAGGAGAGAGGAGGGAGGGAATGAGAAAGAGGGCAGGAGGCAAGGAAAGAGAGTAAGAGCACTGAGTGTAAGATGCCCTAACTCACAAGTTTTGTGTAAATTGCTCAGTGTACAAAAACAATGACACTTGATTCTTGAGCTCTTCAGTGTTCAGACTCTGCTCTCTTCTTAAGGACCGATGTTACACAATCGGTGTGCTTTTTTAAAAAAGGGCGTATTACTTTTAAAACAATTATCTCTGAAAATATACTACAATGAAGACTAATCTGTGAGGCTGTAGGTTAAATATAATCTTTGTTCCTTTGAAATTTCATTAGTCATTCTTGAGAATGGATGCTGCCATTTTAAGTTTGCACACCGGGAGAGGAGGAAGAGAAAGGAAGAAGAATCATTCATCTGCCTAGATTTACCCTGGCCTAGGGTACTAGTCCTAGCCCTTTCCAGGGCTGACGAATGTAACCTTTTCCTCCAATGATCTAAGACATAGGAAGATAACACTCATAGGAGAGGTTATCCTAGTGTTGGTAGTTTTGTCTTGCAGTTTTGTATTCTGCTAGAGAAAATGTGTTATTTCTTGAGATTGTTGAAGCCTGAGAGACCCACCTGTACTGTCATGGGTTTCCAGGCTCACTGAAATGTGACTTACTATTCTTTCCTTTCTGTTCAAGCAGAACCAAGAATTTCCTTCAAAAAATATTTATGGACTGTCACCAAATGCCAGAAGAAGACTCAGTGCTAAGACTGAAATAATCCATAAGGCATAATTTCTGTCTTTAAGGAGCTCTGTTAATTGTACCCAATATTTAAGGTTCCTTCATGCCTAAGAATTATGTAGGTTTTGTTGCTAATTTATAGCTCAGTGTTGCAGTGGCAGCCTAAGGAAATTGACTATTCTCCCTTGGATACTTCCTTTGTAGTTGACCTATGGTTAATGGTTCTATGGTAATACCATAGACATTTTGGTGCCTGGAATGAGCAGCAAAACCTGAACTCTTGCCTGTTACTCATCAGTGTCAGCCCCCAACGATGGCCATGAATCTGCCTTTTCTAGCTCGCAGATCTCTGGATTAGTGTTTATTAAATACAACTGTGAACCTCCACTGAGCAGGAGTAGGAAAGTGATCATTTCTGCCCATCATACTGGGTCAATCAAGATAAAGCACAATATAACTATGATTGCTTGATAAAAGATTGAAATGAAGAGATCTGCTTTATAACCTATTTGATGTTCCCATCTACTACTTCAAGGTGCTAATTTATGATAAGGCTTCTAATAATTAAGCAAGCTAGTGATAAAAGGAAAAATTCAATGATACAGGAGAAATGTGCAACATCTGGAGTGGAATATTTCAGTACATTTTTATCAGTAACTTATAGACCAAGAAGACAACAAAAAGTCACCAAGACTAAATACGGAACACCATATTCACAAAACTGATCTAAGGCACTATGTACAATGCTGTATATCAAGATCTAGAATACTCACTCTTTTTAAGTGTACATGAACAGATTTGGGGAGATTCAAATCACACCATGTATGTTCTCGGACTACTGTAGAATGGAATGATATTAAAAATCAAACTAGAAAATTCTATCGTATTTGTAAATTCTAAAATGTACTTTTAAATAACTCATGATTCAATGAAGAAATCACAAGGAGGATTAAAAAAATTTTGAACTGAATCATAATGAAAACACATCTGAAAACAAATGATATATACCTAAATCCATGCTCATAGATCTATAGATGTACATGTGCATATTATAAATTATAATCAATTATCTAAGCATCCATATCAAGAAATTGGGAAAAGAACAGAAAATTAACCCCCCAAAAGCAGAAGATAAAAATAATGAAGAGAAAATAATAAGTTATAGTACGTAATACTGTAAGGATAAAGTGAACATCTGCTTACATATGGATGGAATGGACAAAAATCCTAGAAAAACACAACTTACCAAATGTGTCTCCCAAAGAAAGAGAAAATCATATTACTCCTATATCTATGAAATAAATTGTATTCATGATTCAAAACCTACCTCAAAAGAAAACTCCATGCTCAGGTGTTTTGTTGCAAATGTTTGATGATTTCTAATGAACAGTTAAAGAAATGATGACATCACTATTATAAATATCTTCTAGAGAATAAGTAAGAATGGAACACTTACCAAGATGTTGTATGTGATCTGTGTAATCTTGCTACTAAAACCTAGGGAAAAAAAAAAAAAAAAACAAAACAGACTCAGTATGATTTCTTTCAAAATTCCAGGATGTGTGTGCATGTGTGGCTATGTGCATAAATTGGCAAGCTATTTCTAAAATGTATATGTAAACTAAAAGTTCACCAATAACTAAGACAATCTTGATGAAGATGAGCACATATGGAAGACACAAGATGTCATATATCAAGATGTATTATGAATTACATATGTTATTTCTGTAAAGATAAACAACGATTTATACCAGAGATTCTAGAAATAAGTCCCACACACATATGGACATTTGATTACAAAAATTAGGATTATAGGTAAATGTTGTTCAGAAAATAATGCTGGAACAATTATTTATCTGTGGGGGAGGTAGAAATCAATTCTAGCTCATAATGAAACAAATTTCATGTGAAATTAAATCTAAACATGAAGGGTAAAGCATAAAATATAATGTTTATATTTTTAATTTTTAATCTTGACAAAAAACTTTATTTTGACTATATTAAAATTGAAATATTTCCATTGATGAAAACATTCCACTAAGAGAGTGACAAGGCAAAATCCACAAATCAGAATACACTCTCACTAATTACATCTGAAAAAAGGCTCCTTTCTAAAAGATATAAAGAATTTCCACAAATCAACAGAAAAAGCAAAACCATTTGAAAAATTGGCAAAAAAAACTCCACAATGACCTTGAAGAGGAGCTTCCAAAATGAGCACAACCAAATGACCAATGGGCACTGAAAAGATGTCTTCATTCCTTGCTTAGCAATGACAACCTACTGTGCATTCACCAAAATGACTAAAATTAGGAAGACCAGCAATGCCCAATATATATGAGACTCTAAAGTAACTCAACTCTCACAGATTGCTAAACAGGAATATAAATTGCTGCAACACTTTCAAAAACTCTCTAGCAATATTCACTAAAGTTGAAACATACACATATCTTTTGACCCAGGTATTTTAGTCCTGGTTCTAGCCAATAAAAGTACATGTAAATGTACAGTTGTAATAGCACCAAACAGGATACAATTCAAAAGTCTATCAATAGTAGTTGTGAAAAAATGTTGTATATTATAAGGTATATTATACAGCAATGAAAATGAATAAATTTTAGCTTAATGAAATAATATGGGTAAATATTAGTAGCCTAACATTGAACAAAAGATCCCAGACATGGGGGAAGGAGCCGGGAAGACTCTGAAGCAAGAGGATTCTGAGACCAAATTGTTCCGTGGACACACTGAGGTAACGTTTACATCTATGCAAATCACTCTAAAAACAATGTTGAAATTCATAGAATGGACCTTCTACAGTTAATCCTGGAAAGGAGACCACATCAAAAAGGCTAGGAGGGACTAAGTTGGGGCTGGGAACCAAACTCCTGGTGTGACTAAACACAGCTCGGCGGGAGGGGGGTGGGCACACTACAAGCACAGAGAAACAAGGGACTCAGACCCCACACCAGGCACCTCTGGCACAGGGGACCCACACTGGGAAGATGAATCTCCATCTTAACTGGCCATAAAAACCAGCAGGGCTTAACTTTGGGAGCTTTGATTGTGGGAAAGCTTTAGGGTGAAAGGAAATGGAGCGCTTGCCCTTAAACAGTCAACATAATAAATACCTCAGCCCACAACATAGCCAGAAGCAGCAGTTCACAAAGTGCCGGAGGTAAAGGTAAGAAGATTTACTGACTAATCTGAGAATATGTGCTGGAAAGCAAGGGCCTTCAGGAAATTTCTTCTGGGACAATAGTGTCATTGGTGCCATTTCTCTCTACCTCCCCAGCCTAGATGACCAGACACTTGCAGGGGGACAGTTCTGCTGAGCCACAGTGCTTCCCTGCAGACCTGCCCAACCTCCTCACTTTGGCAGGCATCCATCCAAAATGGTTCATATCCCACCACACCCTGCAGGCAGCCCCAGCTGGGATCAGCACCCCTCCAAAGTAACTCCTGCCCTAGGGAAAGAGAGGGTTAACACCACACAGTGTGCCCACAGTTCAGCAGAGTGGCCTGTTAGCTGGCGGCACAGGGAGCAAGCCCTGCCCTTCAGTGTTCAGCAGCTGTGGCAGAGGCTAATGTGAGCAGCTAATCTGAATGTCAGCCCCACTCGCCAATGACAGCCTCTCAGCTGGCCATGCATGGAATAAACTGTACCCTTTGGTGTTCCAGCCACTATAGCAGACAGGATAACTCTATAATCTAGGCCAACTGCTGACTCCACCCACTAACTAGAGTCTCTCAGTTGGTGGCCTCAGACAGATCTCTCAAAAAAATGGGCAACAAATGTTGTCATGTATCCAGAGAAGGCAAAGTAGGTCATTTCAGCCGGGTGAAGTGAAGGCAATTATGGCTGAGCTACATAATAGGGTGTATGCAGCCTACATAATGGGCACTCCTTCAGTGCCTGGTTCTGGTGACAAGGGTAGAGTGCACTGGAGGGTACTGCAGGACCTCTTTCACACAAGACCACTATTCTTAAGACCAGGAGACATACCTGACCTACCTAACATATAGAAACACATACAGACAATTAGACAAAATTGTAAGACAGAGGAATATGTCACAGATTGAAGAACAAGGCAAAATCACAATAAAAGAACTAAAGGCAATGAAGAAAAGTGGTATGTCCTAATAAAGGATCTGAAGCAATGATTATTAAGATACTCACTGGACTTGAGAAAGGACTAGATAAACTCAATGAGAACTTCAATAAAGAGAGAGAAAATATAGAAAATATCCAGTCAGAAGGAAAGAATTTTAATAAATGAAATAAAAAATATACTAGAGGTAATCAAGAGTAGATTAAAAGATGCAGAAGAACAGATCAGTGATCTGGAAGGCAAGATAATGGAAAGTAACCAAGTTGAACAGCAAAAAGAAAAGAATAATTAAAAAATGAAAATAGGTTAAGGGAACTCTGCAACGTTGTCAAGAATAATAACATTTGTATTACAGGCATCCCAGAAGAAGAGAAAGAGGGCAGAAAATTTATTTGAAGAGATAATAGCTTAAAAATTCTCTAATCTGGGAAAACCCACAACATATCCATAACCAGGAGGTACAGAAAGCCCTTAACAAGATGAACCCAGGGAGGTACACACCAAGACACATATTAATTAAAATGGCAAAAAGTACTGATGAAGAGAGAATTTTAAAAGCAACAAGAGAAAACATTTACATATAAGGGAAACCTCATAAGGCTATCAGCTGATTTTTCAGCAGAAATTTGCATGCCAGAAGAGAATAGCATGGTATTTTCAAAACACTGAAAGGAAAAATCTACAATGAAGAATGGTCTACCTGGCAAATTTATCATTTAGATTAGAAAGAAAAATGAAGAGTTTCCCATGCATAAAATTTAAAAAGTCGTCACCATGGAATATGTTAAAGGGGACTCCTTTAAGTGGAAAGAAAAGGTAAGAAATGATGAAAATTATGAAGAGGGAAAATTTGTCAAGGAATATGCAAAATAAAAAGATGTACTATATGCAATTATATATATAAAATGTTGGGGGGGTAGTAAAAATCTAGTGCTTTTAGAATGTGTTCAAACCCAGGCAATCATGAGGTTAGTATGGACTGCTCTACATGTAAGATGTTATATATGAACCCAATGATAATCACAAATCAAAAACCTGTAATAGATACACTAAAAATAAAGGGAAAGGAATCTCAGCATAACACTAAAGAAAGCCATCGAACCACAAAGAAATAGAATAAAAGAAGAAGAAAGGAACAGAGAACTAAAAAGGACACCCTAAAAAAACAAAAAACAAACAAACAAACAAAAAACAGAAAGCAATTAATATGATGGCATAAGTATACACCTATGAAGAATTACTTTCAATGTAATGGACAAAATGCTTCAAAAGACATAGGACGACTGCATGAATAAAACAAAACAAAATAAGACCCATTTACCTGCTGCCTAGAAGAGACTTGCTTCAGACTTAAAGACACACAGAGGCAATCCAAGTTTGGAAAAAACATATACCATGCAAATGGGGGGAAAATGAGAGAGTGGCAATATTTACATCAGACAAAACAGACTTTAAAATGAAGACTTTAACAAAAGACAATGAAGGGCATTGCATAATGATAAAAGGGTCAATCCCACAAGAGGATGTAACAATTATAAATAACTATACACCCAACACTGAAGCACCTAAATACATAAACAGATACTAACAGGCATCAAGGTAATACTGACAGTAACACAATAATAGTAGAGGATTTTAACACCTCATTTGACATGAATGGAGAGATCATCCAGATAGAAAATTAACAAGGCAAGAGTGGCTTTGAATAACACATTAGACTAGATGGACTTAACAGATATATAGAGAACATTCTATTCCAGACCACAGAACACACATTCTTTCTAAGTGCACATGGAACATTCTTTAGGATAGATCACATGTTGGGCCACAAAACACGTCTCAATAAATTTAAGAATATTGAGATCACCTCAAGCAGCTTTCCAACCATACAGGATGACATTAGAAATCAATCATAAGGAAAAAATCTGGAAGAAAGACAAACACACAGAGGACAATCAATAGTTACTAAACAATAAGTAGGACAATCAAGAAATCAAAGAGAGAATCAAAATTACAGGGATACAAATGAAATGTAAACATGATGGTACAAATTATTCAGGACGTTGCAAAATACATTTAAACTGGGGATTTTCTAGCAATATAGGCCTTTCTCAAGAAACAAGAAAATTGTCAAATAAGCCACTGATGCTTACACCTAAATTAGAAAAAAGGAAGAACAAATAGAGCCGAAAGCCAGTAGAAGGAAGGAAATAATAAAGATTAAGGTAGAAATAAATGAAATAAAGACTATAAAAACAATAGAAAATATAACGAAACCCAGAGGTCAGTCTTTGAAAAGATAAACAACGTTGATTAACCCTTCTCAAGACTCATCAAGAAAATAAGGGATCCTAAATTAATGAAATGAAGGAAAAATAATGACTGACCCCACAGTACTACAAAGGATTTTAAGAGAGTATTATGAAAAACTATATGCCAACAAATTAGACCACCTAGAAGTGGATAAATTCCTAGAAACATAGAATTCTCCAAAAATGAATCAGCAAGTAATAAAAATTTTGAACAGACCAATTAGGAGTGAAAAAAATTGAAGCAGTAATCAAAGAACTCTTGACAAACAAAAGTTTAGGACCAGATGTTCTCAAAGAGGAATACTACCAAGTATTTAAAGAAGAGTTAATGCCTATTCTTTTCAAACTATTCAAAAAATTAGAAGTGGAAGTAAAACTTCTAAATTCATTCTACAAGGGCAACATTATCCTACTATTAAAACCAAAGACACTACGAAAGAGAAAACTCCAGGCCACTATCTTTGAGTAACATAGATGCAAAAACACTTGACAAAATAATAACAAGCCAAATTCAACAATACCTTAAAAAATTCATTCACTACAATTAAATAGGATTTATTCTAGGAATCGAGGGTGGTTCAATATTTGCCATTCAATGCGATATATCACATAAATAAGAGAAAGAACAAAAACACATGATCCTCTCACAAGGCACAGAAAGTGCATCTGACATAATACAACTTCCATTCATGATAAAAAGTCTCAACAAATTAGGTTTTCAGGAAATATACTTCAACATAATAAAGGTCATATATGAAAAACCCAAAGCAAACATCATATTCACTGGTGAAAAACGGAGAGCTTTTGCTCTAGGATCAGGAACAGGACAAAGATGCCCGTTTTCACCACTTTTATTCTACATAGTACTAGAAGTCCTACCTATAGTGATTAGATAAGAAAAAGAGATAAAAGGCATCTAACTGGTAAGGAAGAAGCAAGGCTGTTGCTATTTGCAGATGGCCTGTACCATACACAGAAAACTCTATAAACACCAAAAAAACTATTGTATCTGATTATTGAATTCCATAATGTTGCAGGTACAAAATTGTAATAATGAACTCTAATGCATTTATGAACACTAATAACAAAGCAGCAGAAAAAGAAATTAAAAAAAAAAAAACAATTCCATTACCAATTGAATAGAAAAGAAGAACCTAGGAATAAATTTAACCAAGAAGGTGAAAGACCTACACACTGATGAAAGAAATTGATGACGACACAAACAAATGGAAAGATATACCATGCTCAAAGAATGAGGAAGGTCATTACAATGTCCATACTCCCCAAAGCAATCTACAGTTTAATTGCAATCCCTATCAAAATACCAAAACAATTTTTGATAAAATTAGAACAAATAATCTTTAAATGTCTATGGAACCACAAAAGACCCCAAATAGCCAAAATAATCTTGAGAAAAAAAGAACAAGGCTGGTGGTATCAGAATCTCAGATTTCAAAATACACCACAAAACTACAGTAATCCAGACAGTATGGCACTGGCACAAAAATACAGAGATCAATGGAACATGATAGAGAGTCTAGAAATAAACCCACATGTATATGGCCACTTAATCTATGATAAAGGAGGCAAGAATTAAGTGGTAAAAAGAAAGAATCTTCAATAAATGGACCTGGGAAGCCTGGAAAGACATGTGCACAAGAATGAACCTGGATCACTTTCTTACACTATACACAAAAATAAACTCAAAACTGATTAAAGACCTAAATCTATGACTTGAAACCATAAACTTCTTAAAACATAGGCAGTAATCTCCTGGACACTGACCTTAACATCATTTTTCTAGATATGTCTCTGATATTTCCCTGGTCTCTAAACACAAGGCAAGGAGAAAGCAAGCAAAAATAAACTATCAGGACTAAACCAAAATAAAAAGCTTCTGCAGAGCAACAAAATGAAAGGCAGCCTACCAAATGGGAGAAGATGTTTGCAAATGAGATATCCAATAAAGGGTTAATATCAGAAATTCACAAAGAACTT
Source organism: Lontra canadensis (assembly GCF_010015895.1). Classification (NCBI taxonomy): domain Eukaryota; kingdom Metazoa; phylum Chordata; class Mammalia; order Carnivora; family Mustelidae; genus Lontra; species Lontra canadensis. Next base: position 781,321 of record NW_022631098.1, on the reverse strand, counting down.
ATACAACTCAAAACCAAAAAACCAAAAAAATGGGTAGAGGACCTGAACAGACATATTTCCAAAGGAGACATTACAGATGGTCCACAGACACATGAAAAGACATTTGCCAAACATCAGGGAAATGTAAATCAAAACCACAATGACCTATTACCTCACACCTATCAGAATGGCTAGTATCAAAAGACAAGAAATAACATGTGTTGGTGAGGATGTGGAGAAAAATGGGATTTCATGCACTGTTGGTGGGAATATAAACTGGCACAGCCACTGTGGAAAACAGTACGGAGGTCTCTTAAAAAAATAAAAAATAGAAATACAATATGTTCCAATAATTCCACTACTGGGTATCTACCCAAAGAAAAAGAAAATACTAATTTGAAAATATATATGCACTCCTATGTGTATTGCAGTATTTACAATAGCCAAGATGAGGAAACAACCCAAGTGTTCATCAACAGATGAATGGATAAAGAAGTGGGGTGTGTGTGTGTATGTGTGTGTGTGTGTGTGTGTAATGGAATACACACACACACAGGATTATTACTCAGTAATAAAAGAATGAGATCTTCCTATTTATGTCAACATGGATGGACCTAGAATGTATTATGCTAAGTGAATTAAGTCAGAGCATGACAATTATATGACAAATACCATATAATTTCACCTATATGTAGCATCTAAAAAACAAACAAAAAAAGAAACAAAAACAGATTCTTAAATATAGAGAAAAATCTGGTGGTTATCAAAGGGGAAGGAGTGGGGGAATGGGTAAAATAGATAAAAAGATTAAAAGGTTATAAGTGTCTAGTTATAAAATAAATAACGGTGATAAAAAGTACAATATAGGGAAAACAGTTATAATATTGGAATAATGGTGTATGATGGCTATACTTAGAGTGGTGAGCACTCATAATGTATAGAATTATTCAATCAATGTTATATACCTGAAACTAATGTAACACTGTATGTTAATTACGCTTCAATTAAAAAAAAATAAAAAATTTTAAAAAGATGCCACATATAAAAGAACATATAGTGACCTAATCCATTTATAAAATTTTCATTGACATTTTATTCCATAATTTATTTATGCAGTTACAACAATAAATTAATCCATAGAGTTGCAAGATTTACAAGGATTATTGCAGTATCTTATCCAGGAGACTATAAAGGTCTCTTCTAGAATCATAGTAGCTGGAAAACAAAAAAGTGCTGGCCACTGGGGAAGAAAGGAAATTAAAGAAATTTTAGGTTTCCCTGAATTTTTGTTTCTACAGTGCATTTTTTTATTGTCTTAACCGACACACTCAAACACAATATGTCTAATGATGGGTTGATAACCAGCTTTCCAAATAAAAAAAGACTCTCACTTGTAGCACTTACTGATTTCCGTAGTGTAAATATTCCCAACAAGGCCCATTTCTAGTTGTCCAATGGGATGTCACTGAACCCAAGGCTGGGAAGAGATACACATAACCAGCTCGTCTGGGACTGTTGGAACTAGCTCCAGTATACACTGAAGGTAAGCCATCATTAATGACACACCGAAGACCTCACAAGTGGTGTCCCATAATTTTAGATTAATAATTCTTCCAGTGTAACTGGTTAAAAGCCATTTTGTGCTGTTTGTAATGAAAGAACGTGTTGAGGAAATTCAGGTAAAGGATATTGAGGCATAGAGTGACAGCACAGCACCGTGGAAAAGGCAAAATACAGGGAGTCGAAACTCTAAAGCAAGCATCGCTTATGGCTGTAACATTTTCAGCGCTTACTCTATTTCCGGGAACACGCCTGCACATGTCTGCCATGCACTGGCAATTTATAATAACTATGTGTTCTCTTAATAATTTACTTCCTTTTTGGGTTTTAATTCCTTTTATACAATGTTTGATTTACCCTTTCCTGTTGGTATATTGTCCTTAATGGCAGAGAAGAGAGAATTAAAGTAAGGGTTGAGTCACTCTACTGACTCTGACATTTGCTAAAATTATAGTTTTATTCAAGCAAGGGATCTATACGATCTCATTGATCTGAAAGTAGTTGTGAGAACGTTTAAGTTGTATTCAGAGTTTTACATGTCAGCTTACTCAGTGCCTGGTGGAGAGGTCCACACTTAGGATGCATCCAGTGAAACGAAGTAATTGTCAGAATAAACACAAGAGAAGAAATAAAAATAAATAAATGAATAAAAAGGGGAGACGAACCATGAGAGACTGTGGACTCTTGAGAAACAAACAGAGTTTTGAGGGGAAGGGGGTGGGGGGTTGGGCGAGCCTGCTGGTGGGTATTAAGGAGGGCACGGATTGCATGGCGCACTGGGTGTGGTGCATAAAAATGGATCTTGGAACACTGAAAAAATTGAATTAAATTAAAATTAATTAATTCTGCATTCTAGTGTTCACAATGACTCAAATAAGTCTGTGTCACTTAGCTCTAGTTTTCCTTAGCCAACCGTAAGCCATGTTCTGTACGTGGTCGATTAAAATTTTAGCAAAATGGACTGATCACTCCTAGCAAGCAAGGACTCTTTCATTTATTTCTCCCTTCCAACATTTATTACAGTAAAACTGTTTATACGAGTATCGATTTTATCCTGTGGAGATATTTTCTATATTAGGATCTTTGCCTGTGGGAGTAGACAGAATCAGTCTCTTCATTTTTTCAGTCTGCTTTTTTGAAGTGTAGGTAAGTGGTTTAGGAAATTAGCATCAGAGGTAAATCACAGTGTAACTAAAGATTCCCTGAGATCAATAATTCCAAGTCTTGGCATTTTATCAAAATCACCTTTTAAATTTTTTAGCAATTCCTAGATCTCACCTTCAAAGAGTTGCTTCCGATCAATCTGACCTGGGAGCCTGGCACGTGCATGGTTTTGGGGTGCCTGGGGTATACACAGTCACAGTTGAGCAGGGCTTCTCAAACATTATAGGCATATGCCTCACCTGGGATCTTGGTAAAGGTCAAATTCTAATTTCAGAGATTATTTTAAAATTCCAATAAGCTCTTGGTTGATCTCTTTGAGATAGTCTAAATTAAACACGTCATCTCACTGGTTTGAACTGGGGTATGACGGCATGTGTTAGGACAACAGAATGGACTACTGTTTATATTTTACATACGAGAGCACCCAGGACTGAATGAACATACAGTAATTGCTAAAGGCAGGATATTTGAGCAAATGAGTATTCTTCTGGGGTTTTTTTCTTTATAATATTTCCCTCAAGAAAAATACCAAAAGATAAATGGATGGATGGATGGTTTAACAGGACCATGTCCAATTAATTCATTCAATTGTTATGAAAGTAAAAAAAAATACTTATGGAACGCTTCAGATATAACTTGTAACTACTCTAGGGTCTCAGTGGTTTCACTGATATAGTCTGGTTTTTCCTTTAGGAAATCAGTCTTGCTTATCACATGCAATTCATTAATATGCAATAACTCCTAAGGAAGCTTTCAAGAACACAATTTTTTTTTAGGGGAGGAAAAGAGAGAAATTATTAAAAGCCACCAAAATTAACACAGCTTCTCAGATTTTAAATAGCACCAATGAAAACCACAAGAAAAGGAATTTGTAATTATTTACTAATTGTCTCACTTGGAAGCATAATTAGAGGTGATTACTGGAAGTAATAGTACAATAGAAAGTGTAGAAAAAGTTTCCCTGTGACCGCCCAGCAACTTGCAGACAATGAATTATAACAGGATACAGCACTGAAGCATGTAACTTGAAAATAAGGGATGGAAATAATTCACGCTGCTGAGTTCCCACTGCAGGAAAGTGTGTGTCCCTGTGTGCGAGGCGGGGCAGGGTGGTGAGCGGGAATTTATCTTTTATCCTTGGCCTTTGGAACAGTGATTTATATACAGTGGATTTGCATTATGCTTCTAGAGAACCTGACCGATAATTAATAATCAGATTTGTCTAGCATTCATTTGTCTACCATACCCATGAATTAAACAGACCGTGGGCTGGATTTTTGTGTACTCAGTGACAACATATTCCTTGCTCAGCAGCGGCAAACCAAGAACAAAGGAAGCAGGAAGAGCTAACAATCATGGAGAGCTCATTGTGTACCAAGCTGTATGTTAATACTTCACGTTAATTGTAACTTTTAGTACTTACGACAGCCCTAATAAGATAGTCGGATGCAAAGAGTATCAGGGGTCCTCTCAGTAAGAAAGTAAAACCACAGAAAGAGGGTCTGCTGTTGGGACATTTGGAAGCAAGGACCTTATCTTCTCCATGGGGGGAGGTGTGTGGAATTAACTTCTTTTTCTTCTGCAAGATAACGATTTTGTTCTGTTAACATTTGTTCTGGTTCAAAAACCAAGAGAGTTCTGGATACCTGCAATATGTTCATTTAAAATATATTAATTTCTAACCACTTTCACAGAAGTTTCCTCAGTAATGATCACTTTGAACTTCACTGGAGCCCCTTATAATTGCAGAAAGCAGCAATCATTCAAGGAATTCCCCTACCCTTTGTGTACTAGGAAATAAGTGATTTACCACAAGAAGCCAAGATTCCTAAATGTCTTGGAAAGAACCCTGAATACCCAGCCCTGTTCTTCACATTAGAAAAAAGCCAAGCACAGAACCTCCCAAATCCCAATTTTTACTTAATCAGTGATTAGCTGAGTTATTTGGCCCCACTGGTCAATAGTAACACAATGCTTGTGAATTTTACTTTGATTCTCTTCTCCCCGTGTGACCTTGAACTTTGCCCAGAGCCTGACCCAGCATGATCAGGCAAAACTGGTCTTCCTTAGGACCCCTCCCATGCATCTCTATCCTACCCACTCCTCTGGGTTCTTTCTATCCTCACTTACTCCTCCTTATGTAAGAAAGGCCTTTTTCTGTCTGACCTTGAGATACGTAGAGTTTCTCCCTATTCCCATATTCTTTGCAGATGCAGTCTCTCAAATCCATTAAAGTTTGGATTTGTCTTTCTTTCAGACATGTCTCCCTGCCTCCAGGAAGCCCTCTCCCGTCTGTCAGCCATGCTTCCACAAGGCACATGATTTCAGGGGACATCGTTTCCATGGAAGCAGGGTGAATGACATTCCCTGGACCTGTACAAGCATAACGTCCTGGGTCATACAGGATAGTTTGAGCCTCAGGAGCGACGTCTTTCAATCTCACACTGACCACTTTGCTCCCCAGCCTGGAACTATGTCAGTGACTCTAAAGTCTCAATAGGAGGATCCAAACTCCTTGGTTGGACTTAGAGGGACTTTTACCAGTTGGGTCCCACTTACTTCTCCGATTACATCTCCTACCACTCTTTCTGTTGCTTTTTCAATAATCTCAGGATCCCTCATTCCCAGTCAACTCTCTGTCATTGAGCCCACTCTTGTCTCTGCCTAAAATTCCTGTTCCCTCATTTCTAACTGGCACACTCTGCTCTTTGCTCTGGGTTACGTGTGAAAGTCTCCACCCCAGTGAAGGCTTTCTTTAATCCTCTCTGTGACTTCCAGTCAGAGCTGGGCACTCCATAACGAGACTAACTATATCCGAAAACATTAAAAAGTAGTCCACAGACATATTATTAGAATTGATCACTGAATTTAGCAAGGCTGCTGGATACCAGGATAATATTTAAACATCAACTGTGCTTCTCTCTATACCAGAAAAAGTAAATACAATAAAAAAATATTAAAGATGTATTCTATCATAGTATTAAAAAGCATCAAACATCTAGGAATAAATAAATTTCATGTGAGACCTCTACATAGAACACGTCATGACAAACTGCAGGGAGATAAAGGAGGAGACTTCCTTTCCAGCTGTGGTAGATGAATGGATTTCTTTTTATATGTAAGTAGAGAGAAAAATGAAAAGGATGTATGTGGAATGTTAAAAAAAAAATCAGTTTCATAGAAACAGAACAGAATGGTGGTAGCCAAGGGCTATGGGAGAGAGATATAGGGAGATTTAAGTCAAAGGACACAAACTTTCAGTTATAAGAAGAATCCGTTCTGAGGACTGAATGGGAAGCATGGCCACTGCCGTCAACAATCCCGTGTCGCATACCTGGGAGTTCCGAGATTAAATCTCAGGGATTCTCACAGCAACAATGACAGAAAGTTGACTATGTGAGCTGACGGATGTTTACTTGTCTTGATCTGGGCTATCGCCCCACAAGGCATTTGTGTGTCAGTCATCATATTGTATACGTTCAATGTATGCAACTGTACTTGTCAATTATACCTCAAAGCTGGGGGAAAAAAAGAGAGAACAGGAAACAGTACACAAAACCAGTATTGGGCAACAGGCAGCACAGGATCATGATCCCTGAGAGAAAATAAACTAAAAAGAAGTTTTGTTAGAGTATATGATTGCAAAACAAATTATGCACATTTCTGCAGCTTGCCTATGTCCTTGTACTAACCCCATAGGAAAATATGCTGTTTCCTACAATCAAGTGCACTATGTATTTTAGGAAGTAAATGGGAATGCCAGCAGTATTTACTATCATCGAAAGCTGAGCACATGACGTGGAGGAAAAGGAACCCTCGTGCACTGTGGGGAGGAATGCACACTGGGGCAGCTGGTGTGGAAAAACAGTATGGAGGTTCCTCAGAAAATTAAAAGTAGAGCTACTGTAAGAGCCAGCAACTGCACTGCTGTAGAGTTACGGAAAGAGTATCGGAACACGAAATCAAAGGGATACACCCACCCTGAGTTTTCTAGCAGCATTATCGACAATACCCTAGTTACAGAAGCATCAATGGATGTCTGGATAAAGAAGATGTGGTACACACATGTGCACACACATGCACACACACACATGCACACACACACACACGTGCACACACACAGGAATATTATCGAGCCGCAAAAAAGAAAGGAATCACACCATTTGCAAGTACATGGATAGAGCTAGAGAGGATAACGCTGAGCAAAACCAGTCAGAAAGGGGCACCTGGGTGGCTCAGTCATTAAGCATCTGCCTTTGGCTCAGATCATGATCCCAGGGTCCTGCGATTGAGCCCCACATCAGGCTCCTTGCTCAGTGGGAAGCCTGCTTCTCCCTCTCCCACTCCCCATACTTGCGTTCCCTCTCTCGTTGTCTCTCTCTCTCTGTCAAATAAATAAAATCTTTAAAAAAAAAAGAGAGAGAGAGAGAGAAAGACAAATGCCATTTGATTACACTCAGAGGTGGAATTTAGGAAACAAAACAAAGGAGCAAAGGGTGAAAAAAGAGAGAGAGAGAGAAGCAAACCAAGAAACAGACTCTTAACTATAGATGGTCACCAGAGGGGAGGAGAGTGGGGGAGATGAGCGGAAAATGTGATGGGGATGAAGGAGGGCCCCTCTCATGATGAGCACTGGGTGTTATGTGGAAAGTGTGGAATCACCACATTTAACACCTGAAACCAATATTACACTGTATGTTAACTAACTGGGATATAAATACAATCTTTAAAAAAGTTAAGTAAAACCCTTGTATTTCTAAAAAAGTAAAAAACAAAACAAAACAAAACACAGTAACCAATAAGCTAACAATTCCACGTTTGGTGCATATACAATAGGTTGTGCCGTGCTGTGTTGTGTCGTGTTCACCAACAACCTGCGCTAGAATGTTACTAGCAGTACAGTAACTCAAACTGGAAATACTCAAATACCACTAACAATGGGAGGAATAAACGAGCTGTTACATACTGCACGGCAATGAAAACACAGGCTACAACTATAGTCAACAACGTGGATCCAGCTTACAAAAGCAACACTGAAAAAAGAAGTCTGTTACCAAAATACTGAATATGATTTCATTCCACTTCTTTAAAGTTTAAAAAAAAAAAAAGCTAAAGTAATCAGGAAGCAGCCCAAATAGTGCTCATTCTTGACAAAAGATAGTGAGTAGAAGGGAGCACAAAAAAGACCCGTTAATGCTTGAAATATTCGACTTTGGGGTCTGGGTAATCTTTACACTAGTGTGTTCAATTTGTGAAATTAACTGAACCATAGCTTTATAATAAATGCAATTTCCTGTATTTAAATTTTGCTTCAATAATATAAAACATAAGGAATTTCTACACAGTTAAAATTAGTTCTAGTAAACTTAATGATGTTTTAAATAACTGAACTGTGAAATCTCTCAAACTTTTCAAAAACATGCAATTAACAACTACCTGCCTCATATTCCAAATGCCTGACAGGGATTTTCTGTCAGTGCCTGCTGAAGAACAAGAGAAATAATTTGGCACATGTCATCTACTCATTAAAATTTACCACCTTTTTATCTCTTTGTCATTCGGTTGAATGCTTAACTCGAGAAGTCTGGATTGGTTTGAACGCATTCCCACATTTTTATTTTTTACAAGCCCAGCGTATTTTATCAAGTGGTGTTTTCCCTGTGCTGGTGTGTATATACTGATGTTTTTGTCCTGTAATATACACTCCTTCTTCCAAAAATGACATCCCCCATCTTTCAGGGAGCTAATCCTCCCTCTCCACCTGAATGGCCAAAGAGAAAGAGACTGACAATGTCAAGTGTCGGTAAGGACGTGATCCATCAGAACTCTCACTCTGGTCTGAATGGGAGGCTGAGGACAGCACCTGTCCTAGGAGAAACCAAGGAATATGTCGTACAGAATACACTGAAGTCATCTTGGAGCTTACATTTTAGTCAAAGAGAGTGATAATAAACAAAATAAGAAAAATATAGAGTATAGGAGGTGGCAATAAATGCTTTACTAAAAAAAGCATATTAGTTTGACAAACATACCTCTTGTGGGGGACACGGGTAACAGGGAAGGTTATGTATGTGGGCAGATAGAGTGTATATGGGAAATCTCTATGCCTGCATCTCAATTTTGCTGTCAATCTAAAACTGCTCTGAAAAAAAAAAAATCTTAAAAAAATAGAAGAAGAAGAGGGAATGCTGGGGTTAGGGAAGTGTGATTTTAAGATACTAACAAAGAAGACCTTCTTGAGGTGACATGGTGCAGAAAGCAAAGGGAATGTGGGAGTGAGCTTAGGGGATATGCTAAGGAAGAGTGTTTTGGAAGAGAACAGAGTACATAAAGAGACTCTAACATAGGACAAAGCCTGGTGTCTTCAAGGACTAGAGAAGAGGTCAGTGTTACTAAAGAGAATGAACGAACTGCATGATTAGTTTTATTTCCCTTGTTTGTTTCATTGTTACAACAAGTATCTATTAAACATAAATTGTGTACGGGTCTGTCAGGCAGGTACTAATGATACAGGGATAACAAACCCAACAGTTGTAGTTCAAGAAACTGCTTTAGAGCATTCAAGTCTCCAAAAAGCTTTTAGAAGAAGGTCCAAGTCCTTGGAGAAACCTAAAAGCAGTTCACACACTCACCCTGGCCTCTCCCCTCTCCAGGTTCATTAGTGGTACAAGGGGTCCACTCTGTTCCACTGATTCTAAGCTACCATTTCTTATTGTCTCACAGGTTTTTTTCTTAACCTTTACTATTGTTTGTCCAGTTGAAAAATCTCTTTTTATTACCAGAATTCTAAAGAAAAAAAAAATTAGCTCCAGTTAAAGGCTTGCATATATAGTGGTGGTGATGAGGGAAAAGAGGGCAAGCTGAAGAAGACAAAGCATAAGGGGACCCTGGAACCTCCCTCTACCCGTCACCACACACACTCCTGGGTGGGACATTCTTTGAGGAATCTCCCAACTAAATATTAATACCTTGCTAGAGGGGAAAATCAGCTTAACTTCTTAATGGCAAAACCTCTGGTATCTTGTAGGTATCTAGTGGGTTGGTCCTCTTTAGCATATGAAAGCCCTTTTGAAACCTCCCTTTTCCTTACTTCCCCCAACTCCCAAGTATACAATCAGCCACTCCTCAAAAACCCCCTGCAACAGCTCTTTCTGCCCCTGGGTCCTGTCACTGTGCTTTAATAAACCACCATTTTGCACCAAAGACGTCTCAAGAAATCTTGATCATTGGCTCCAGACCTCACCCCACTGAGCCTCCCCTATATTCCAAAACCCCATCAGTGGCAAGAAGGGTAATGAGGTAAGACTTTGAGGAAAAAGTACATCCAGGCTTAATGGGAAAGAGAGAGCCTCCTTCAGGAACAGTAACTGTCACTGTGTTAGTGCCTTTTGTTCTCCAGAAGCTTCTTTTGGCTCGTCTCTACTTCTGACAGTTTTCTCTGCTCACGCATAGTTTCTGATCCTACAGCATGTTGGCTTACAAATGACTCTGGTTGGTTCCTTCTCTCCAGTTTACATCAGCCTCACCACGTGTCCTACTGGAGCAATAAACCCTCACCACGTAGACACCATCATGAATTTTTTGCTGACATTCTTGGGAGACTATCTTCCCGATCTGCAGGTGACATGAGAGAAAGTCTGGCATACCTGCAAAATGTGAGTATACTGCACCCTCAACGTCTCCTCTATTTGGCTTATTGGAAGGAATGTGGTTATGAGGAGTCTGATACAGAGCCTGATCTGCATTCTGCTACCTATTTACATTGTAACTTTGACCCTTCTATCTGATCTTGTTTCTACCTATATAAAATGTAGAAAATGCACCATCCAAGGTTACAGTGAGAATTAAATAAGATTATAAAGTGCCTTGCATGGGGTCTGGCTCACAGTGAATACTGCTAAAATATGAAATCACTCTTTTAATCTACACATTTCAGCTCTAGTATTATCTGATCCTATAAATCTGCTGGTATTTCTTCCCAACATCACACAGAATTATAAATTATTTCTTTCTGTGTGCCATTATAACACTTTTCACTGTTTATCTTAATGTGTTAATATATTAATAATATTTTATTAAATTACTACACTTTCTGTGGTTTTCTTCTCCACCATTGTGAAAATAACTTGAGGTCAGAACCATTTTCTCTTTCATCCCTATATCCTCACAGCCAACACGTTGCTTAGCATATCATAGAAATTCAACAAATACTTCTGTAATAAATATGTGAGTGGATGGAAATGAGTGCCAGTGGAATAAGGCCAGCCACCCTACAGAGTAATGCCACTGGTCACCGGTGAGGTTAACATTCTTTTCCTCCCCACTGTGAAAGGAAGCAACTCCAAAGACCAAGCCCGAGTCCCTGTTCACAAACAGAATACTTTCTATCAACGGCATCACATTCTACTTCAAAATATTTTCCTTCCAAATGGAAGCCCAGGAGGAAAAGAGGTCAAATAAAGAGCTCCTTAGGCTATAAAGAAGAAACGGAAACTTGGGAGTCATGAACTAAGCCCTATTTCAACTTCAGATGAAACACTAGTGAGACTTTCTGTACTCATGAGGGAGAGTATTATAAAAAACTGGAAGCTCTGAAAATGTGAACATCATATTTTCATATTTAAAAAAATCTTTTAATCCTCTAGAGATTTCAGTGTTTGGGTTTTTGTTTTTTTTTTTTTTTAAGTATTTGCTGTATTCCTACTCCATCTAAATCTGCTAGTGTCCTGCTTCAAACTAAAGAGATAAACATTGCATTTTCATGGGTGAAAACAGGAAAGCAATGAACACTGACCATCCTGAACTTGGGATTTCTCAACCAGCACTGGGGACGATTCAGGCTGGATAATTCTTTGTTGTGGGGATCTACTCACTGGATGCTAGCAGCACACTCAACCCCCGACTTTTGACGACAAAAGAATGACTCCAGACATTTCCAAGTATCTTCTGGAAGGCAAAATCACCCTCAATTAAGAACCACCTTATTAACCATTTGCTAGACAATTATTTAGAACAACCGATCTTTCTTTTTCTCTGTCAACCAAGTCAAATTTTTTGCCAAAATAGTCTTGAGAAGGCATCTAGTCTCTCATCTGATTTTCCAGGGAGATCACACCTACTGGTAATCTAACCCACACTGGCCAAGTTACTGAAGGACGTTTTATTTTAATCACCAAGGATTTTGGCAGAAGTAGTGTTTGAGAATGTGAGGGGGAAGGAGCTTGTAGCTAAAACCTTCAAGAAGTAAAGAGTTACAAAAGGCCAATAGATCATGGAGACAAGCAAGGTTTGTGGGTGGTGCTGTTTAATGACATGAGATTGACAGTCGGTATGTTCATGAGAAAAGGGACAGGAGAATAATGTGGATGAGGAAGTAACGAGCCCCCACCTCTAGGTCCACCTAAGAGGGGTGTGGGAGAGAACATATCTACCACTGGAGAGGGCCAGTAGAGAAGCTACACTGAGAAGAGAGACAGGTTTATGTTAGAGAAAGAAAATGAAGAAGATGCTGGGAAGAGGATATGGGAGATTTTGCTGATGATTGGTCCTAAGATCCAGGGAGGAGAGTGAAGGGATTCAGAAGACAGGTAAGGAAATGTGGAAGACAGTGTCAGAGAGAGGAATGTACTGAACCATTTGGGAGTTATAGTCCGGAGGACAGTGCGTGCCCGGGGAATCCTGGGCTTCCTGTGGTGACATATGTAAATGTTAGAAAAGCCATGGCAAGTCTGATGGTCACCAAGCGGATAGATATAAGAGTCTGGCCAGGAGCACACTCAAGTCCCATGGATCCATTTGAACCTCAGCTAGTGAAAGCAGAGAAGCTGGGGAAGCGGCAACTTATGGGATCCTTACTGCTATCAAAGACAACATCGACATTAATTTCAGTCCCTTGGCCACTTCTCTTCCAGTAACATTGTCTTCCACTCCACTTCAGGCAGTGCTGCCCATGGGCACATACTATTACCAAATAATCATCACTAATTGAAACCCCTCTGCAGACTCAATTTCCAGCGTCCGAGCCTTTCACCACCACGTCCTGCTTAGCCCACACCCTCCAGTTCTCCAATTCCAGCAACTCTTCAGCACAACGCAGGAGCTCAAGTCCATTTATCCCATCAACTTTTCACTGTTGTTTATGCGTCACTCCCTTTCCTTTCACAACTTGCTAAATTGCTGTCATTATCAGGATAATCCCTCCTTGTTTATACCCTCCACTCTTTCCCGCTCCTTCACGTCCTTGCATCCACTTTTGTAAACCAAACCCAAAGCTGAATTCACTTGATAAGCTAGCGGGTGCCGACTGTGTGTCTATCCCACATGTTCTCCGGCGCAGGTGACTATTTCACACTGTCTTTTCTCCCACACTCCGACACCTCTTCTCCCTTGTCATATTCAGCTGATGACCTTCCTTTTAATTTCACTGTGAACACAGCAATAATCAAGAGAAGTTTCCTCCCCATTCCTACAGAACATTTCCCTCCTGCCTGTATCCGCATCCACAGAATCAGATCCCCCTTCTCTCTGTATGGGTATCAGTGATTCTACTAAGTACCACACCTAGTGCTTGAGCAGCAGACCACAGCCCTTCTTTCACTCAAGGGTACTGCCCCAGTGATTCATTGGATCTTTGCTATCAGCCAACAAACATACTTTTGTTATCTGTATCTTTTTTTTTTTTTTTAAAGATTTTATTTACTTATTTGACAGAGAGAGAGAGATCACAAATAGGCAGAGAGGCAGGCAGCCGGGTCGGGGGGCGGGGGGAAGCAGGCTCCCCACTGAGCAGAGAGCCTGATGCAGGGCTCGATTCCAGGGTCCTGGATCATGACCTGAGCTGAAGGCAGAGGCTTAACTCACTGAGCCACCCAGGCGCCCCTTGTTATCTGTATCTTTAAAAAAATTTTCTCTTTGATTTCACTTTCTTCTCTTCTTTCTATAGCAAAGATCCTTGGAAAACCTTTCTGTACTTTGTTACCAATTTTTCAACTCTCATTCTATCTTAAAGCCATTCTAATCTTGTGTTCTTTTATAACACTCCACTAAAACCCCTTTGATCAAGCTCACCAGTGACCTCTAGAGTGCTAAATCCAAGAGTTCTCTCATTCTAGCTGTAGCATTTGACATGGTTGATTATTTCCTCTTCCCTATTCCCTAGCCACTTGCTTCATGGGTCTGCCAGACCTCTCTTCTGGATTTCTTTCTGTCCCTCAGCTACTCCAGCTCAATCCCTTGCACTGGTTCCTTCTAATTCATCACTTGTTAAGGTCAGCATGTGATTGAGCTTAGTGCTTGGACTCTACTTTTCCCAATGTATATCCATTTCCTTGGTGACCTCATGATATCATGGCTTTAGGTGCAGTCCGTATGCTGATAATTCTGAAATTTACTCAAATCTAGATTCTCCAATCTGCTTGTGTTCTCATGTGGCACAGAGAGAGGAAGCAAGCGCTCTTGTCTCTTCTGTTTAAGAGCACTAACCCACTAAGCTCCACTCCCATGACCTAATTACCTACCAAAGGCATCATCACCAAAAACCATCATACTGGGGATTAGGGTTTCAACATGTGGATTTCAAACATTCAGTCCATAGCAAAACTACCTCAGCTCTTAGCACTCCTCTGTTGAACCACCTCTCCCATTCCTCAACAGATTTCAAATGGACTGTGAGAAAAAGCCTAAATTCATAGGAAGGCCTGAGAATCTTACACAACTTGCTCCCTTTGACCTCTCTCCTCTTACGTACTGTTATTCTCTACTATACTCATCTCTAAGCACAAAAGTTCCTTGAACTTTCCAGGCAAGCATCTCTAGACTTACTATTCCTTCTGGTTGTTCATTGTTTTCCAAATAACTGTAAGTCCCTCACTTTCTTTGGGCCAATTTTATCACCTCAAGCCACCTCTGACTACACTAACTCAAACTTCCCCTTCTTAAAAACAATCCTTGTTTGTTTTCCTCTGCTTTGTCTCTTTATCACTTGTCCCAATGGGACATTTTATAAATTCACTTATTTGACTGGTTTTATTTGCTTTCCCTTCCAGAAATTAAATTAAATAATACTGGCCTCTAATGTACATTTTAAGTAGGTTTAGTTTGGGTTAATATTTTCATCAGTAACAGAAAGCATCCTAAAAGGGAAAGCTATCATTGCTGGCAAAACTAAGAAAAAAAAAAAACACCCACTCATGTTGCCAAGGTTTTAAATTTGCCATCAGTGATCAGAGTTCTAAGTTCTACTTAAAAATACCATTTTGCATGTCATCATTTACAGAAGTCTTATGAAATAAGTGATTTATTCTGTCAGTTTTTGAATAGTATGGTAAAGTTAAATGCAGAAAGAAATCATGAGGAAGAAAAACATTTGAAGATGTAGGCTAATAAAAAAGATGAGTTTTTCAGCTGAAGTTTTAAATAAGGCAAAGTAGAAATATGAAGAAACAAAAAAAGAGGGAAAGAAATATGCTGTGTGTGAACTTTGTAAAAATAAAACAAGTTGTAGATCTGAGAAGCCATAAAGACAGTAGAGCCTGGAAGAAGTTTGGTCTAGTTCAAATCATTGCTTTAATTACTTAAAGACAAATAGAAGAAAACTGGTAACTGGACACAAACATCTGATAGGAGGACTTATAATTTGGCAGTAGACTCTCTTCATATATATAAACATATAAAATATATACATGTAATCCTATATAAGGGGAAGCTAAAAAATGATAGTTTAGTGTTTTTATTATATCTTCCTATACTTTATATAAAAAAATATACTCTGAGTGCTATAAAAGAGGAGATCAGATGAATGTGCTAGGTTTAAAATACACACTGAGACTCATAACAAAACTTTTTAAATGTAATGATAATGAATGAGATCATCAAGAACATTAGGGGAGTTAAGAGCAAGGATCCAGAGGTGCCTGGATGGCTCAGTCTGTTAAGCGTCCAACCGTTGATTTTGGCTCAGGTCACGGTCTCAGGATCGTGAGGATCAATCCCCATGTTGGACTCCGTGCTCAACGTGGAACCTGCTTAAGATTCTCTCTCTCCATTTTCCTCTGCCCCTACCCTAACTCATGTGCATTCTCTTCTTCTAAAATAGATTAAATCTTAAAATAATAATGATAATGATAAAGAATAATGATCCAAAGACCAAGACTTCTGATCCTTGAGGCTGGGAGAGAGGAGATACTGGCTATGTGAACTGAAAATGTCTACCCTGAGTGATAAGAAGCCTGGAGAATTGTGTTTTGGCAGGCAAAGAAGGCTTGTTTTGTTTTGCTGCTTGAGATTAGAAATCAACCATGTGAAATATTGCTCTTAGTTCATGGAAGAAGAACATGGAGAATTTATACTTGTATTTAGCAAAGTAGAGATATTTTTGTAACTGTGATAATAGCGAATCTGATAAAGGCAGATTAGAGTGGGATTCAAGAGAATATCAAGGAGAGATATTGGAGAAAGTAAGGAATATGACTGCGTGGGGGAGAAGAGAGATGCCATTATAGATGAGTAAGAAGTAACTGTCAAGAGGTTTTTTTTTTTAAATGGGAATATTAAAAGTAGGTTTGTAAGCTGATGAAAAAGATAGAGGAATGAAAAATTGTTGATGCAGGAAATTAAAAGAATTTCTGGGGCAATGTTTATGAATAGAAAAGAAAGTGATGTCCAGAGTTTGGAATGTGTAACAGGAGAGAAGTCAGAGACTTTGGGTATAGAAACAAGCAATTTAGTAGATGTAATGGTGGGAATTTATGGACATTTTCCTAATGATTTTCTTGATTCTCCTCCAAGAAGATATAGTTTGTCAGAGCTTAAGAAACCCATTAGTTGACTCTTATAACTTCATGATAATGCATTCTGTCATATTTATGTGCCTTTATATGAGCTTTTATATTTTCTATATTAATATGACAATACCTTCAGCATGGGAACATCTTTAACTGATCATTTTCTCTTTCTCTTCAGTTACCTGGATCACAGAACTTAAAACACAGAATGTGTTCTCCTGCATTACATTGCCTATGTAATTCCATTGCAGAATATAAATAATAACATCTTTTGAAATCCCTATTATATAATAAATGGAGACCTGTCTTTGGGGGAGCATCGAACATTGGTCTCTATTATTTAAGGAAGATGGTACATGAGACACAATGGTCTGCTCAACTAGCTGGCCCACGATAGACCTGAATCCAAGGGGCCAAAATAATCAAGTTTCAAAAACAGTGACTTCACTTCTGGCCAAGATAGAGTAACCAGGACTGGATTTACCCTTCCAACTGACACAACTAAATGAACTGAACAAAGTAGGAAAATCAAAGGCTTGGACATGAGACCAAAAAGGCAGTGATTTTGGGAGAGGAGAAGTAAAGGAGATGAATCCTCTAACTGCTCCAGCTTAATGTCCCAAGTTTGTTTTTATGTTTAGTTGCAGGAGGACAGGGAGGAAAACCAAGGTAGACCTGGACACAGTGCCAGAATTATGGACAGAGAAGTATGAAGAAGCCAACAGCAGCCTGCTCAGGGCAGAGTATTGGAAATGAGGAAGGCATGGAGAGGAATCACTCCAGAGATAGACACAGGGTCCTCCCAACAATCTCAGGTGAGAACTTACAAGCACAATCTTGTAGAGAAAACTTCTAAGGCCCAGGAAAGACCAATCTGAGGGAAATTTAGAAAAGAATGTTTCAAACATCCCAGACATTCAAGAAACCAGAGGAAAACACTGAGTAGAAACAGCAAATATATTTTAAAATGAAGCAAACCAAACTTTTGGAAATAAAAACTATCATGTCTAAATTGAAAAATACAGTGGATGAAATTGACAGCAGATTGAACATTGCAGAAGAAACACTTCGTGGACTTGAGGACGTAGCAATAAAAAGTGCCCAAAGGAAACACAGAGAAGAAAAAAACTGAAGAGAAATTAAAAGAGAATCAGTAAGTCATGCGGAAAGTCCAGGCAGCCTAATATGTAATTGAAGACAAAATTTGGGGTGTTTGGGTGCATTTGGGGTGCCTGGGTGGCTCAGTTGGTTAATGTCTGCCTTCAGCTCAGGTCATGATCTCAGAGTCCTGGGATCAAGCCCTGCATTAGGCTCCCTGCTTAGCTAGGAGACTGCTCCTCCCTCTGCTCCCTGCTTGTACTCTATCTCTGTCACTATCTGTCTCTTTCTCTCTCATAAATAAATAAATAAATAAATAAATAAATTCTTTTAAAAAATTGTATGATGTATTTAAATAGGACTAAAACTTTTCCAAATTTTAAACCCAACAGATCCATGAATCACAGCAAACCTATTAGAATGGCTGAAACGATAAAGGATATCTATTACAAGTGTTAGTAGGATGTGGAGGAAGAGGAACTCTTTTACAATGCTGATGGAAATAAAAGTAGTACCTCCACTGTGGAAAACAATTTGGGAGTTTCTTAATATTAATGTGAAACACACAATATTTATCCTAGGTATTTATCCAAAAGGAATGAACACTCATATGCTCAAATAAAAGCACAGGAGTAACCACAGCAATTTATTTGTAATAGCCCCAGTGTCCATCATGAGTGAATGAATTTTGGAATATCTGTAAAAAGAAGTTTTTTGGTCTATCTATAAAATGGAATAATACTTGGCAACAACAGGAATGAAGTATTAATACATGCAACAACTATGCTGCGTCTCAATATATTTTTACCACATGAAACTAGATAGACAAGATAGAGTACATATTTTGTGATTCCATTATATAGAATCACAGAAAGTGCAAACTAATTTACAGAAATTAATCTGATCTCAGTGGTTAAATCAACCACTGATCTCAGTGGTTGCCTTGAAATCAGAAAAATGGATGGTTAACAGTAATGAGGGATTAAAAACCACCTTGAGGAGCCTTTTGGTGGTGATGGGTATCTTCATTTCCATGACTATTGTAAAGATACATAGGTATATCACATGTCAAAAGTTATCAAATGGCATAGTACCCTGTATGTTCATTATATCTCAATAAAGCTATCAATAAAGCTATCAAAAGAAATTAACATAACATTCCAACAGCACATTTTCTTTCACATGCAAACACACACACACACACACACACACACACACACACACACACACACACACACACGATGCATCCATGTATCCATACCCGAATAACAACATACAGAGCAAAAATAAGGAGGCTTGAATCACCTCTTCTATTACTATGTGTTCACTGTCCACCTACCTTGGGCTAAAAGCTGTGCTATATATATTTAATATGAATCAGATGTAATTATATGACTGCAATACACAGTCATATTGCCACTCCTGTAACTTTTTCCTCTTAAGGGTTACTTCAACCACAAGTTCTTTGTAAATAGGGACCATCTGCGAGCTGAGATTATGTCAATCTAATTTGTTGCTGTACCTCAAGATTTCTCAGCTTCAGAACTTTTATTCCTTGGAGCTGAGGAATTCTTTGTTATAGAGAGCTGTCCTCGGCACTGTAGGATGTCCAACAGCACCCTTGGTTAAACACACTCACATGTGCTAGCATTCCTCCCCACCCCAGCCGAGACACCCAAACACCTGTCTAGATATTACCAAGTGTGCCCTGGAGACAAGACTGCTCCCAAGTGAAAACCATCGCTCTAGTTCTAGTCCATAGCACAATGATGGCAACATAGGTGCTCAGTATATGTTTTTTTCAATGGATAAAAGATTTCATTTGTACAGACTTCATCAATCTCATTAGTAATGAAACAAATGTCTAGTTAAACAGTATTTTCCTTAAATATTTTTTAAAAAGAGACGACGAAGAAGAAAGTACACAAGGTTAGAAATGGTCAATGCATATATACTTGCAATGTAGATTGGTAGAATCCTTCTGGGAAGTAATTTGGTAATGCAATTGACCCATTTATATGTCTCCTAGGAAAATAAAAATCTTCAAAACTTTATATATATGCACATTTATATATAAGTACTATTCATTTCAATAAAAACAATTGAGAAATCCTACAGAAAAAGGAAATCACTAAATGAAGCTATCTTTTTTATACTTATTTCATATCTTGAAATCATTATGTAATTTTTTTGCACTTATGTTAATATGGTTTTTAATAAAATGGAGACATGATTTTGAGATGAGGTTAACTGAAAATTTAAAATACGCTTGTAACTAATGTAAACTACGTGGGGGGAAATTTTTAGTAGCGATGTTTTCAAATATCTAAAAATCACATTGGAAGAAACACTTTAACTGTGGATGCCCTAAGTAATTAATTGGTTTAGTAGGTTATTCTTAAAATATCATTGGTAAATATGTTTGGGGAAACTATTATGTTAGGAATTTAGTTTTTCCTCTTTGAAATAGATAGCTTATCCAACTGAGTTAAAGGAGATTTTTGTATTTCTCCAAATGACTCCATAAGAGACTATATTTTGCTCTAAAATTCTACTGTAAATATTAACTGATACATCATTTCTAACAACATCAAAGAACAGAACAGGGGAAAAGAGGAAATACTGACAGATCCATTTCCCTGGCTCTTAGATAAATTTTAGATTTTAAATGTCACTGATAATATTAGCAAGGAGCTAAGAAACATATAAAAATCAATAAAAAAAGCTACAGAGTATTTCTAAATTATGCAAAGTTTCTGAAAAGTTAATTATTCATTAGGCTACAATATGATACTTCAAAGGGTTGAATTAAAACTGGGTATTTAATAGCTGTACTATGGACTCATATCAACTTTAAAGGTCAAATTATTCCCTCTAATCTTCACGACGCATAGTGAAGACTGTTTTAACACAGAATATGCTGGTATATGGTAGCAAAATAGGTCCTTTTCACTCTGTGCAAAGATAAGAATTATATGTTATGAAACACAGAAATAAAATTCTGAACTTCTAAATTCTAAAATAAGTTTTTTTTAATTTTATAATCAATCATCTTTTATTATGCACGTACTCTGTACTTAGGCTGTATGAGGCTCTGTGGATGTCAAGGGGTAGGAGAGAGAGCCCAAGCCTGGGAGAAAGACAAAGATATAAATAATTTAATCATAGAATCCACCACAAGCATACATACATGGGATGGTAGGGAGACATGTACTCAAAGCTGGAAGTTAGGAGGGGAGAGGTCAGGAAACACACCTCCAGAGCTGAAGATAACTGAACGGAGTTTACAAGGAATAGTGGGATGCAGCAAGGTCAAGAAGGAGGAAGGGGAGGAAACTCAGGAAGAAGAAACCATCTGAGCCAAGGAAGCAAGGATGGTGAGTGGGGTATCATGGCACATTTTAGGCTTTGAAAATAGTCCGAAGAAAACGGTCTTTAGTAGCAGTCGCATTATTATCATTCATTTTGGTGTTTAGAGGCTGGGCCAAGAACGGTCTTCATGAACATGCAATACTGTGCAGTCTCATTAACGCCACATTTAGAAAGACCCTATGTTTGGTTTAGCGCTTTTCTATCCTCATCTTGAAATTCTGAATACTTCAACAAGTCACCTGTATTTCCATTGTGTGGTTGGCCCCACAAATGCTGTGCCACTTACAGCTGGAACGCAAGTTAGCCTGAGCAAGGGTGAGGGCCACAAGAGCCCAGCTCAGAACATGGCTCCAGGAGCATGGTTTAGAATTTGAGTTTTCCATAGAAACCAACAGGTGCTAGTAAAAAGGGTAACTTAAGATGTGGGTGAACATAATCACAAATCATGTTCATATAATCATAAAAACATAAATTGTATATTTTGTAGCACAAGTACTGACCGAAGTATAGAGAACGAATTGAATGTGGGCAAGCCTGAAGTTAGGGAGGTAACGAGGAAGCAACCACAGTGGTTTAGAAAGGAATGATTACTACATGAAATCAGGCAGTGGCAACAGAAAAAAAAGGAAATAAAAAATTTCCAGAAATATTTAGATGGTATAATCAAAAGCCTTGTTGACCAAGCAGTGTAAATGAGAGAAGAGTTAGAAATTATTCTATACCATGCCATTCACCAAAACAAAATATTCACGAAGAGGCAGACTTTGGGAAAAGACAATGTCCTTTATACTGTTGGAATCCAGCTGCATTCACAATATAGGAGTGAGATGCTCCTGCCTACATGATGTGGTCTCAGAAGCTCCGAATGCTCCAGCTCCGGTCTATGGCCACAGGGATGGTTGATGGCGGGTATCATTATTAACCATTGTCCTTTGGGTGAAAGCATTGGGTAAAGAAGGCCTCCAGCAAAAGTGCAGATATGTTACCTGACAGTGATCATCATCAACTTCCCATTACTGTTGGAAGTTGATTGCGGCAGGGTGGGGGTGACTAGATGTGGGGAGCAGCCATAAGCATGATTCTGTTGTATGGTGGGATGGGTACTTAGAACTGGGAAAAAAAAAAATCTAAAAGAGAAGCAAATGAAAGACTAATCTGCGTGATAATGTGACTCTTCTTAAGATAGGTTTTTGAGAACATGGTACAAGGACCATTTCAATTTGCTTACTAAATTATCCACTAGTCTAACTAATTATCCACTAGTCACAACACAACCAAGAACTTTAATATCTTTGTCCTTCCTTTAGGAAGCATGTATCTTAGTTTAGATTCTACCATAAAAACCATAAATATTTGGCTATTCTGAACAGTACACTATGAAGGAACACCAATGAAAAAATCTTAACTGTAGATGGAACTGAATTAGGAATGTGGAAGAGTTAAAGAATTTACAGAGGTATTTTGTCCGTAAACATGTTTACCATCTATGCATTCTGAATCTTATACACACAAACACACCCACATTCATCACAAGTCCCCTCCTTTAGAGACTATCATGGAGAAATCTCCAAAAAAATAGAATAACAAAGAGCATGACTGAAAAAAAGGTGAGAAAAAAATAGAAAAAATTTAAGATCGATTTTATGGTTTCTAAAAAGGGAAGATAAGACTTCCAGAAAGATAGAATAGCTATCTAAAGGGAGCAAATTACCAAATAATACATTAGGACAGATTACTAAAACTGAAAAATCAAAGTTTCCAGATTGAAAGTACCCTTCAGTTGTCTGGCAAAATGGATGAGAAAAGCACACAAAACATACATCATCATGAAATTTGAGAACACTGTGGACAAAGAGAAGATCCTAAAATCTGAAACACAGAAATATACATGAGAGAGGATGAGAGGAGGTAGGGGAGGGAGTGAGGGAGGGATTATGTCCAAAGTGTCTAGAATTAAAATGCTTTCAAATTTATAATTGTAAATGTGGAAGCTACATTAACATGGTTCAGTGCTTTCGAACTTTTGAGGAAAAATTATTTCAACACAGAATTCTATATATAGCCAAAGTAATCAAGAGTTAGGTTGGAGGAACCATAGTTTCTGTCACAAAAGCTCTTTACAACTAATCATGCATGCGTTTTTGGGGAGCTATATGGGAGAACACAAAGAGAAAGGAAGATACTAAATTATGCAGTAGAGAGAAGGAAAGTGAAACCCCAAGAAGATGGTGAAGAGATGTCCAAACTTTACAGAGTTGCCACGTTTCTGGAAAACAGCCTTTCTAGATTGTACTCAGAGAGATAAGACTCCAGAGGAATGTTTCAAAGAAAAAGATGAGATGGATACATTATTCAATATCTTCAAGCATAACAGTGATATTTGTATCAATGGCAGAGAAATTGTTGATAAGCTGATGATAAGCATTCAGAAAACACAGCGACTAAGAATCAACCAATTATTAGCTCCATGGAAAAGAAAAGATTATGCAAGAAAACAGATGTACCCTGTTTGGCTTAGTTGTCCTTAATCTTTCCATTGTTGTAATAACGTACATGCTGAGGAGTTCTACACTAAAACTTATAAGCATGTAAACTATATTCGAAACATGGAGAAGAGAGGGAAAGTGTAAATGGACAAAGAAGGAAGCTCCCATAGTGTGAGACCAGTAAGGATGAATGAAAATAAAAATAGAAAGTAAAATGGAAGGGTACAAACTTTATATGGGACAGTATAGATGTACATATCCTAAGAGGCAGCCACAGCAGCTGACAGCCGGTACCTCTGGGAAGCAGAGATAAGACTGAAGAGAGGTAAGGACAGTCTGTTTTTAAAATGATACTACCAAATTAACGGATAGAAACTAAAATTTTAAAGTGAGGAGTTGATGGGACAGTTATGGGTGTGGCTTCCCTGCCGAGGGAACAGTACGAACTGAGGAAAAGTGTGACAGTAAATGGTATCATTAGTCACAGTCATGTGTGACCCAAATAAAGGGCCAGACAGGGAAAACAAGTAGTCAAACACGATGCTGAAGACAGAGGTTGAGACCAGATCACTGAGACATGTGAATACTGTCTGACAGAGTTTGGACTTCTACTCATGGCTGTGATGGCCTCTCTGTTCTGCATCACCCTTCTCAGAACCGTCCACCAGCCTCCCCAGGAGAAGACTCCAAGAAGCATGTTTCTGCCAGTTCACCCTGGAACCATAGCTGACCATGAAGGGTGGATTTGCTGACCCTTTTTTGGGCAAATGAGCTTCTTAAGATTTCAGAATGCTAAATTTGGAAATGCAGGGGTAAGAAGGATTGGTAACTGCCTAACATTACTTGGAATATTTAGAGGAAACGTCTATAGACTCATTAAACTCCCACAGATGCTTTGATTCCTGTTTTCCCCAAGCCTGCTCTCAAGTTTTTATACAGAAATACTCCATCAATATATTTATTTTGTATTTTAGCTCTCAAAGTCTGTTTCTGTTATTTATGTCCTAACTAATGCATAGGCAAATGAAAACATGGTTTTTCATACTAAAACATAAATACTGAACATAACTGAACATACTCTTCCTTTCAGTGATATCAGTTCCTTAGAATGCTCATAGCCCCTTTAAATGAGCTCCCTCTCACCAGAGATATCCAAGTTGAAACAGGATGACCTCTTGGCAGGAATCCTGGAGAGGGGTTATTCAGGATCTCCAGGCATCCTTCAGTGTCTGAATAGATCCAGAGCCTCACTCACACCCTAAAAAACCAACAACCCGCGGCAATGTTTCCTAAGACTAACCCTGAGCTAATAATCTCTTCTTCTCACAGTGGGTGCAACGTCCATTACTTCCATACTTTTCACGGGTCCATTGCTCAGGGACTGTGGTACATCTATATATTTCAAAAGTTTAGGGCTTCCCACATCTACTTCCTCTTCGAAGAGAAATAGCTCCACCTAGGGCATGGCTGAAGGGATAGTGACTAAATTTTGTCCCAGAATATATTGGCCCCTTAGTCACAGACTGTCAGACAAAGTTGGACACTTGACCTAAGCACAGTAAGCCAACTGGCAAACTAACAAATCACTGTACAATCTATAATTTTAAACCCATGGCTTGGTATGAAAGGTATACTGAGGCAATCACTTTCCTCTCTAGGAATTACTGCATTGAAAATATCAGAGAGATGACAAAATTTGTCTAGAGGGATCCCAATGAGGAAGGTCCAGGCTAGAATGGTCATGATAAGGCAAAGTTGAAATTGTGAAGAATCAGAATGTTTGCAAGTGCAAAAAGTGCTGATTCACACAGAGAGGTGCCTAAAGTAGATTGACAGAGTCAAGTAAAGAAGCTCAAAGAGGACGCTGTGGTAACAAAGTGGATAGCCGGTCCTAGAGCTGCCTTACTCCCTGCTAATGTTCATTTCCTAGTTCATTGGTATTTGTAATCTAACTATCCTTTCCTTGACTTAGTGTGAGAATATGTTTGTTCATTGCAGACAAATGAGCCATCAACTTTAAGCAACCAAAGACCCTATTAAGTTTTAATGTAACCTACAGTCATTTGTTTACATTCAGGCAGCAGGCAAGGTTAGTAGTACAGTGGGGCAGGGATGATGAATAGAGCTTTGCTTGTTTGGAGTTAAGGATGCATTTAATAGAAAAGTTAACAAAGTTTTACATAATAGTACGTTGTTAAAAGCAATGAGTTAAAACAGTCAGGGCCAGTTTTCTTAAATCAGCCCATTTCAGGAAAAATAGTCAAGGAGGTGAACTCCTGAATCAATGAAAATAATTGAGAAAACGGGATTCCACTGGACAGAGTAAAAAATAAATACTAATGAGGAACATTACAAATGGATTTTTAAAAAAGGAGTGGTGAATAAATTAAATTAACCAATATTTTTGTTTGGGAATGGGTAAGTCACACTAAAATTAGAAGTCTGAAGTCTGGATTTGTGTAAATAAAATAAATGTTTTCAAAATCTGTAGTTTTCAATACTTAACAACTGAGTTATATCAGGAATGGACTTGTTTTGGACATTTCATCAATGACTTGTTTGTGGAACACCAAGAGACAAAGACTCAGGCAAGATCTAGCTATGTTTTAGAAGGGGAGAACAAGAAACACTTGAGCAGAACGTCTTACGGTGGTTCAGCCACAAGACTGGCTCACTGCTGGGTTGGTAAGCCACTGAGCTACGTGGGTTAGCATGAGAGAACAGGATCTGATGCTTAGGAGACACTAGGTAAGGGACCCCAAGACAATGGTACCAAACCATCTTTCTACTCTTAGGTCTACCCAGTCCCTACTCCAGTGTTTGTCAGTCTGTGAACTGCAGAATTTCATTGGCTGTTCAGTGCTTTTCACTTGTTCTTCTTATGGTCGGGCATTCTACCTGCTTTAATTTTTTCCCCAAAGCCAATACCAAGTCCCACCTCTTTTAGAATGCCTCTCTGGCATATCCCCTTTCCTGGGATAAAAAAAAATCTGTCCATTTCTAAGTTTTTCAGAACTCACTGATCTTACTTCTCTCTTGAAAACTGTATATTTTACTTTTCAATTGTTAATTTTAAAAGTAGCTTGGGTGTTGACTTTTCCCATTTGACTTTTTCATACAGTCAGCCTTGTTTTATGTATCTAACGTGATTTTAAGTACCCTTGATGTTACATGCTCCTAAATATAGGACCTAGCCCAATGCCCACCATCTGGTTGCTAGTGTTGATTCGGAACCCATGCTCTGAAAGAAGGTAGCACACCACCTATTACATTCCACTCTAACTCCACTGCACTTCAGGGTGATTCCAAGCCCATTACGATCTCAGGTTACAGGAAATGTGCCTAAATCTGTGATCCTAAGGGATGTGGTTCAAGGTCGGCTTTTGTTATTCATGTAGGCAGACCTTGGCCTACAGCTTTTGTTTCCATGGCTTCTCATTTTTCTGCTGAAAGAGAATTGGTAATATCTAGAGTCTGTCTAATTCCCTGAAGTAACTGGAGTAGTACTTGCCCTCATTTTGCTAATTTTGATACTACTTAACCTGGAATAAATTTCAGCACTCAAATCTCAAACTTTACATGACAGCATGACTTTCAGAGCTTTCTGTTCAATTTAACTTAATTTAACTCTATTAAAATTAATGTAACTGGGAGACTGGAAACCACCTCCCCACTTCCACACCAGGCTGGGAAAAAGGTCAGTACCGGGTCTGGAGACATAACTGGGTCTTTACAAATTACAGTTTTAAAGCCATGACATGAACTCTCTATAGCTAAGGGATATATCATTAAAGGGTATGTAACTCACAGACTCTTTTTATTTTTTTCTAGTATGTTCAGCAATACTTACTTTGGACCAACATGCCACTGAGGAGAAGGAACTACCACCACCCTGCATGATAATATAAAGGACCAGCTGACCAAGTGGAGAAGCTGAGTTGCAGTTACGAAGTAGTTAAGGATAGTTTTTCCCCGCCTCAGTAGACTATGAAATGGTAGAGTATTAGTGATAATCCTTGGGAGGAGGGTGTGTGTGTGTGCACCTATGCCTCTATGTGAGATCCAATAGTTTTACTCAGACTTAGAGAAATGTACTACGATAATTATAATTTATCATCAACTTCCCAGAATGTGCCATTGTGGCATGTCGATCATTATAAGTTGAAGACAATAAAGGCCCAGCAGATTTAGGACAGCTTTAACCACCTCCTTAACTGACTGAAAGAATTTAGATTCCTATACCAGGAAGAAAGCTATTACGGGGGGGGGGGGGGGGGGGGGGTGGAGGGGGTGTGAGTGTGTTGTATCAGGAAGGCATCTGCATTACATGGCAAACATTTATTTACCCAACATTTGCTCTTCTCATTTCCCTGTGAATTGCTTTCCTCCCTTTCCAAGCTCTAGACACCTACCCTCTACTCCTTAGCTCCTCGGCTCAGGATGGTATGTGAGTCTCAATTACCTGACTGCAAGGGAGTCATGTTTCTACGGGGCTACCATAGATATAAAATTTGTTTGTTTTTCCTCCTGTTAATCTATCTTATGTCTACTGTCTCGTTCAACCAGCCAAAGAATCGAGAAGGGAGGAGGGGAAAGTTTTCCACCCCTATGTGTGGACTTTAACAAATCACATGTCAGAATAAAAGGTAGGAAGACATTATTTCCTGTCTTATCATTCCATTTAGTTTCTCCTCCTTTCACCTGTTCATGAAGTTTGAAATAACAATACAACTTTGGAGAGAGGAGGAGTCAAGATGGTGGACAAGTAGCAGGCTGAGACGACATCAGGTAGCAGGAGATCAGCTAGACAGCTTATCAAACCATTCCAACCACCTACAAATCCAACAGGAGATCAGAGAGAAGAAGAGCAACAATTCTAGAAACAGAAAATCGACCACTTTCTGAAAGGTAGGACCAGCGGAGAAGTGAATCCAAAGCGACAGGAAGATAGACCGCGGTGGGAGGCACTGGCTGCCGGCAAGCAGCAGAGCAACAGGGCACAAAATCAGGACTTTTAAAAGTCTGCTCCACGGAGGGACATTGCTCCTGAGGCTAAACCGGGGTGAAGCCCACCCAGGGACAGTGTGGCACCAGGTCCCACGGGATCACAGAAGGATTGGGGGTGTCTGAGTGTCATGGAGCTCGCAGGTATTAGAGCGGGGAAGCCGGCTACAGAGAAAGAGCCGAGGAGTGAGCTCTCAGCTCGGGGTTACCTTGAACCATAATCCATGGCACAGGCCACTGCTCTGTGAGTGGGGTCCCCACTAGATCCGGGGAGACACCCCCTGGGGGAGCTCAGGGATCTGCGGGGTTCGGAGACTCCAGGTGGAGCTTCATGCCAGAGACAGAGAGGCTTGGTCACAAGCTGGATGAGCTCGGAGCTCAGCCGGAGGCCAGGGAGATGGGAGTGATGAGTGCTTTTCTCTGACGGCGCACTGAAAAGTGGGGCCCGTGCTCTCGGCTGCTCTGGGCCGGAGACTGGGAGGCCACCATCTTCATTTCCGTCCTCCAGAACTCTACAGAAAGCGCTCAGGGAACAAAAGCTCCCGAACGCAAACCCGAGCAGATTACTTAGCCTGGTCCCTGGTAAAGGCCGTGCAATTCTGCCTCAGGCAAAGACACTTGAGAATCATTACAACAGGCCCCTCCCCCAGAAGATCAACAAGAAACCCAGCCAAGACCAAGTTCACTTACCAAGAAGAACGGCGGAATTCCAGAGGAGGAGAAAGCAAAGCATGGAATTCAAGGCTTTCTCCCCATGATTCTTTAGTCTTGCAAAGTTAATAAACTTTTAATTTTAATTTTTCTCTTCCACTAAATTTTTTTAACTTTTACCCTTTGCTCTTCTAATGTTTTTTTAACTAGTTTATCTTAACAATACCTTTCATTAAAAAATCATCTTTTTTGATCCTTCATTATTATAGTCATATTTTATCCTTCATTGTATCTAACTTTATTTTCTGTATACACATAGGGTTTTTTCCTTCTAAAAAATTTTGGGGTACAACTTCTAATAGATCAAAATACACCTTAACTCTAGCACCGGGCTTGTTCTAGTCTCCAGCCTGAGCAAATTCTCTCCACTTTCTTTTTCTTTATTCTCCCAACCAACTTACTATCAACTACTTTCTTAGAAATTAAAAAAAATTTTTTTTCATCTTTATAGTCATATTCCATCCCTTCGTTGTGTTTACCCTTATATATGATTTTCATTTAAAATTTTGGGAGGTAGTTTCTTCTAAGACACCAAAATACTCCCAAAATTAAGTGGGTGACCCTGTTCTAGTCACCAGTCTAATATATATATATATATATATATATATATATTTTTTTTTCTTTTTTATATTTTTTCTTTATTTGTTTTCTTTTTAAAATTTTTTTTTCTGAACTTCTTTTTACCCCCTTCCTCCCCGCCCCCATGATTTGGGGTCTCTTCTGATTTCATTAAAACACATTTTCCTGAGGTCTTTGCCACCCTTTTAGTATTTTATTTGCCCCTTCATATACTCTTATCTGGACAAAATGACAAGGTGGAAAAAATCACCACAAAAAAAAAGAACAAGAGGCAATACCAAAGGCTAGGGACCTAATCAATACGGACATTGGTAATATGTCAGATCTAGAGTTCAGAATGATGATTCTCAAGGTTCTAGCCAGGCTCGAAAAAGGCATGGAAGATATTAAGAGAAACCCTGCCTGGAGAAATAAAAGCCCTTTCTGGTGAAATAAAAGAACTATAATCTAACCAAGTTGAAATAAAAAAAGCTATTATAATGAGGTGCAATAAAAAATGGAGGCTCTTACTGCTAGGATAAATGAGACAGAAGAAAGAATTTGTGATATAAAAGACCAAATGACAGAGAATAAAGAGGCTGAGCAAGTTGAGTCCAACTAATGGACCACGAGGGGAGAATTAGAGAGATAAGCGATATGGTAAGATGAAACAACATTAGAATGACTGGGATTCCAGAAGAAGGAGAGAGGGGAGCAAAAGGTATATTGGAGAGAATTATTGTAGAAAATTTCCCTAATATGGCAAAGGGAACAAGCATCAAAATCCAGGAGGTTCAGGGAACCCCCCCCTCAAAATCAATAAGAATATGTCCACACCCACCTCATCTAATAGTAAAATTTACAAGTCTTAGTGACAAAGAGAAAATCCTGAAAGCAGCCCGGGAGAAGAAGTCTGTAACATACAATGGTAAAAATATTAGATTGGCAGCAGACTTATCCACAGAGACCTGGCAGGCCAGAAAGAACTGGCATGATATATTCAGAGCACTAAACAAGAAAAATATGCAGCCAAGAATACTATATCCAGTTAGGCTATCATTGAAAATAGAAGGAGAGATTAAAAGCTTTCAGGACAAACAAAAACTGAAAGAATTTGCAAACACCAAACCAGCTCTACAGGAAATATTGAAAGGGGTCCTCTAAGCAAAGAGAGACCCTAAAAGTAGTAGATCAGAAAGGAACAGAGACAATATACAGTAACAGTCACCGTACAGGCAATACAATGGCACTAAATTCATATCTCTCAATAGTTACCCTGAATGTTATTGGGCTAAATGCCCCAATCAAAAGACACAGGGTATCAGAATGGATTAAAAAACAAAACCCATCAATATGTTGCCTACAAGAAACTCATTTTAGACCCGAAGACACCTCCAGATTTAAAGTAAGCGGGTGGAAAACAATTTGCCATGCTAATGGACATCAGAAGAAAGCTGGGGTTGCAATCCTTATATCAGATCAATTAGATTTTAAGCCAAAGACTATAATAAGAGATGAGGCAGGACACTATATCATACTCAAAGGATCTGCCCAACAAGAAGATCTAACAGTTTTAAATATGCCCCTAACATGGGAGCAACCAACTATATAAACCAATTAATAACAAAATCAAAGAAACACATCGACAATAATACAATAATAGTAGGGGACTTTAACACTCCTGTCACCGAAATGGACAGATCATCCAAGCAAAAGATCAACAAGGAAATAAAGGCCTTAAATGACACACTGGACCAGATGGACATCACAGATATATTCAGAACATTCCATCTCAAAGCAACAGAATACACATACTTCTCTAGTGCACATGGAAAAGATCACATCCTGGGTCATAAATCAGGACTCAACTGGTATCAAAAGATTGGGATCATTCCCTGCATATTTTCAGACCACAATGCTCTGAAGCTAGAACTCAACCGCATAAGGAAATTTGGAAAGAACCCAAATACATGGAGACTAAACAGCATCCTTCTAAAGAATGAATGGGTCAACCAGGACATTAAAGAAGAATTGAAAAAATTCATGGAAACAAATGATAATGAAAACACAACAGTTCAAAATCTGTGAGACACAGCAAAGGCAGTCCTGAGAGGAAAATATATAGCGGTATAAGCCTTTCTCAAGAAATAAGGAACGTCTCAAATACACGACCTAACCCTACACCTAAAGAAGCTAGAGAAAGAACAACAAAGAAAGCCTAAACCCAGAAGGAGAAGAGAAATCATAAAGATCAGAGCAGAAATCAATGAAATAGAAACCAAAAAACCAATAGAACAAACCAACAAAACTAGGAGCTTGTTCTTTGAAAGAATTAATAAGATTGATAAATCCCTGGCCAGATTTATCAAAAAGAAAAGAGAAAGAACCCAAATATATAAAATCATGAATGAAAGAGGAGAGATCACAACCAACACCAAAGAAATACAAGCAATTATAAGAATATATTATGAACAACTCTATGCCAACAAATTTGACAATCTGGAAGAAACGGATGCATTCCTAGAGACATATAAACTACCACAACTGAACCAGGAAGAAACAGAACACCTGAACAGACGCATAACCAGTAAGGAGATTGAAACAGTCATCAAAAATCTCCAAAAAAAAAAAAAGCCCAGGGCCAGACGGCTTCCCGGGGGAATTCTACCAAACATTTAAAGAATAACTAATTCCTATTCTCCTGAAACTGTTCCAAAAAATAGAAATGGAAGGAAAACTTCCAAACTCATTTTATGAGGCCAGCATCACCTTGATCCCAAAACCAGACAAGGATCCCATCAAAAAAGAGAACTACAGACCAATATCCTTGATGAACACAGATGCGAAAATTCTCACCAAAATACCAGCCAATAGGATCCAACAGTACATTAAAAGGATTATTCACCATGACCAGGTGGGATTTAATCCAGGGCTGCAAGGTTGGTTCAACATCTGCAAACCAATCAATGTGATACAACACATTAATAAAAGAAAGAACAAGAACCATATGATACTCTCAATAGATGCTGAAAAAGCATTCGACAAAGTACAGCATCCCTTTCTGATCAAAACTCTTCAAAATGTAGGGATAGAGGGCACATACCTCAATATTATCAAAGCTATCTATGAAAAACCCACCGCAAATATCATTCTCAATGGAGAAAAACTGAAAGCTTTTCTGCTTAATGTCAGAACACGGCAGGGATGTCCATTATCACCACTACTATTCAACATAGTACTAGATGTCCTAGCCTCAGCAATCAGACAACAAAAAGAAATTAAAGGCATCCAAATCAGCAAAGAACTCAAACTATTACCCTTCACAGATGATATTATATTATATGTGGAAAACCCAAAAGGCTCCACTCCAAAACTGCTAGAACTTGTACAGGAATTCAGTAAAGTGTCAGGATATAAAATCAATGCACAGAAATCAGTTGCATTTCTTTATACCAACAACAAGACAGAAGAAAGAGAAATTAAGGACTCAATCCCATTTACAATTGCACCCAAAACCATAAGACACCTAGGAATAAACCTAACCAAAAAGGCAAAGAATCTATACTCAGAAAACTATAAAGTACTCATGAAAGAAACTGAGGAAGACACAAAGAAATGGAAAAATGTTCCATGCTCCCGGATTGGAAGAACAAATATTGTGAAAAGTCTATTCTACCTAAAGCAATCTACACATTTAATGCAATCCCTATCAAAATCCCATCCATTTTTTTCAAAGAAATGGAACAAATAATCCTAAAATTTATATGGAACCAGAAAAGACCTCGAATAGCCAAAGGAATATTGAAAACGAAAGCCAAAATTGGTGGCATCATAATTCCGGACTTCAAGCTCTATTACAAAGCTGTCATCATCAAGACAGTATGGTACTGGCACAAAAACAGACACATAGATCAATGGAACAGAATAGAGAGCCCAGAAATAGACCCTCAACTCTATGGTCAACTAATCTTCGACAAAGCAGGAAAGAATGTCCAATGGAAAAAAGACAGCCTCTTCAATAAATGGTGTTGGGAAAATTGGACGGCCACATGCAGAAAAATGAAATTGGACCATTTTCTTATACCACACACGAAAATAGACTCAAAATGGATGAAGGACCTCAATGTGAGAAAGGAATCCATCAAAATCCTTGAGGAGAACACAGGCAGCAACCTCCTCGACCTCAGCCGCAGCAACATCTTCCTAGGAACATCGCCAAAGGCAAGGGAAGCAAAGGCAAAAATGAACTATTGGGATTTCGTCAAGATCAAAAGCTTTTGCACAGCAAAGGAAACAGTTAACAAAACTAAAAGATAACTGAGAGAATGGGAGAAGATATTCGCAAACGACATAGCAGAAAAAGGGCTAGTGTCCAAAATCTATAAAGAGCTTAGCAAACTCAACACCCAAAGAACAAATAATCCGATCAAGAAATGGGCAGAAGACATGAACAGACATTTCAGCAAAGAAGAGTTCCAGATGGCCAACAGACACATAAAAATGTACTCAACATCACTGGGCATCAGGGAAATACAAATCAAAACCACAGTGAGATACCACCTCACACCAGTCAGAATAGCTAAAATTAACAAGTCAGGAAATGACAGATGCTGGCGAGGATGTGGAGAAAGGGGAATCCTCCCACACTGTTGGTGGGGATGCAAGCTGGTGCAGCCATGATGGAAAACAGCATGGAGGTTCCTCAAAAAGTTGAAAAGAGAACTACCCTATGACCCAGCAATTGCACTACTGGGTATTTACTCTAAAGATACAAATGTAATGATCCAAAGGGGCTCGTGCACCTGAATGTTTATAGCAGCAATGTCCACAATAGACAAGATATGGAAAGAACCTAGATGTCCATCAACAGATGAATGGATAAAGAAGATGTGGTATATATATACAATGAAATACTATGAAGCCATCAAAAGAAATGAAAACTTGCCATTTGCGATGACATGGATGGAACTAGAGGGTATTATGCTTAGCGAAATAAGTCAATCAGAGAAAGACAACTATCGTATGATCTCCCTGATATGAGAAAGTGGAGAAGCAACGTGGGGGGTTTTGGGGGTAGGAAGGGAGGGAGACAAACCAGAAGAGACTCTTAATCTCACAAAACAAACTGAGGGTTGCCAGGGGGAGGGGCGTAGAGAGAGGGTGGTGGGGTTATGGACATTGGGGAGGGTATGTGCTATGGTGAGTGCTGTGAAGTGTGTAAACCTGGCGATTCACAGACCTGTACCCTTGGGTCTAATAATACATTATATGTTTATAAAAAAATAAAAAACAAACAAACAAAAAAACCAATACAACTTTGTGTGGTAGTGCGTAAAAAATGAGATTTATGGATGGCCTATGGGAACTCCCAGTCCACAGCCAGGAGCAAGGAGGCAGTGGTGGTCCATGGCACAGTGTAGAGGTTTGGGAGACACGGAGAAACAATGTAGAGGCTCCACCAACCCTAACCCACCTGCCTTCCTTCAACAACCATCAGTATTTTGTCAGAGCTCTCTCATTTAGCACCTTCCTCCTTGGCTGCAGTAGTTTAAAACAATGTCCAGCTGTCATGTTTTTTACTCCCAAGTAAACACCTGGAGGTGGCCAGGGACTTCTTACAGCATGATGTCATTGGTGTCACCTCTACACTTATCAACAATTCTTTAATATCACCTAATGGCCAATTCATATTAAAATTTACCCAAGTAGTCCCCAGACTGCCTTTTTTAGTTAATTTACTTGCATCATGTTTTTTAAAAGTCGACTTAAAAGCCATTTTAATCTGTTTTAGTCTCATTTAAACCTGTTATAATCATGTTCTAAAACACTACTGCAGTGCTGAAGGAATTGCAGCAGACCATATTCTGGATTTGGGTGATACTTCCCCTGGTATCATCTGACTTGTTTTCTATCTCCTGTGTTTTTTGTTGACTGGAGACAAGAATTAAAGTCTTGCTCTATGCATATATATTATACATTATAATACAATGATATTGAGTGTGTATTATATATACATTATAATATAAAATACATAATTATATAATACATACACACTGATCTTTGCACTGTTTTTGCAAGAACACACCATAGTGTTGAGTTCCTCATCCTGCCTCGTGACAGAAGGCGCATTATGTCTGGTTGGCCTGCGAAAAGTGACCAGTGACTTCGGACAGTGATGGGCTGTTCTCTTCACTGTCAGAGTCCTGAGCATAGGACGCCCTGACATACCTTTGTCTGGGTTGCCTCAGTTCATGCCTCTTGTCTTGCATAATGATTCATAGTATACCTTTCACTTGAAAAATGTCTCTGTTTGGACAACAATTACTCATCAACCTTATATTTAATAATTTTATCCTCTACTGATGTTGATCCCCTGTTAGGCACTTCATTAAGGGTTGCGTAATGATTTTCTAATTCCATCGTTCTTCCTGCATGTAGTAACTGGGAACACTTCTCTATGACGTTCTTCCTACATCCATAGGATCTGTGGGATACCCTGAAATACCATTTACGTCCAGATGGCAAGGTAAATGCTGAGTGCATTCCCTTCAGTTACCAATTTTGAGAATACTGAGTTGGTGCTCAGACAGTCTCTAATGGATGTCCAAAATTCAATGAGTTTTGGGTTGTTTTTCTCACTTTTTAAGATACAATTATGAATGCATCCCTTTTTGTATATTAAATGTGTTTTAATCAATTGCAGTTATTATTATTTTTGAAACTCAAATTGTCCCTTCTTTGGGCAGTAAGAGTCTATTTGAGAGGATCATGTGTCATTTAGACAATACCTTATTTCCGTTCACAGTCCTCTTACTTTCTGGAAAATGATTTTCCAGGCTTATCCTTCTGTATTTCTTCACTTCAACCTAAAATCAAGTATTCCACAGGAGCAGAGATTAAACAGATAAGGTAGGAGAGAGCTTCAGGCAGCCTCTCTCCTGCTTCTCCCAAATATGAGAAGAAAAAAGCCTTTAAGGAAAAAGAAAAAGAAAAGAAAATGGACTCTTGGGTTAGTATCAGCACTCCACTGGGAGACTACATAAAGCCAGAGAGTGGCAAGAGAGCTACAAACAGAACACACTCTGTGTCTTTAAAAAGTTTTAGGTTAAATGGAAAATCAGACTTCTTCCGGTAATTATAGATGAATTTAGTGTGTTTTAAGCCCTCCAGCACTGCAGAATTGGAAAAATTTTACTTAATTCATTTGTCTATAAATAGCATACACTAATGTTTTGATTCTCTACTAAGTGACTTAATCACTTCCCCCTAAAGTATGGTTTTGATGTTTCCTTGGCTGAATAACTTGGTAGGGAATTTACAGTCTTCTCTTTAAACAGATGAGAAAATGTATATATTCACTTCCTTTCCTTCTGACTTTTCCAACTCCTATAAATATTTACAAAGAAGCTTCCAGTTTACATAGAAGATGTCAGAGGCCTCCGTCTACTGAGAGAAATAAACAAGTGTCTTTCATTACCTCGAAAACATTACGATGACAGGGATTTTCGCCCACCACACTTCTCCCTCTGAGAGTGAATCCAAAACCTCAGATGAAAAATCTCAGAAATGACTGCTTTTTAATACTTAGAAAAACAAGGAAATATTTCCTTCTCTAGTAAGTCTTCAGTTCTCATGACCAAGAGCTTTGCAGAAGTCATGGCTTTTGTATGAGGGTGGGGGAAATCTGCTGAACCATAAGGGATGGCTTCGGCTTCTTCAGGGTTAAAATACGCTCTAGTGCTCACCACCATCAGACTCTGCCCTGGACACACCAGCTCGGCCATGGAGGCCTCTTTAAACTCACAAGCGTTTGGTTGGCTCTGAGAACTGGTGTGGGAGCCTTGGAATGAGTGGCAGGGATGAAAACAGAGCCAGTCTCTCCTTTCAGTCTTAGGCTCCCAGCTGTTTCACATTCTCTGCAGTCCTTCTTACCATTGTCTCAGCAACATGGACAAAATAACCAATCCAAGTCTTACAGAAAATAAAGGCTAGAGCTTGTAATGGAAAAACGTGATTGATGGCATGTATTCTGTTACTCACCCCATGAGACAGAATTTTGCTCATTCAGTTTTTTCCTTGCATTCATTCACTCAGATGGCCTATACCCACTTAAAAACTATTTATGATAACGTTAGTCCATTGCACCAGATGCTGTACATGGCATTCAGAATAAAAGACTTTGTAACACACAATTCCTGTCTTTCAGGTACTCAGAGACACGTGTGAGACTCAAATGACGTCAATATTATCAAGAAGCACGGTAGTACTCTGCTTAGGGAGGCTAGATAAGGCTCTACGGAGTTGGCACTATGTGAGCTGGGTGGGAAGAATGAGCAGAAGCCACCAGATGAAAAGGGGCTACGCGGTTAGTCAGCAGGTATGGCAGAAGCTATTTATGTCAAGCTATTTATATAACAGGCCATTAAGTATAAACCAGAATTTCAAATATTTGAGACTGTGCTCTAATAAGCCTGAACCATATGTCCTTAAAAAAAAAAAAGTCATTTAATAGATAACTAAGGGAAAAAAGGAAGACTGTTTTCCTTCTCATACGCTATTTTTGAAACAATTGACAGGGGAAATCTTCATTAAAACAACTCAGAATTATAAAGACCATTTTGTGAAAGAATTAATTAAAGCAATTTAATATTTCTTCCACAAAGCACTTATTTTACATCATAATCCTTGTTTTGCTTTTCCTTGGTAAACCATGAAGGGATTATTTACTTACCCCTGCCCTGCCCCGTGCCAGTGAAGGGGGCCTTCTCCCTAGCAGGTGTGTTCTCTCTCTCTCTCACTTTCTCTCTCTCTCTGTCATAGAGATTTTCTCAACTTTGCCTCAAGTGAGAGAAAAACAAAGAAACTGATTTTTCTTCTAGCTGCCTTTTACAAGCCATCTTGTCTTTCTTGCAAAGAAAACTGAGATATAACTCTTTTTCTTATCCTTAAGTTTAAAATTTGCCTGGGTTTTGTTGTTAGTCTAGGATTAAAGCTGAGTGCTTATAGTGCTAAGATCTTGAAACAGATCTATATAAACTCTCTTAATTTCTTTAATTATAAAATAGAGATTTTCTTACAAAGCTGGCAAGTCAAGAGTATCTTCATAAAGGTTGGTGCCTTCTCCTTCTAACTTTTTATAGAACTTGAAATCTGAATTTAGTGGTTTCTGTAGCAACCACCATTTTCTGATGAGATGTTTGCAGATCAAAATTTAGGCTGAAAAAATTGTTTCTTGAAAGCATCTTTATATATTTATTTATTTATTTTTTCCCAGGATGTCATTTAAAACAAATATTTCAGTAGACACAATATTATATTTTAAACATGCATGTTGGTCTTCAAGACACAAACTTGGAATATAGGGACTATGGTCTTAATTTTTAAAAATAAGATTTCTAAATCTTGTTTGAGTAATGACAACACTATTTTACAAAACAGAATTTTCAGGATTAGATTTTAATGGGTACTATTTGATATTTATTTGAAGGATGAAGTTTGAATATTTTTTATATTCCATAAGGGGTAGAGCCTAACTTTGATTCAAACCAGTCATTTATGTTTTTGACATTTATTTACCATGTGAATTAGGAAACATATATACAATTTATTACTTTATTAATGCAAAATTCTTCTATAAACAAAGTGAATTTTGGTACAGCAGAAGGCAGCATCAGTGAATGAAAGAATATAAACTATGAAGTTATTAGCAGCCCTGGAATTAGATCCTATTTTCCATGTTTACTGAACTGAGTACCTGTTTCTTCATCTTTTAAATTGAGAAATATAGCTATTCCTTACAGTGGACTCCTTCCTCCCTCCTCCCTCCTCCCTCCCTCCCTCCCTTTCTTCCTTCCTTCTTTTCCTTCCTTCTTCCCTTCCTTCTTTCCCTAACATCAACCCCGTTCTCATATTTTTGGATACTTCTTTTTGGCAAGTGCCACAATCTCTGCCTCTGAGAACCAGAGACTTGACACATGCCCTAAACTGAGCCAACCAGATGCTCTTGGGAAAAGCTCTGAATCTTGATCAAATAACTCAGAGGCACAAATTTGATTACAATTTATTCACAGTGACATTGTCCTGAGGCAGAACGTTCCTACTGCAAAGCCATCCCTCTTTGTTCTTCACCATTTCCCCAAACTGAATTTCAGGCCTCCAGTTGTCAGCTTCCAGTAGCTTCCTGCAATAGATTGCTGTTCTTCTACGGCAACCAGGGTCAATTCCTGTTGCTTACAAGCAAACGCCCTCACTGACACACTACAGTAGTCGGCTGAACGACCACCCAAGGATACGAAGATCCAATCCCTGGGACTTGTATATTGACTTACTTGGGAAAAGGGTCTTTGCAGATGGAATTAAAGAGTGGGGATTTTGACATGAGAGAACAAGTGTTCTCACAAAAGAGAGGGCAGAGAAAGACATACAAGGAAGATTCTGTGAAGATAGAGGCAGCCACTGGAAAAATACAGCCACATGTAAGGACCAGTGAAGCTGCAAGAGGTCAGGAATGCAGACTCCTGTAGAGCCTCTGGAGAAGGCACGGCCCTGCTCCAACACAGAGAGTGGATTTCTGAGTTACAGAAAAAGAATTTCTTGTGAAAGAAAGTTGTGAAAAGAATTTCTGCTATTTTAAGACTACACTCCTAATTTTGGTATTATGTAACTACAGAGAGAGTGACTAGGTTCCAAATCAGAGCCTCTGGGCTTCAAAGACAGAAGTTCCTCCCCCCCTAGATTTTGGTTTTTCAACTCCAGCAATGATGAAATCTGGAAGTTTGGGAAGAAATAGCTGATTAAACAGAAGAGTTAATCTGAGAAAGCAGGATTGTTGAAATCTGAGACTTTTGATGAACCATGACAAATTGAGCATGTTTATTTCATCTTTTTCCTAAAATCTCACCAAAGTGATAGTAAATCCATATAAAAATCTTAAGTCTTACAGAATAATTTGAGGAGAAAACAGCAGGTAAGAAGTTGCAGGCTACAGAAAACATACTTGTGAATGATAATTATTAACAGAGACAGTAAAACCTAAGTGCCTGGGGATGGGTTGCAGGCTTGGGTGGGAAATGGGATAATGATAGAGAATGGAGCGGGATTTCTTCAAACCAAAGTTTGAAGATATCTCTCAAAATTGGAGTTTGAAGTGGACTTAAACGGTTGGAACTCAGTTTCTTCTATTTTTAAAAAAAACAGTACCTTACTTTGTCTCTGCCCCAGCAGAAGACAGAAGTTTATGGTATAGAGAAGTTGAACCAAAGGAGCAAATGACTCAGGCATACAAGACACAGAAGCAGCTGTGACAAGGGTGAGGAGAATACTGACAACGACAACAAAAAAATAGGTGGGATTTTATAAATGTAAGAACAAGAAATTAACCTTTCTCTCATTTCCTTGGTTCCCAGAATGCAGACATTTTGACCCTGGTATTGAATGAAGTGGCACA
Source organism: Lontra canadensis (assembly GCF_010015895.1). Lineage (NCBI taxonomy): Eukaryota > Metazoa > Chordata > Mammalia > Carnivora > Mustelidae > Lontra > Lontra canadensis. Next base: position 740,162 of record NW_022631098.1, on the reverse strand, counting down.
ATTTGGGTAAAGATGGATGTATTACTAGCTCGGGTGGTAAAAATATGGGAAATTTCCTTTTTACATCAATTTTCTCAATGATATATATGTGTTGTGTGTGTGTGTGTGTGTGTGTGTGTGTGTGTGTATTCACACCCAAATATATGTATATATATGGAAAATCATCAAGTAAATATGAAAAGGAAGCAAGCATCAGGGTGATAATGTTTGAAGAGAAAAGGGAAGGCATAAAATAGCCATTTGAAGAGTAGAAATGAGAACACAGGAGGAAAAATTAGAGGCTGATTCATGGTGAGGAAGTGTTAGATAAATGGATCAATACCCAGATCTTGGATTATCTAAAATCATTCTCTAATACAAGAAACCAGGGCTCCTTGGAGAAAAGGCTAATTCTAAACCTAGAGCAAGAAGTATGTAAGATGAGACTGAAGCATCCTGTAGTACTAGAAAGTAATAAAGTGCTATAAAAGAAAATAGAATGATGAGAGGTATGTCAAAAGGACAAAGAAGCCAAGTGAAAAAGCTTATAATGGCCACAGCTAGAACATTTTGAACAACAAAATAAACACATAGCTTTGAGGGGCAAACTATGCAATAGGAAAATGTCTCTTCAACAAATCGCTGGGAAAACTGGACAGCTACCTGCAAAAGAGAAACTGAACCACTTTCTCATACCACGTGCAAAAATAAATTCAAAATGGATTAAAGACCTAAATGTGAGACCTGAAACCATAAAAATCCTAGTAGAGAGCACAAGCAGTAATTTCTCTGGCATCAGGCAAAGCAATATTTTTCTAGATACGACTCTGAGGCAAGAGAAATAAAACCAAAAACGAGCTCTTAGGACTATATCAAAATCAAAAGCTTCTGCATAGTGAAGGAAACAATCAACAAAACTAAAAGACAACCTATGGAATGGGAGAAAATATTTACAAATAACATATCTGATAAAGAGTTAGTATCCAATATAGATAAGGAAATTATACAACTCAACATCCAAGAATGAATACTCCAATTTAAAATTGAATGGAGGACATGAACAGACGTTTCTCCAAAGAAGACAGCAATGTGGTCAGTAGACGCATGAAAAGATGCTGAAATCACTCATCATCAGGGAAAGGCAAATCAACACTACAATGAACTATGACCTCGCATCTGCCACGATGGCTAAAATCAAAATCACAAGAAAAAGCAAGTGTTGGCAAGGATGTGGAACAAGAGGAATCTTTGTACACTGTTGGTGGAAATGCAAACTGGGGCAGTCACTCTGGAAAACAGTATGGAGGTTCCACAAAAAGTTAAAAATAGGACTACCCTACAATGCATAAATTGCACTACTGGGTATTTAGCAAAGAATACAGAAGCACTAATTCTAAGGGATACATACATACACCCTTATGTTTATTGCAGCATTATTTACACCAGCCAAATTATGGACTCAAGTTAAGTGTCACTTGACAGAAGAATAGATTAAGAAGGTGTGGCTTATGTATACAATGGACTATTGTTCAGCCATAAAAATGAATGAAATTTTGCCATTTGCAACAACATGGATGCAGGAAAAGAGCCTAAGGCTAAATGCAATAAATCAATCAGAGAAAGATAAATGCCATATGATTTCATTCACATAGAGAATTTAAGAAACAAAACAAATGAACAAAGGAAATAAAAAAAAAAAAAACCAAGAGACAGACTCTTAACTATAAAGGACAAAGTAATGGCAACAAGATGGAAGGTGACTGGGGGGGATGGGTCAAATAGGTGATGGGGAATAAGGAATGATGCATGGTTGGCTGATATATGGAAGTGAATCACTATATTGTACATCTGAAACTAATATTATACTGTATATTAACTATACTGGAATTAAAACACTTTAAAAAATATGTAGCTTTGAATTATAAGCCAAAGTAAAAAACAAGTATCCATGGTTTATACTGATGTAAACAAATGATTAAGTCAATATGGAAGAGACCATCTCCAGAAGAATTCCAAATAATTTATATAGATACTCCAACCTCAAGGAGATGGAGTATAACTCCTCATTCAATTGTGGGGTGTGCATTAACTTTCTTCCAAGGAATACAGTATGGGAAAGGGAGAAAAAGTTAACAAACGCTACTTCAGTCAAGTGATCACGGCTAATATCAACAGCAAAATGTCATGTTGATAGTAAGTATCCTTGACATAAAATGATGAGAATGAGAACAGTGTTTCACCACTCTGGTCTTCCTCCCCAAAACTCACAACCTTATTCTAATCAGACAAATCTATATCCTTCAAAATACTAGACCAGGACTCATCAAAACTGCCAAGGAAAGTCTTAGAAACTGTCATAGGCAAGAGGAGCCTAAGGAGATAAGACCAAATGTATTAAGATATCCTGTATGGAATCTTTAAAGAGAAAATTAACACTTAGTAAAAACTAAGACACTCTCACAGAGTGTACACAATATCTTAATAATATATCAATATTGGTTCAATTACAACAAGTAAAATAATAATAGGGGAAACTAGGTGTGGGGTAGATGAGAACTCTATTCTCTTCACCATTTTTATATAAATCTATCCTGAATTTAAAGTTCATTTAAAAACAAATACAGAAAAGAAAAAAGAAAAAGGTCTCCAGAGAGTGAATAATTGCTAGAATGAAACTAACAAATTAGATAAGCTGTAAGGACAGGTGGTGGTCATCAGAGAAGTCAATATTATAGAAGTGGGATATTGTTTGAGGAAGACAACATCAAGACCATGATTCAGGGAGGAGTGCCTTATGGGGAGGCTACTGAGGACCATAAATGTGAAAAATTCAGAGGCTAAAAAAATAAAATAATATTCTCCTGAATATTGAAGCTGTCTAGAACGATACCAGAAGAAATGCTGGCAAAGAATGTAGGGCATTCGTATATCACTGAAAAATGCTCTTAGAGAATGTCTTTCAGTACAACACACAGAACTATATGAGGGGGAGCTCTTGTCCCCTGAATGAAATGCTAATTCCTAATTAAAACTCATCCACAAGTAATCATGGATCCCCTTTTAAGTAACTTCAGTTAGCCTTCAAGGATGTGGACAATGTCTGATTTACCAGAGTAGCAGATTATCAAAACTAGCAGTGAAGTCAGCTGTTTTTCTCCATATGGGATGCTTAAGCAGGAGCATATGTTGGCGTTTGCTACTCAATCGGCCTTCTGCAATATGGCAGCAAATTCAAGCTCTAGCAAGTTCAACTATCATTTTGTCTAGTTTCCGATACTTTTAAAATAACGTTTCACTGGAGCCTCAACTTTAAAACACTTTACCGTTTTCATGGGTCTGATAACAACACTTATCAGAGGTAGAAAGAAGAGATACTCTTGTCCCAATTGCACTAGCGTGAAAAGAGGAGCCGAGAGGAGTTACAGGACTCTCTCAGTGTCAGCACAGCTAGTAAGGCACAGATTCAGACCTGGAACGCACAGCCTGATTTTTTTTTTTTAACTGGATTACCAATTTATTGTAGAGGATGTAACTCCAGGGACAGCCAGATAGAAGGGGGGGCCTACAGCAAAGTGTGGGGAAGGGGGGATGAAGTTTCATGCCACTTCTCAATGCACCACTCTCCGCTCCACCTGTTCACCAGCCTGCAAACTCTCTGAACTCCACTTTTGTTTTTGAATGGAGGCTTTATTACACAGACACGGTTGATTAAATCACTGGCCACTGGTGACTGATCCAAACTCTAGCCCCTTCCCTGGAGGCTTGGGAGGTGAAGCTGAAGTTCCAACCCTTCAATCATATCCTCTGATTTCAATTCAGTGTTTTCTTCCCATTGCAGCACAGAATCCTTCATTAGTCATTAAAAAGTCCTACCTTATTAAGTATTCATCTACTGTGTCTTTATTAGCTCTTTTTTATGGAAAATAAAACAGGTGTTAATAAGAGATTTAGAAATATTTATATGATTCTCATTTTAAAATCATTATCACCAGTCGACATACTCCTTAATATAAAGAACCCTAGTTTGGTTATTATAAACTCTCCACAGTTGAGCCCTGACCTTCACATGGCAGGAACTCAGTAGGCAGTGAACAGATAAATATATTTTCAAAGTATTTTTTAAAAATCCTTGAATATTCAACAATAGTAATTATGCCTTGAATATTCTGAGGCAGTGTATTTCTATTAAAAATAACATTGAGCTTCGGTTCAGACATAGGTTCCATATGTTTTATCAGCTTCCTCATCTAAAAAGATCTTTAATAGCTTTGGCATTAAATTCTACAATATAATAAAATAGGTATTACGATTTCATCAATGTTTGTGGTAGATTGGATTATTGGCCCTAAACTACCCTTCCCTGTAACTACTCCTTTGTTATTTAACTTGGAAATTCTTCACCAAAAGTGTTCTTTGATACAGGGCTCAACTATGTGACTTGCTTTGGCCAATGGAATGTAAGCACACATGGAACAACAGGGCATTGACACTGGCTTGCACAATAGAGCACATCCTTCTTGCACATCTGCCATCCCCGCAAGAATATCTCCTGGCTAGAGCTGGACCCAGGAGGAGCATGAACTAACATGCAGCAGTATTTTACTAGTAACCTGTTCTATCCTGTCCAATTAAAAAGATCATTCTTGGGGCACCTGGGTGGCTCAGTGGGTTAAGCCTCTGCTTTAGGCTCAGGTCATGATCTCAGGGTCCTGGGATAGAGTCCCGCATCGGGCTCTCTGCTCAGCGGGGAGCCTGCTTCCTCCTCTCTCTCTGCCCGCCTCTCTGACTACTTGTGATCTGTCAAATAAACAAATAAAATCTTAAAAAAAAAAAAAAAAGATCATTCTTGGCTGTTGCAACATTTTCCTAGATGTATCTCATCAGCCAAGGGAAACTAAAGCAAAAATAAACTATTGGGCTTACACCAAAATAAAGAGCTTTTGCACAGCAAACCATCAACATAATGAAAAGGCAACCCACTGAATGAGAGAAGATATTTGCAAATGATACATCTGATAAAGGGTTAATATCCAAAATATATAAGGAAAACTCACAAAAGCCACACTAAAAAAATCTGATTAAAAAATGGGCAGAGGGGGCGCCTGGGTGGCTCAGTGGTTAAAGCCTTTGCCTTTGGCTCAGGTCGTGATCTCAGGGTCCTGGGATCGAGTCCCACATCGGGCTCTCCACTCAGCAGGGAGCCTGCCTCCTCCTCCTCTCTCTCTCTGCCTGCCTCTCTGCCTACTTGTGATCTGTCAAATAAATTTAAAAAATTAAAAAAAATCTTAAAAAAAAAATGGGCAGAGGACCCAAATAGGAGTTTTTCCAAAAAGTTATACAGATGGTCAACCGACGCATGAAGAGTTGCTAATTGCCACCAATCATCAGTGGAATGCAAATCTAAACCCAAAAGAGCTATCACTCTAAACCTGTCAGCATGCCTTGTATCAAAAAGACAAGAAGTAACAAGTGTGGGCAAGGATGGGAAGAAAAAGGAACCCTCATGCCCTGTTGCGGGAATGCTAACTGGTACAGCCAGTGTGGGGAACAGTATGGAGGTTCCTCAAAAAAATTAAAAATACCAAGTGATACAGTAATTCCACTACTAGGTCTTTACACAAAGAAAATGAAAACACTAATTTGAAAAGATAGATACATCCCCATATTTATTGCAGAATTATTTACAGTAGCCAAGATACAGAAACAGCCCAAGTGTCCATCGATAGACGAATGGATAGAGATGATGTGGGGTGTGTGTGTGTGTGTGTGTGTGTGTGTGTGTGTGTATGAGGGAATATTATTCAGTCATAAAAAAAATGAGATCTTGCCATTTGTGACAACATGGGTGCCTCTAGAGGTATAATGCTAAGTGAAATAAGACAAAACAAATGTGTCAACTACAAATAAAGGGCCATTCTCCATTATATAGGAATTGAGAGGTGGAAAAAAAATGAGCTCAGAATGTTTTTACTTATTCTAATCTTTAATAGTATTCTATCTGTCCCAAGTACTAGATCTTTGTTCATGAAAACTTCAGCAAGATTCAAAGTTTTGTCACTATGTCCTTGGTTAAAATACCCTTTCTCACACCCAATATACAGGCCCTTTGAAAACGTGAGTGCCTTTGACAATTCTTTATAAATCTCCCACTTCTCTTTCCCACCCACAACCAGTTTGAGAACCTCCCCTTCCTCCACATCAATCTTCCCTTTATAGGTTTATGCGTTTCCATGATCTGTGTTATATATGTTACTCTGTCATCGTGGACCCCTGTTTCCTATCCTAGCTAATACATGGTTGACCTGGAAAAGCTTTCAAGTTCCAACTCTTGAGCCATCCATACCCATCGACTCTCGAGGGGAATGGGATCAGAAAATCTCTTTTGACAATTTCTCCTCAAAGGATTCTTGTACAACCATTTTCCCCCCTAACAATGTCGCCCAGTTTTCTTGTCTAACAAAACTAAAGAATGACATAATGATCTCTTTTCCCCCAGTATTGCCCTCATTCCCTCTTTACTAACTTGTTCTTTCTTGTTTATCAGGGAAGAGACTAGTAAAGGATGTTTCTTTCTCTTCTTTTGACAGAAGAGTATTTCTAGTAAATATGTATGAATGGTTAATGTCTTAGATCATTGTTCTAATTTCACTGTGAGATGTCTTTATTTTTGTTTTTTTATTAGAAAAGCCCTGCCCGGGGCACCTGGGTGGCTCAGTGAGTTAAGTCTCTGCCTTCGGCTCAGGTAATGGTCTCAGGGTCCTGTGATCGAGCCCCGCATCAGGCTCTCTGCTCAGCAGGGAGCCTGCTTCCCCTTCTCTCTCTGCCTGCCTCTCTGCCTACTTGTGATCTCTGTCAAATGAATAAATAAAATCTTAAAAAAAAAAAAAAAAAAAGCCCTGCCCATAGTATCTCTCTAGTCAGGCATTCTGATATCTTTTTTGGATTACTTTTATGTCTATTATTTCTACTTTCTAATTTATTGGTTTCCTGTCACTCCAAAAAAAAAAAAAAAATCAGGTCTTTTACCTGTATGAATTCATTCAATCTTTGAAAACGTATAAGAACATACAGGCAAATTAACCCCAATTTGCAGATGAGGACACCAAGACTTAGATTGTAGTCTCTTGTTCCACAGTGTGCAATTTATAATCAGCATAATTAGGTTTAAATCAAGGCCTGTTTTATTCTAAAAGACCATCTTTCTACCATGCCACACTGTCTATATGCTAAGTTAAGTTAAATTGAAATTACACTTGCAATCCCTTGTTTCTAAGACAACTTGTTTGGTTTTAAATATATATGAAATAAAGTTGCTCTTCCTATATATATCATGAAAATTTTACCTTACGTGTACATTTATATATACTATAAAAATTCCGATCACTAAAAAAAACTATTTAGAATCTTCCAGCTAAAATATAAAAAGCAACAGTTTGAAAAGAGCAGCATGCAGGCTGTTAATATCAAAATCCCCCAAATAAGCCAATACTTTATGCACTCCTTCCATCCTCTAGTTCCCCCAGATTTAATTACTGCCTCTCAGCCTCAGGAGTGTATTTACCAGTCGGACATGGGTGCTATTTGTGTGAACATTCCAGATGAACGGCGAGTGGACCTCAATGTAGCAAAAAGGATATCCTTGAAAATTTCAAGCTCCTGCTTTTTCTGGTAGATTCTCAAGTTCTAACATTTATAAAATATCACATTCAAGCATCAAGGAAATTAGTTATTGATAGGGAAAATGACCTATATAATGACCACTTTTCTAAAATTGTGAGGGCCTATTTCTCTTGGTTTGTTCTTTTTGAAAGAGCAGCAGTGACCCCATTAAAAATATTCATTGCTTAGAAATACGCCGAGCACTCACTGATTTAGTCAGGGCATTATCAGTCTGGTGGGTTATATGTTCTTCAAACTGTTCATGCATCTAGTTTCTCTTTCTGCATGATTCTCTCTCCCTCTGGTTCATTACCCACCTCATTAAAACTTCCATCAAGGAGAGGAAACCTAACTCAATGCTGTCACTTGTTAACTGCTCTTCCGGCTGCAGAATGTGTTGGCAAGCTAAAAGCAATGGCTAACGTGTGTTGAGCCTCGCTTTTATTTTCACATTTTCATTATGAGCTAAGGAGCAGCAAATGCTCTTTGAGTGAACATTGTGTTCAAGGTGGTCCATCAAGGAAAACTGAATTCCAGATTGCTCCGTCCATAAGGAGCTTGTGATAAAGAGTAGAGGAGACTGGATTTTATGCACTGGACAATGAAAAAGGTGAAGGTTTAACAGATGTGCTTACGCATATGCGTTTGAACATGTGCTCTGAATGCAAATAAATACCATCAGGCTTAACGTACATGCATAAGGATGGATGTACTGAAAAGAATTCCTCTAGTACCAGCAACATAAATGTAATGAGATGGTAATCCTGCCAAAGCAAAGATCAGACAAGGAAGATTTAAGGAATAAGAAAAGTCTATGGTAAACAGATTGAAAATTGCAGCCAGCCCACAATTGCTGTGTGATCTCTGGGTCAACAAAGGGAACCCAGAAAAAGTGATTAAAAGCAATACAACCCTGTGGCTATTTCCACCCTCTCTGTCCCCCCCCCCAAGGCCCCGTCCCTTATTTTCAGGGGCTTTAAACACATTTGATGAGGTCTGGGAGCAAATATAAGCAAATGTAATCACCAAGATAGATCAGTACTCTTTTTTCTTAAAACGAAAATCTGACATTATCTGTGTTCTGAAATTAGGAAGAAACCAAGAAATTATCTGGCCCCAAATCCTATAAATTAGAACAATACTTTGGGCGATGAAGAAACTTGCTAAGCCTGCCCCCCCTCCCCAGGTTCTCATTTCTTCATGTCACCCTGCCCCCCATCAGAGCACTGAGAACTTCTGCAACTGTGATTACAGAAAATTTTAGTCATCTTTGAGATACCACCAAAAAGGACAGAGAAGCCAGAGGCTAAAGACTCGTTATTTTTCACCAGTGACTCTGACGTTGATCCATATCTCGTGTTCTAAAAGGAATGACCCAAGATAAAAGGATCAAAGATGAACTCACTTACTGTGATCCAATTCAAACCAACCTTTTCTTCCTCCCAATTTTTATTATGTTAACAAAGAGCCTATTAAAAGAAAGATTGCAAGTCCCTGATCAGGTATGTAATTTGCAAATATTCTCTTTCAGTCTGTGCCTTGGAAGAGCTGGAGAACTTCATTTTGATGAAATCCAATTTGTCAATTGTTTTCTACATGGATTGTTCTTTTGTGTTAAACTTAAGGAGTCTTTCCCTTATCCAGGGTCACAAATATTTCATATTTTCTTCTAGAAGTTTCATAGTTTTAGATTTCACATTGAGGTCTTTAATGCACTGTAAGTTAATCTTCGGATAGGATATGAGATGCAGACAGATTTTTTTTCTTAACGAAAATGCACATGCAATTGCTCTTCCACCATGTGCTGAAAATACCATCCTTTCTTCATAAAAACATTTTTGTACGTTGATCAAAAATTAACTGATCTTATATGCTGTATTAGTCTGCTCAGACTGCCTTAACAAAGCACCTTACACTGGGTGGCTTAAGCAACAAAAATTTATTTTCTCTAAGTTCTGAGGTGAGCTGTCCGAGATCAAGTTTTCAGGTGATTTGGTTTCTGGTGAGAGCTCTCCTTCTGGCTTGCAGACACCTTAGAGAGCTCTTATAAGGACACTAATTATATCAGATTAGGGTCCCATCCATATGACCTCATTTAACCTTACTTACCTCTCTCTTTATAGCCCCTATCTCAAAATACAGACACACTGGGAGTTAGGGATTCAACATATGAATTTCAGGGGGACACATTCAGTCCATAATATATGTGTTAATTTTTTCTGGCCCATTTATTATTATGATCCATTTTCTACCTTGATGCCAACACCAGCTGTCTTATTATAGCTGCTTTATTATAAATTTTGAACCTGGGCATGTAAGTCTACTAAATCTGTCCTTTTCTAAAGTTTGTTTTTAATTATTTTTTAATTTTTTTTCAGTGTTCCAAAATCCAAAGTTGTTTTGCATTTACATATGAATCAGCTTTGAATGTCTACAAAAAATTCTGCTTGAATTTTTATTGATTTGCATGAATCTATAAATAAATTTAGTCATTTGAAATTTTAACAATATTGAGTTTTCCAATTCATGAACACATTTAGTCTTCCTTAATTTCTTTCAGCGATATTTTATAGTTTTCAGGCCTTGCACATCTTTCGTCAGAAATATCTGTAAGAATTTTATATTTTGATGTTATTGTAAATTAGTTTCTTAAATTGCTAGTATAGAGATATATGCTTGATTTTTTTCTTGTATGGACGTTATTTTGCAAATGTTGCTAAACTCACTTATTAGTTTCAATAGCTTTTTCTGCAGATGCCATAGGATATTCCATGTAAACAATCAAGACATCTGTGAATGAGCAATTTTATATCTTCCCTTTCAATCTGGATGCATCTTACTATCTTCTCTTACCTTATTGCACTGGTTAGAGGTTCAGTACAATATTGAGAAGCTTTGATGAGAATGGGTATTCATTCTTGATTTTAGGAGGAAAGCAGTCTGATATCATTAAATATGTTAGTTTAGGTTAGCTTAAAAATTCCCTTCTATTCCATTTAGTAAATGATCTTATCATAAATAGATGGTAAATATTAAACATTGTCAAATACTTTCAATCTATTGTGATGGCCAAAGTTTATTTTTTTCTTTTCCAGAAAGATTATGTTAGATAATGAATTAAATTGATTTTTAAATGTTCAGTCAACCTTGAATTCTGGAAATAAATCATGCTTTGTTGTGATATATTATTCTTTCTATACTTTTGGGTTGAAAGAGTTACAATTCTGCTAAAAAAATTTTTTTATCTATATTCATCATTGATGTTTGCTTATTGTTATTTTTTTATTCAAAGTTTTTGTCTGTTTTGGCAATCAGAATAATGATGACCCTATTGAATTAATTGGGGAAAATTTCACATCTCTTCAATTTCTGGGAAAAAAATGAGTACAACTGGTCTTCTTTTTCAAATGTTTGGTAGACCTATCAGTTAAGTACTGAGATTTTCTTTGCGGAAAAAAAACTATTAAAATATAAATTCAGTTTTTTTAGTAGATACAAGACTACTCAGGTTATATAATTCATCTTGAATGAGTTTTGACAGCTTGTGTTTTTCAAGGAGTGTCTATTTCTTCAATTTTTTAAGTTTATTGATAAAATTTGTTGATAATATTCCCTTATTAAACTTTTAAAATATTTATAGATTCTGTAATGATACTACCTCTATCATTCCTAATATTAGAATTTTTTTCTCATCAGTAAGGCCAAACACTTAATAGTTTATAGTGAACTTCTCAAAGAAATAACTTTTGTTTTTATCAGTTTTCTCTGTTCTTTTTTACTATTTCATTGGTTTTCCCTCTGGTTTTTCATATCATTTCTTCTGTTTTTTTGGAGGGGGAGGAGGAGAATGTTATTTACTCTTCTTTTTCTAGTTAGTTGAGTCAGAATCTGAGGTCATTAAGCTGACACTTTTCTTTCTAGAATACATATTTAATGCCATAATTTTCCACATTTTGCTTTAGCAAGTCATAAATATTGATAGTGAGTTCATTTTCAGTTTAAAACATTTACAAACTTTCCTACTGATTACTTTGATACAAGTGTTACTTAGATGTGTGTACCTTTCCAAGTTTTCTTCATTTTTCAGAAATATTTCAGTTATTTTTAAATAATTTAATGTTATTGTGGTAAAATAACATACTTTGGATGGCTTGAATACCTTTCAATCTATTGATACTTACTTTTGGGGCAAGAATGAGGTCTGTCGTGTTAAACATTCCTTGCACTTTTGGAAAAAAAACAAACTATGCTCTAGTTGGATGAAGGGTTCTGTGTCAGATCAAGTTGTTTGCTAGTGTTGCTCAAGTTTCCTGTATATTGATTTTTCTTTCCAGTTTTTCTATCAATTTTTGAAAGTGGTTGGACTTTTTTCTTTTGTTTTGTTTATGTTGTTTGTTTCATGTATTTTGTGGGATTTTTTGCTTATTTTATCCAACTGACGTAAACTAAAAAAACTTTCACCCATTTACCCCACCACCCACTCCCTGCCTCTGGTAACCACCAAACTATTCTCCATATCTAAGGAGCATGATTAATATATTTAGCTTCCACATATATGAGAGATCACATGGTATTTATCTTTTTCTGACATTTCATTTAGATTCATGTTATTGTAAGTGGCAAAATTTCTTTCTTTTTTATGGCTGAGTAATATTCCTGTGTGTGTGTGTGTGTGTGTGTGTGTGTGTGTGTGTGTGTATCATAGTTTCTTTATCTGTTTATCCATTGATGGACACTTAGGTTGTTTCCATATCTTTGCTATTATAAATAATGCCACAATAAACATGGAGGATGCATGTATTTTTTTCAAATTAGTGTTTTTGTTTTCTTCAGCTAAATACCAACAAGTGGGATTGCTGAATCCTAAGGTAGTTCTATTTTTCATTTCTGAGGAACATTAATACTGTCTTCCACAGCGGCTGCATCAGTTTGCATTCCCTCCAACAGTGTATAAATGTTCCCTTTTCTCCATATTCTTGCCAACACTTGTTATTTCTTCTCATTTTGATAACTGCCATTCTAACAAGTGTGAGGTGATAACTCATTATGATTCTGATTTGTATTTCCCTAATGATTAATTACGTTGATCGTCTTTACATGCATCTTGTTCATTTGGAATGTTTACTTTGGAAAAATGCCTATTCATAACTTCTGACCATTTTTGATCAGTTTTTTTATGCTTTGAATTATGCAAGTTCTTTATATGTTTTGAGTATTCCCTGTTTATCAAATATGTGATTTTTAATTGTTCTCTCCTATTCAGGGAGTTGTCTTTTCACTCTACTAATATTTCCTTTGTTGAACAGAAGCTTTTTAATTGACGTGATCACACTTATTTTTGATTTTGCCACTGGAATCAGATTAAGAAAAAAATCATTGTTAATATCTATTGTCAAGATTACCACTTGTTTTCTTCCATCAGTTCTATGGTTTCAGGTGCTACATTTAAGTTTTAAATCTATTTTGAGTTAGCTTTTGTGCATGGTGTAAGACAGAGGTTCAGTTTCATTTTTTAGGATGTGCCTGTCCAATGTTCCCAATACCATTTATTGAGATTGTCCTTTCCCCATTGTATATTCTTATATTAGTTCACCTTATGCACATGGATTTATTTCTAGGCTGTCTATTCTATTCCATTGACATATGTGTCTGTATTTGTGCCCAAACTTCACTGTTTTAATTATTATAGTTCTGTAATATAGTTTGAAATCAGGAAACATGACATCTCCAGCTTTGCTGTTCTTTCTCAAGATTGCTTTGGCTATTCACGGTCTTATATTTTCATACAAATGCTAGTACTTTTACTCTAGTTCTATGAAAAATATTAGAATTTTGATAGTGATTATACGGAATCCATAGATTGCTTTGGGTAGTACAGACATTTTAATAACAATAACTCTTTCAATCCATGAACATAGAAGATCTTTCCATTTATTTGTGTAATCTTCGATGTCTTTCATCAATGTCTTTCTGTTTCAAAATTCAGGTTGTCTACCTCCCTGATTAAATCGATTCCTAGGTATTTCCTTTTTTTGATGAAATTATAGATGAGACTGTTTTTCAATTTCTCTGACAGTTCATTATTAGTGTATAGAAATTGTAGAGCTTTTTTTTTTTTTTTTTAAGAAATGCAATAGATTTTTTTGCATTGATTTTGTATCCTGCAACTTGACTAAGTTGATTCATTGGTCCTCAAGTTTCTGAGGGATACTATAGGGTTTTCTACATATAACATCGTGTCATCTGCAATAAGTGACAGTTTTCCTTCTTCATTTCCAATCTGGATATGTTTTATTTCTTTTTCCTGTTTAATTGCTCTGGGTAGGACTTCCAATATAATGTTGAATACAACTGGTCAGAGTGAGCATCCTTGTCTTGTCTCTGATTTTAAAGGAAAATTTGCAGCTTTTCATCTTTGTGCATGATGTTAGCTGTAGGCTTATCATATAGACCCTTATTATGCTGAAGTACATTTCCTCTGTATCCACTTTATTGAGAGCTTCTAATCACTGAAGGATATTGAATTTTGCTAAATGCTTTCTATGCATCTTTGGAGAAGATCGTGTAATATTTATCTTGTATTTTTTTTAATGTGTATCATATATTGACTGCTTTGTGGATGTCAAATATCCTTGGATCCCTGGAATTAATCCCATTTGACCAGATATATAAGCCTTTTAATGTATTGATAAATTCAATTTACTAATATTTTGTTGAGGGTTTTGCATCTATGCTCATCAGGGATATTAGCCTGTAATTTTCTTTGGTATCAGAGTAATGTCAACCTTGTAAAATGAGTTTGGAGCATCTCCTTCTATATTTTGGAACAGTTTGATAAAGACATATTCTTCTTTGAATGTTTGTTAGAATGCTTCAGTGAAGCCATCTGGTCTTAGACTTTTGTTTGCTGGGAAGTTTTGTTTATATATATATATTTTTTTTTCCTTTTAAGATTTTATTTATTTATTTATTTGACAGAGAGAGATCACAAGCAGGCGGAGAGGCACGCAGAGAGAGAGGGGGAAGCAGGCTCCCTGCCGAGCAAAGAGCCTGATGCGGGACTCGATCCCAGGACCCTGAGATCATGACCTGAGCTGAAGGCAGTGGCTTAACCCACTGAGCCACCCAGGTGCCCTTGCTGGGAAGTTTTTGATTAGATTCATTATCTTTACTAATAACTGGTCTGTTCTGATTATCTATTTCATCACGGTTCAGTCTTGATAGCTTGTGGTGTTTCCAGAAATTTACCCATTTCTCCTAGGTTGTCCAATTTGTTAGGATATAATTGTTCCCAGTAGTCTTTTATGAATTTTCCTTCTGGTGTTATGTATAACATCTCTTTTATTTGTGATTTTATTTATTTCATCCTGTTTTTTCGTGATGATAGTCTAGTCAAAGCTTGGCAATTTAGTTTATCTTTTCAAAGAACCAATCCTTATTTCAATTTATCTTTTTCCATTGTCTTTTTAGTCTTTGTTTCTTCTTTCATCTTTGTTATTTCCTTTCTTCCACTATATGCGGAATTTATTTATACTTTTTCTAGACATCTGAAGTGAAAAGTTTTTCATTTTAGACTTTTTTGTTTCTTGAGGTAGGCATTTACTGCTATGAATGTTATATTGCAACTTTCATTTGTCTCAAAGTATTTTATTTCTCTTTTGATTTCTTTTTGACCCACTGATTGTCCAGAAACATGTTGTTTAATCTCCAAATATTTGTGAATTTCTCAGTTTTCCCTGTGTAATTAATTTCTTATTTCATAACACTGTGGTGAGAAAGATTCTTGATATGGTTTCAAATCTCTTAAATTTATTAAGACTTGTTTTGTGGCCTAACATGACCTACCTTGAAAAATCTTTCTTGAGCACTTGAGAAGAATTTGTATTCTGTTGCTTTTAGATGGAACATTCTGTAAATATCTGTTAATTCCAATTGGGTTAGTATCCTGTTTAAGGCCAACCTTCAACCTTTCCTTATTGATGTTTGTCTGAATATTTTATCTCTTGATGTAATTGAAATATTAAAGTCTCTGACTATTCTTATATTGTGGTCTATTTCTCCTTTTAGGTCTGCTAATATAATATATATATATATGTGTGTGTGTGTGTATACATATATATATATTTTTTTTTTAAGAATTTCTTTCTTTTTTTATTTTAGAGATTGAGACAAAAAGAAGAGCAGGGAGAAGAGCAGAGGGAGAGGGATAAGCACACTCCATGCTCAGTGCCAGGGTAGACCACAGGAAAGTGGTGGTGTAGGAGGATCTAGAGCCCACCTTGTAAGATGGACACCTTGTAAAAAAACAGTGACTCTCTGCAACTAACTCTAAAAATGATCGACGACTGGCAGAACAGACCTTCCACACTTAATCACAGAGAGGATGCCACATTGAAAAGAGCAGTAGTGATAGAGATGTCGCTGGGAACCAAAGTCCTGGTGAGACCAACCACAAATGGGAGCAATATCACAAGCATGGAGAAGGGAGCTGACAGGACCTCTCTACTAAGCACTGCTGGCACTGGGGACCTGATCTGGTAAGATAAGACCCATACCATCTGGCTTTAAAAACCACCAAGGCTTAACTTTAGGAGCATTTGAAATCAGTGGGGCTCAACTCTGGAATAGACAGAAGGTAATAGTAAACTGAGTCTCTGCCCTTAAAGGGCTAGCATAAAAACTTGACCTAAGACACAGCAAAAAACAGCAATACGAAAAGTGCCTGGGGTATAAATTATTAGCTAATCTTAAGATATGAGTGCTGTAGGGGCAGGGAATTTTGTATTTCTCTGGGAACAAAAAGGTTGGCAGGCACCATTTCTCTTCTCCTCCCCAGCCCAGCTAGAAAGCCAGATACTTGCAAGAGCCAGGACTAACACTCTTCCTCATCTACTTTGTTAGCACCACACGCTCTGCCACCACATCCCCCTGCAAAACTGTACTATTCAACCCACTCACCTCAGTAGAAATCCTTCCAAAGCAGCTCCTTCCCCACCACCTCCTGCAGGCAGCCCTGGGAGAGACTGGTGCCATTCCTAAATGTCTCCTTCCCTGGATGGTGGGGGGTAGATAACTCACACAAGAGCATACCTGCAATTCCAGCAGCTTGGCCTCTCATTGGCCATGCAGGGAGAAAACCATGCTCTTTGGGATGCCAGAAAATGTGACACTGAGCATCACTGCAGACTGACTGCTGGCCTCACTTTCTGACAAGCCCAATGGCGGCCTCAGATAAGCCTCTCAAGAGCATGGGGACCAAAACCTTCTTGCTCTGGCACTGGCAGAATAGGCTACTGAGGCAGGCTGGGTTGGGGGCAATCACACCTTAGTCGGAATAGGGCACATACAGACCACACAAGTAGGAAGGAAAGGCGATAAGTAGAATTATGAAAGAAAATCATTTCCAGGTAAAATCAAACAAATAACAAAGGTATCAGATTAAATGCTTCTAAAGCCAATATAAAGATTAAAACATCAAAGTTGCAAAATCTAATAAAATTAGTGAAGGGGTATACAATGTAAAAAGATTTTAAATATGGCATTCTATACTTAAAATATGGAGGAGGAAGGAGTAAAAATTTAGTGCTTTTAGTGTTTGAACTTAAGTGACCATCAAATTAATATGGACTGCTATATATATGTCATATATAAACCCAATGGCAACTACCGATCAAAAACCTGTAATTGACACAGACACAAAACCAAAGAGAAAGGAATCCAAGCATAACACTAAAGAAAGCCATCAAACCATGAGGGAAGAGAGCAGAGAGCCACAAAAATAACCAGAAAACAATGAACAAATGGCAATAAGTACATATGTATCAATAATTACTTTAACTGTAAATTATCTAAATGCTCCAATCAAGACATATAGTGACTGGATGTGTAAAAAACAAGGCCCTTCTCTATACCACCTACAAGAGACTCACTTCAGACCTAAAGATTTATACAGATTAAAAATGAAGGAACATAAAAGTATACACTATGTAAATAGGAGTAAAAAAAAAAAGTTGGACAAGCAATGCTTATATCAAAAAAAATAAAAAACACACTTTAAAACAAAGAGTTTAGCAAGAAACAAAGAAGGCATTATACAATGAAAAAGGCAGCAGGGGCACCTGGGTGGCTCAATGGGTTAAAGCCTCTGCCTTCAGCTCAGGTCATGATCCCAGGGCCCTGGGAACCAGCCCCGCATCAGGCTCTCTGCTCAGTGGGAGCCTGCTTCCCCCTCTCTCTCTGCTGCTTCTCTGCCCACTTGTGATCTCTCTCTCTCTGTCAAATAAATAAACAAAATCTTTAAAAAAAAAAAAAAAGAAAAAGAAAAAGGCAGCAATACAAAACGAGAATTTAACAATTGTAAATATCTACGCACAAAACATTGCAGCACATAAATACATAAGGCAAATATTAACAGGCATAAAGGGAGAAATTAATAGAACAGTAATAATATATGATTTTAACACCTCACTTACATCAATAGATAATCTATAAAAAAATTAAACAAGAAAAAAACCCCAGGGCCTTTGAACAACTCATTAGACCAGATGGACCTAACCAATATGTATAGGACATGCCATTTAAAAACAGAATACACATTCTTCTCAAGTGCACATATAACACTTTTTAGGATAGATCACATGTTATCCAACAAAATAAGTCTCAATAAATTTAAGAAGACTGAGATCATATCAAGCATCTTTTTCAACCACAATAGAATCAAACTAAAGATCAATCACACACACACACACAAACACACACACAAGATCTGGGAAAAGCACAGACATGTAGAGCTAAACAACATACTACTAAACAACATGTGAGTCAACCAAGAAATCAAAGAAAGTAAAAAACACATAGAGAAAAACAAAAATGAAAACAATGGTTGAAAATCCTTAGGATGCAGCAGAAGTTCTAAAAGGGAAGTTCATAATGATACCGGCCTACTTCAAGAAATAAGTAACACCTCAAATAACTTAACCTTATACCTAAAGGAGCTATAAAAAGAAGAACAAACAAAACCCAAAATAAGTGGAAGAAATTAAGATTAAATTATAGCAGAAATAAATGAAATAGAGACTTAAAAAAATACTAGTAAAAATAAATGAAAACAAGAGCTAACTCTTTGGTAAGATAAAATTGATAAACCATAAAGAAAAAAGAGAAATGACTCAAATAAAATTTAAAAATAAAATGAAGGAGGAGAATAACAACAACTTCATAGTACTAAAAAGGATTATAAGTGAATATTGTGAAAAAAAGAATATTGTGAAGGATTATATGCCAATAAATTATAAAATTCAGAAATGGGTAAATCCTAAAAACATACAATCTTCCAAAAATGAATCAGAAAAAAAACCCAGAAAATTTGAATACACTGATTACTAGTAATGAAATTAAAATCAGTAATCAAAAAGTTCCCAATATACAATAATTCAGGACCCGATGATTTCACAGCTGAATTCTACCAAACACTTACAAAGAGGTAATACCTATGCTGCTTAAACTCGTCCAAAAAATATGAGGAAGAAAAACTTCCCGGTTCATTCGTGAAACCAACATTACCCCAATACCAAAACCAAAGACACATACACACATACACAAACAAAAGCAAAACCATAAACACACACACACACACACACACACACACACACACTCTACAGGCCAGTATCTCTGAGGAACATAGATACAAAATCCTGAACAAAATACTAACAAACTAAATTCAACAGCACATTAAGAAATTTTTTCATGACGGTCAAGAGGGATTTATTCTAGGGATCCAGGAGTGGTAAATAATCACAAATCAATCAACGTGATTGATCAATGTGATACATCATCTTAACAAGAGGAAGATTAAAAAGCATATGATCATCTCAATGGATATATAAAAAGCATTTGATAAAATACAATATCCATTCATGACAAAAACTCAACAAAGTGGGCTTAGAGGGAACATGACTTTAACAACATATTTATAGATATATTTCCTCAGGCAAAGGAAACAAAAGCAAAAAAATAAATTACTGAGATATCTCAAAATAAAAAGCTTTTGCACAGCAAAAGAAACCATGAACAAAATGAAAAGCAATCTATTGAATGGGTACAGATATTTGCAAATGACATATCTAATAAAGGGTTGATACATAAAATACATAAAGAACTTACACAACTCAACATAAAAAAAAAATCTGAAAATGAAAATGAGCAGAGAGCCTAACTAAACATTTTTCCAAGTGGCCAACAGTCACACGAAAAGATGCTCAACGTCACTCATCATTAGGTATATGCAAATGAAATAATGAAATAATGAAAATCATAATGAGATATTACTTCTTAACAGTCAGAATGGCTAGTTTGGAAAAGACAAGAAATAACAAGTGTTGGTGAGGAGGTGGAGAAAAGGAACACTTGTGTACTGCTGGTGGGAATATACATTGATAAAACCACTGTGGAAATAAGTATAGGAGTTCCTTAAAAAATTAAAAACAGAAATACCATATGACCTAGTAAATCCACTACTGGGTATTTACTCAAGGAAAAGAAAACACTAATTTAAAAAGATACATGCATTCCTCTGCTTATGGGAGCATTATTAGCAATAGTCAAGATATGGAAGCAACTCTAATGTCCATTGGTAGACGGATGGATAAAGAAGATGTGGTATTCATATATAATGGAGTATTACCCAGCCATAAAAAGGATGAGATCTTGCCATTTTTCACAACATGGATGGACCTAGAGGGTATTGTGCTAAGTGAAATAAGTCATCAGGCAAAGATAAATACCAGATGATTTCACTTATAACTGTAATCTAAGAAATAAAACAAATTCAAAAAAAAAAAAACCAAAAAGAAAAAAGATATTCTTAAATACAGAGATCTGGTATTTGCCAGAATGTAGGTGAGTGAGGAGATGGGGAAAAAAGATAAAGGGAATTGATACATACATACTTCCAATTATCAAATAAATAAGACATGGATTAGAAAAGTACAGCATAAGGAATATAATCATTTGATATTGTAATCATGTTATATGCTAACAGATGGTGAGTATAATTAATGTGATGGGCATTGAGTAATATACAGAATTGTTGAATCAGTATGTTGTACACCTGAAACTAGTGGAGCATTCTATGCTAATTATACTTCAATTTTTAAAAAGTCAAGTTGTCAGAAGGGCTGTGTTAACTTCTGGAGGCTAGGAGAGAATCCATTTCCTTCCCTTTTCAATCCTCTAGAGGACACTCACATTCTTTGACTCATGGCCCTTACTATATAAATCAAGCCAGCATCATCTGATCATTCTCTCATACTCATACCTCTCCTTTTTTCTCTTCCCTCTTCCACTTTTAAGGAAATCACGATTCCACTGGTCCCACCCAGATGTAATATTAGGTCAGGTGACTAACAATCTTATATCTTATACCTGCAAACTTAATTATCGTTGTCATGTAATGTAACATACAATGTGGCCATCTTTAAAAAGCCATTATTCTGCTCACCACACTTACACAATCTAATATAGTATAACCAATTTGGCTTCCTTTTGGTTTATGTTTGTATGCTTTACTTTCGTTTTTTCTTTTACATTTTATCTTTTTGTGTTTTTATATTTTTAGGGGGTTTCTTCTAGGCACCATGTACTTGGGTCTTGACTTTTATATTCATTTTCACAATCTATCCCTTATTATATTATTTCATTTCATTTTTTAAAAGTAAGATCTATTCCCATCATGGGGTTTGAACCCAACACTCTGAGATCAAGAGTTACGTGTTCTACTGACTGAGCCAGCCAGGTGGAACCTGACAATCTATCTTTTAAAAGAAATTTGGGCTATTTACATTTAGTGTGATAACTGATGTTTTAATAATACTATCCTACTTGAAATGGTTAATTTTGTCAATTGGACTGGCCCACAGGGTACTCAGATGTTTGGTTAAATACTATTTCTGCATATGTCTGTGAAGATATTTCTGGATGAAATTAAATTTGAATCAGTTGACCGAGTGAAGCAGATTGCCCTCCTCATTGTGGTTGTACCTCATTGAATCCACTGAAGGACTGAACAGACTAAAAGGTTAAGGAGGGAAGAATTCACCTTCATTGTCTTCAAGCTGTGTCATCAGTAGTCTCCTCACTTTGGATTTAGAATAGAACTTAGATTATTGGCTCTCCTGGTTCTCAGGCCTTCAGACTCAAATTAGAATTTACAGTGTAAACTCTCTTGCTCCTCAGGCCTTTGGTTTATACCATAAACTCTCCTGGTCTGGATTTCCCAATTTCCACAATTGTGTGAGCCAATTACACACAATTAGCACACACAGATATTGATTAATATTCTGCTATATGTTTTCTATTTGTTATTCATTCCTTTTTATTTTTCTCTGCAGTTTTTGGTTAATTATTATAATTTCACTTTTTTTCTCCAGTGGTATATTTGCTGTAACTATTCATTGTGTCACTTTAGTGGGTTGTTGTTGTTTTTTTTAAGGTTAAAGCATAAATCTTTAATTTAGCTTAAATGACAGCATTCCACACTTAAAATCCTTGAAACTGTGTATTTCCAATATTCCCTTCCAGCTTTTGCAGGTTTGTTGTACTTCTAATTATAAGTTTGCACATGTTATTATTTTTATTTTGAAAAGTTAATTTTTTAAAAGAGATTTAAATTTTAAAAAAGTCTTCATATTTACCCAAGTAATTACCACTTTGGGTGCAAGGACACCAGGCGTTGTCTCTGTAATGCTTTTGAGTGGTTCTCTCCCTGCCTTGAGTGATTTTTCTCATGCATGTGCACTGACTAGTACTTAACCAGGTACACAAGGGAAATTACCTGCTGATATCCAGAGTTTTACTTTTGTGTTGCTCTCCCCTCTTGGACTTAGTGAATTCTAACTTTCTTGCCTTTCCTGGATACACAAATCCTTAAATCAGGGAGACTTCCTCTATTCCCCTCCCTGTTCTGTGGCCTAGAAGCTTTCAACTAGTGGTATGCTCAGCCAAGTGTAGGGCTCAAACCCTCTGTTTTCATCTCACAGGCTTTGTCATCTTCTGTTGCCTAATGATCAATGTCTTGAGCATCACTGTTTCATAGATTTTGTGTTTTTAGTAATTCATGCTAGAGGGTAAATATATTCCCTTTTACTTTTGATATTTTAAGGCTTTAAAGTATCTAAATGGCAAGCAGAGACTGGGAATAATAATTTTAACAATATTCCCCTTGAATAATTCCTCAAGTATTTCTTGTTCCCCAATCATATTGTGCATCTCTTTCTAAAGGAGTACTCCAACTCTGGACATAATTTATAGAACCCTAACATGCAATCCAAGAAAAATTAATGTCCTAGTGTATTTTACCCTAGTCAGATCATATCTGGAGATTTTTATTCTAGAAAGTCTGGTTTTAAAAAGAACATTGACAGCAGGAGCATTGACAGCAGGAACCATTCTAGAGAAGAATTATTGAAATGGAGAGTGGTTTATAGAGTGGTTTACTATCTTTGAGGAATGACTGAAACAATGACAGTTGGTTTGATAAGGGATGACTTTAAGGCGGCACAATATTACATCAAGGTGGGTTGGGGACTTAGTCTGTACCATAAAATCTATGCAACCGCTTTTGCTCAGCATAAGCAAAAATATACTAGCAGATTTGGTCACAAAGGTAAATGGTTGAGTGAAAAACATTATGGCTCCAGAAATATTCAGAGAGATATTTATATGGTCATACATCAAGGAAGCTAAGGAGAGCAATGTAAAAAAAGTGAAGAAGCTAGCTAGAATGCCCTATGATTTTTTTCTTAGTTTCTGAGGTCTGGTGTTCTCTGACTTGTGCTTGTCAGCATAGGAGTTCTGAGTTCTTTCAGAGACTACAATGTGCGTTAGAGGATTATTATGGGGATGTTAAAGGGGGGATACTTAAGGGGGGAGTTGGGATGTTAAAGGGGACCTTCCCATTCTCACTTCCTACTTCTACTCCAGTCAGGGAACCACAGCTTTACATTGCTTTATCTATTGATTTTTGTTGTGAAGAAGTGAAGATTTTGAAGAAAGAAGTGCATGGATACAAAGACCTGAAAATCCAGAGAAGTAGTTGTATGAATTTATCTTCTGATTCTTTAGTTAGTAATAATTCTAAAGACGTTTATATTGGAATGATAAAATGTTGCAAAACCAGAAAGCTCATTTATTTTCTGGTCACTTCGGGATTGGTGCTAAATAAAATTGTCACATCATTTAAAAGCATAAAAGGTACAATTCACACAGTACAATGAACTGGATTCTATGGTGGCATTTCCAAGAATAATTCTTTTGTTTAATTCAAAATAGGGATAATTTTTCCATTTCACCTCCATTAGAGAATATGTTTTTAAAAGTCACATAAGAAACGTCTATGATAAAAGGGCACAAAAATTACTCAGGTGAATTCAGAGCTCGTGCAGAGAAAATCTCAAACAAAGAGTTGAACCCAGTATTGTGAGGAAGAAAATCAATGTCCTCTTCCTACCAGGATTGTAAGCAGAGATCCAAGGTTCAGAGGACACCCTGCACCGCTACGAGATATTTGTGTTGTAAGGAAATAACCCTTTTTAGCACAAAAGCTTTTGTTTGTCCAGTTAAGAAGGTGTTCTATCTTTCAAATACACAATTTTCATCACAGTCAAAACAGCTTTGAAACTACAGAAGTAAAAATACAGCAAAAGGACACAGGGTCCATCTTCTGGATAACACAGCCCTTGTTCGAATGCGGCTGTAACAGAAATGGTCATATACGGATTTAGTATACGCAGTTCAACACTCATTACTGGCAACTTTTTTTGGCTTCTGAATTTCAAATGTATCCACTCTGTTCTGCAGATAACAAAGGCTTTCTAACATTCACCAAAAGATGAATAATAATTATGTATCTTACAACTAGTGCTTCAAAAATGGGGGAAAAAAAACTAGATTTGCTACTTTTAGGTATGTGGATTTTGGGATTCTAATTTTATATGAAGATCAGTTTCTTAATCTAGAGTTTTCACATTTATAATAAATAACTACAATATAATAAATGCCCCATGATTTCTAGTATTGTTATTATTTATAGTTTATTCTATTGTTCTTATTTGTCTAAAATTCAGTAACTCTTTTTGAACATTTTAATTGTTGAAGACTATATTTGCTTCTTGGATATAATGAATATATTTTATCTTTACTTTTGTTTGCCAGTGACCAATTTAGCATACCCTTAAACAGTACACTATTAAGTTCAAAAAATTATAAGTAAAACGTGTATTTCCACCTTATTTTCAGATGATTCCTTTCACCATTTCAGTTATTTCCACCATGACCACAAATCACAATGAAAGAAGACTTTGTCCACAGGCATGACCTAGTATTCCAAGTATTTCATTTCATCTCTTTTTTCTTTTTTTAGTTGTGAAATGATGTTGATGAAGAATACATGTAAATTGATACAACTGAAGTACGCAAAATGCTGTTACTATTATGTATATTACCTGTTTGATAACATATTCCAATAGAATTAGAATAACATTGTATTGGATTATATTACCATCCTTCCAGAACTGTTTACATATTTACAGAGAATTTCTAAAAGTTAGTATACATTTTGAAGGATAATTTGAATTACAGAAACACACACCTAAATCAGGCTCCTTGCTTTAAAATAAAATTGTATCTAGTGGGAAGCAACAGTTCTACAGGAGGGATAGAGTCCTGAAAAAGTCTGAGAACTTCACAAGAATCAAGTGTAGTGACTGAAACAGGAGATGATGTTGGAGAGTTGAAGAGCAATTAACACTACAGTGCAGGACTCAAATTTCATACCAAAGACAACAGGAACCATTGTAGGACTTCCAGAAGGAATGGACTCTGATTCAATTTCCACTGTTGAAACCTCACCTCAGCAGTAGTGCAGAAGATGGTAGACACAGGAAAACAGTTAAAGCCAAGAACAAAAATAGTAAGAATGTGTTCTATGAAAGAAGGAGAGGGTACTTGCAAGAGGGAAGCAACTGAAGGATTATCTGGAAACTAACCTGAGAGGCCTTGACAAGTTGAAAATGATACAGAATAAAAAATCTTGGAATATTGTGAGCTGTAATTCATTTAAATTGGGAAACACAGAACAAGAAAACATTTTTGTAGTGCAGGAAATGATAAGTTTAGGTTTGAATAAACTGAGCTTCCAATTCTGCTTGGAACCCTAAATCACGAATATGTAATAGGCAGTTGGATACATAGATCTGACATTTATATGAACATTTAGGAGTCATCAATATATAGCTAATATCAGTAGGATAGCTCAGAAAAGAGTAGTGTAAAAAAAAGGCCCAAAATAATTTCAGAAAAATACTAATGTTTAGAAAAGAACAGAGTCCAGGAAATAAATCTGAGGAATGACAACAAAAACAGATCACCAAGGAAGTGCCACAAATACCAAAGAAGAGAATTCGTAATCTCCTCTAAGAGGTCATGTAAGACATGGACAGCAGGGTCCACTGTATTTGACAATTAAATGGCCTGTGGCCACCGTGGTGAGAGTGGTTGTAAGAGTGTTGTGAGGGAAAAAGTCAGAAAACAGGGTGAGCTGAAGAGTGAACTTCCCTGAGAGTTGACCTAGGGAAGAATGGACAATTCACCAACTGAGCCGGTATGTAGCAAAGAGGAAGCTGAGAGGAAATGTATAACGTATTTCAGAACTGAATGTATGATAAAAAGAAAAAATCTCTTTAGCTCAAAGAGAGGCTTTAAAAATGGGAAGCAGGGGAAAAAGCGTGCCTTAAGGGATGAATCTCTTTAACAGATGAGGCACCCTTATTTACATAGACCATGGCTGAGCTTTCTATTTTCTGAATTTTTTCACTTTAAAATAGATTGGTGGCCCCAAAGATACTGTCCCATCATCAGACTCACTGCTGGTATCTTCCTCACAGAGGCACCCAGAATTTTTTGAAGCAACAAAAGACAAGGGTGTACCACTTTGAGGACTGTTATCAGGGTTTCTGGAGGGAAATTAAAGGCATTTCTCTTTAAAAGAGAAGAAGAAAAAAAGCTATCAGCAGCCTCTGGTATCTTAACGTATGGAACTGCTTACTGTTCATCTGAAGAGCCTCCCGCCTACCATGCCAACTGTCTGAGCCAGAAACATTGTTGAGGGCACTGTGGTCAGTTCTGGGAAAACCAATTCTCATTTCTGCCCAGTTCTTGGCAACGTCAAATATTAAATGCCCACACACTCCAAACCACTTGTCCCTTTGTGTAATTTGAGGAGAGTGTTGATGAGTGTGGAGTTTGCATTTTCTGGTATAATCTGTAAAAGGCATAACATTCATAAAAGAGTACCAGTGCTATTCTTTGGGGGTTTGGGGAGAGAGACAAAATGAAAACACCCTATGAGCTAAAGTTCCATGATTTCTCATTTGTAATTTGTTGTTCTCTTCAGAAACAAGCTATATCAAGCAAGGTATTTTGGGTTGCAAAGAACATAAATCCAACTCAAAATAGCTTTAGCAAACTTTAGGGTTTGGATAATCTGACCATGTACAGGCAGGAGGAGGTTTGTTCTTAGAAATGTCTGGATCCAGATACTACAAAACTTCCCATCACACACTTATATTTCCCTCAGTTTACTGGCTTTGTGATCTTCAACTTTAAGTGTACTTTCTCCAAGGGGAACCCTCTTACACTGTTGGTGGGAGTGCAAGTTGGTGCAGCCACTTTGGAGAAGAGTGTGGAGATTCCTTAAGAAATTAAAAATAGAGCTTCCCTATGACCCTGCAAATTCTGGGTATTTACCCTGCAAATTCTGGGTATTTACCCCAAAGATACAGATGTAGTGAAAAGAAGGGCCATCTGTACCCTGAGGTTCATAGCAGCAATGGCCACAGTCGCCAAACTGTGGAAAGAACCAAGATGCCCTTCAACAAACGAATGGATAAAGAAGATATGGTCCATGTATACAATGGAGTATTATGCCTCCATCAGAAAGGATGAATACCCAACTTTTGTAGCAACATGGATGGGACTGGAAGAGATTATGCTGAGTGAAATAAGTCAAGCAGAGACAGTCAGTTATCATACGGTTTCACTTACTTGTGGAGCATAAGGAATAACACTGAGGACATTGGGAGATGGAGAGTGAGTTGGGGGAAATCAGAGGGGGAGACAAACCACAAGAAACTGTGGACTCTGAGAAACAAACTGAGGGTTTGGGAGGGAAGGGGGTGGGAGGTTGGGTGAGCCTGGTGGGAGGTATTATGGAGGGCACATATTGCGTGAAGCACTGGGTGTGGTACATAAACAATGAATTATGGAACACTGAAAAGAAATAAAATAAAATGGAAAAAAAAGTGTACTTTCTCCATAACTTGGTAACATGACTTTAGTTACTGTTTGCCAAAGACATATGTCATCTTCATCATATCCTATCAAGGGAAAAGCTCAATGTTGCCCCCTATAGGTCATATATCTACCTACCCCTAGAACCAGTCACTGCGTCCAGGCAGGTGAGACCCATATGTGGCCCAGCTTGGGTCGTGTTCCACATTTGCGGTGGTAGTTGCAGGGTGTGTTGCCATAAAAGGGAACACAAGCAAGGTCACTCAGAGAAGCCTCATCAGACAGATCAACCTCTATTTGTGCCCTAGTCCAGGATCAAAGACCAATGTATGTACCAGTATTCATAGAGAATGTAACCCCCGCCCCATTTTTTTTTTACTCATTAAGCAGATGCCTTCCGTCAAGTGCCAGGTAAGAAGAAAGACGAAAGCAACCTAGCTAGCAAAAGAGAGAAAGCCCCTGATATGGAATCAGAGAAACCTGGGCTGTATGCTTATTGCTTTTGTGACAGTAAGCAAATCGTTTAATTCTTCTAAGTCTGTTTTCTTAAAGGTAACAATTATGCATTAAATACCCAACTCCTAAGTTTTTTTTTAAACAATTAAGCAAACTAATGAATGTAAACTTTCAAGACAGAAGCCTAGCCGTAAATATACTCCACATAGTTCCTTTCTCTCTCTGACATGCCCCCTCTGGGGCGATGGAGAACCTAACTGTGTCCTGGGTAGCATTTTCACGTACTGATGCTAAGATTATCCCACCAATAGAATCTTTCAACTTGTTCTAGAGGAAGGTGCCTAATAAATTCAGAGTGCCTTTACTAAATGTATATGCATATGACACTGCTCAGTTTTGACCCTGATTAATCTCATCATGTTACCATCTTTCTCATTAGAAAGAGATGCCACTGTCCTCCTTGTGGGCAGTGAGGCAGAGAAAAGCAATGAGGAGAGGAAGCTTTCCACGGAGAGGAAATATGCTTTCCATGGGACGTGAATGGCTGCATTCATTAACTTGTGTCATTATAGAGTCCTAGCCCATAAGATAAACATATAATATCCGTATCTCGGAAGGATGTGCAAAGAAAGTGGAATGGTATAGAATTCTGAGTTTTTCTGCTACAGAATTAATCCTTGGCTCTCTATGACTAACGAGGTGACCTCAGGAAAGTTGCTTAGCTATTTTGAGACCCAGTGTCCACATCTGCCAAAATGGACATCATAAAAACTGTCTTAGAAGGGATGGAAATATTAAAGAGATACTGAATAGAATATACGCATGACTTCTGAACTGAAATCCAGCAAAAGTTGCCAAGACTTTTAATCCCTCAGGGACACAGGGAACCTGCACCCAAAAAGACCCACAGGTAACAAAAAGAACGAGCCTCACAGGAGCGTGACTTCTGCCCCAAGTGTGAAGACAAAAAACTTTCCTGGAGCTGTGGCCTTCACCAGGCTTCTGTATAAATGATGAGAAGGAAGCAGAGACAGCTCAGGCAGGACATGCATCAAGCTGCTGCTGGTTAAGAACCTATATTTGTGATATTCTAGAAGAAGAAAGCCTGCAAACATCCACTGAATACCTGAATTTGAGCTAGAGACATTCTCTATATGAAGGTAACTATCAGATCAACAGATATGAAAAGAAATTAGAAAGGAGAAGAAAAAAATCCTTTTACTCAAGGCTCACAATAAAATCAATAAGCACAACAGCCAACAAAGTCAACAATGAGGAAGCTTTATTGGAATTCTGGGTAAGACCATGATCTCTGCGTATACTAGTTTTGCATCCCAGACACCCTATTCACCCAAGTCCTTAAGAACATATTAGTTAACCTCCTTGTATCTGAGTTTTCTCATCTATGAAATAGACATAAAATAGCATCTACTTGATAGAGTTGCTGCATTAAATGAGCTGATATGAGTAAAAAACTTAAAAGTGCTTTGCTCGTACTAGATGCTATTATAAAACTCTATGTATTGTTATAATTTGGCTTTGAGGAAATCCGCTCTGGCGTGCTATTTTGTATTTTTATTTATATAACAAGCCAGAACTTAAAATTATTCATTCAAAATCCTTGCAGAAAAAGAACAAAATTGTAAAACAAAATCAGAGTAGAAAATATGTTATTATGTATTATAAATAGAAAAGAAGGAAGAAAATAGAGAAAAGAAAAAACAGAAGGAGAAAACAAAGAGCAAAAGGATAGACTTAAACCTAACAATATCAACAAGCACATAAAACCTAAATGGTCTAAAAGTTAAATAAAAGATAGTGTGTAACTAGAATTTTTAAAAAGATCTAATTGTGTCACACTTACAAGAGTCTCATTATAAATAGAAAAATACTAATAGGTTACAAGTAAAAGGAAGGTGAATGATCCACCAAATGTAGTAGATTGAATTGTAGCACCAAATGATATTTCCATCTGCGACTTTAGAATGGTGCATTATCTGGAATGAGGGTTTTTGCAGATGTAATTAAGGTAAAGAAATCGAAATGAGATCATCCTAGACTAGAGTGAGTCCTAAATGCAATGACAAGTCCTTATAAGAAAGAAGAGGAAGCAGACCCAGACACAACAAAGGGAAGGGCCATGTGAAAGAGTCAGAGATTGGAGTGCTGTGTTTACAAGCCAAGGAATCCTAATAATGGCCACTTGTTGGTACCAGCTAGAAGCTAGGAGAAACGCAAGTCATGGATTCTCCCTCAGATCCTAGAGGAAAAAAACTGACCTTGCTCACACCTTGACTTTGGACTTCTGACCTCTAGAACTGTCAAAAGAGTACGTTTCTGTTGTTTTAGGCCATCTTGTTTGTGGTATCTGTTACAGAATTTCCTGAAAACAATATACCACATTAATACAAATCAAGAAAAGTTGGTGTGGCTATATACTACAAGACAATGTGGATTTCAGAGCGAGGAATATAAGCAGGGATAAAGAAGTCTATTTCATAAAAATGAAGGCGTTAGCTCATCAGAGGGACCTAACAACCCTATGCATTTATGCATCTAATAACAGCTCCAAATCCATAAGAAAAATTGAAGCAAATGCAAGGACAAATAGGTAAGTCCATCAAAAATTCAGAGATTTCATTATCTCTCTCTCAAAAATTGAAAAAGCAAGCAGACGGAAATCATAAGCATGTACAGAACTTGAAAAAAATCAACCAACTTGACCTAAATGACATTTATAGAATAATTCACTCAAAAATGACATTTACAGACTATTTCAACAACCTGAGAACATCTACCAAGGTAAACCATATTCTGGGTTAAAAAGAATTCAAGTCAAAGTTTGCTCTTCACCTATAATAGAATTAAATTGAAATCTTTATCAGAAAGGTTTTTTGGAAATTCTCCAGATAGGAGCTAAATCATACACATAACAAACAAACAAACAAACCAAAAAACAAAACAAAACAAAACAAAACCAAACCCTATAGGTCAACAAATTAGCCTGAAGGAAAAGTAGTTTGAACTAAATGAAAATGAAAATACAACATCCTAAGATCTATGGGATGCTCCTAAAGAAGGCACTGAGAGAAAACATGGAGCACTAAGTTCTTTTATTGGAAAAGAAGGAATCATTCAAGGACTTCAGATTCCTCCTTATGAAGCTAAGAAAGAAAGGTCAAATGAAACTCTGAGTAAATAAAATAAAGAAAACAGGGTTGCCTGGGTGGCTCAGTTGGGTACTGTCTGACTCTTGATTTGGCTCATGGCATGATCTCAGGTCATGAGATCCAGCCCTGCCTTGGGCTCTGTGCTGGGCATGGAGCCTGCTTGGGATTCTCTCTCTCCATTTCCCTCTGCCCCTCCGCTCAGCTGCACTCTGTAAAAAGAAACAAACAAACAACAACAACAGGAAAGAAAGAAAGAAAGAAAGAAAGAAAGAAAGAAAGAAAGAAAGAAAGAAAGAAAGGGAGGGAGGGAGGGAGGGAGGAAGGAAGGAAGAAAAGAAAGAAAGAAAGAAAGACACACCAGAAAGATCTGAATTGGAATCATGAAACAACAACAAGAAAGAAAATCGAGGAAAACAAAAGCTGTTTCTTTGAGACCAAAAATTGATAACCTCTGGTCATAGAGATGAGGGGGAATAAAAGAAAAGCAAGTTACCAATATCAGGAAGAGAAAATGACGTTATTATATATATATTAAAAGGATAGAGAGGATATATTATGAACAAGTTTATGCCAATAATTCCAACAAATTTAGGTGAAATGGATGAATTCCTGAAAGAAACTACCAGAGCTCCTTCAAGAAGAAATAAATAACCCAAGTAATTCTATACCTATTGAAAGAACTGAGTTTTTAGTTAATATCATTTCCACAAAGAAAACTTCAGGCTGAGATGGATTCACTTTTCAATTGTAACAGACATTTAAGAAATAAATAATACCAACTCTCAATAAACCTGACCAGAAATTGAGGAAACCATCATTAACCTGATACCAAAACCTGACCTAAACCATTTCAAGAATAGAAAACTACAGACAAATATCCTTCATGAATACATGCAAAAATTTTAACAAATATTTAAACAACAGATTCAATGTATAGAAAGGTGAATTCACATGACCAAGTAGATTTTTTCTTGCAAATACAAGGTTGATTTAAAATTAAAAAATTAATCAAGGCAATTCACCCTAAGAACAAACAAATAAGAAGAAGCTAGTGCTAATTCTCAACAGAAGCCACAGTGCTTTCAACAAAACAAAGTCCTCTCCTAAAATACAAACAAGCAAGCAACCAACCAACCAAACCATACCACATCCCCCACGCCCAGCAACCCAGGAATAGGAATTTCCTAGAACAGATAAAAGCCATTCATACACAAATCTCCAGTTATTACATTTAACTGTGAAATACTGAATGCTTTCCTCCAAAGATTAACAAGAGAAGAATGTGTTCCCCCCACCACACCCCCTCCAACTACAACATTGACTGGCACCCCTAACCAGTGAAATAAGGTAAGATAAATCAAATGCATCCAGACTGGAAAGAAAGAATTAAACTGTATTTGTAGATGACATGACCATCTATGTGGAAAATCCAATGGACTTAAAAAACATGACAAGAACTAGCAAGTCAATTCAAGGCTGTAGGATGTGAGGTCAGTATTAAAACATCAATTATATTTATATACAGTTGTAATGAACAATCAGATATTGAAATAAATATTATATTTACATAGAATTATGAACATAAAATACTTAGGGATAAACCTGACAAAACACATGGAAGACCTGTACACCAAAAAGTAGAAAACAGTCTTAAAAGAAGTTAAAACTTACACAAATGTAGATACCTAACACATTAATGGATTTGAGTGTCTACTACTGTAAAGATATCCATTGTACCCAAATCGAACTATAAATAAAATGCTATCTAAACCAAGTACCCCAGCAGTATTTTTATAAAAATCTGCATGTTAATTCTAAGATTTGTATAAAATCCAAAGGACCTGATGGTTGAAACCATTTCAACAAAAATAACAATATTGGAGGACTTGGGCCAACTTTTCTTCAAGATATATTCATAAACAGCCACAGACATCAACATACATATTGGAATAATGATCATCATACAACTCTGTGGAACAGAATAGAGTCCACATATACATTGCAAACTGATTTTCATTTTGACATTCAATGTAATTCAATGAGTAACAGAAAGTTTATTTCAAGTGGAGCTGGAGCAATGGGATAGCCACGTTGTGAACAAATAATCTCAACCTCTATCTCGCAAAATAGGCAAAATTAATTTTAAATGGATTACTGACTGAATCATAAAACTTCTAGAAGAAAACAGGGAATAAAATTGATAGCTTGAGATAGGCAAATATTACACAGAACACAAAAGTATGAAACATAAAAAATTAAATTGATGAGCTGGAATTTATCAAATAGTATATACTATATACCCTTCATAGAATGCTGTTAAGAATATGCAAACTTAAGTTGCAGACTATGGGAAAATAGTAGAAACTCCTATATCTGACATAGGAAATTTACCTAGAATACAGAGAGAGTTCTCAGAACTCAATGAGAGGACACCCCAACATATAAATAACAACAAAAAAATTTGAACAGACATTTCACAAATGAACTTATGCCAGTAATGGCCAATGAGCACACACATAAAAATGCTCAGTGTCATTAGTAATAAAAAAAAATAAAAATAAAAACTACATTAAGGTAACACTTTTTAACTCATGAGAATGACTAAAAGCAGAAAGACTAGCAATTCCAGGAGTTGGCAAGACCTAGAACAACTGGAACCCTCGTAAGCTGCTGATGAGAGTATAAGGGATATTAAGCTACCAAATAACACGGAGGAACATAAAGTTGATATTTGAAATCTTAAGCTTTATAAAATATTTTTGAGCAAGTCACTGAACTAGCAATATTGCATATCTTCATGATTCACAGACCTCTACTCATGAAGCATATAATACATTATATGTTAATAAAAAGAAAAGACAACTGATAACAATTTGAGCTCCAGATGCGCAAGCCTATTCACAAACAAGTCCTCCTTTATCAAAACAATTTCCTCATTATTTTAATACTTCTGCTCCCTTCATTATGATAAAACTTTATAAAGTGGGATTTAATAGAACAAAGAAATGCTACCTTATGTCCTTTCCCCTTTGTAATGTGTATTTATTGGTTAGCAGATTTGAAATTTCATGGTCTGTTTAATTCGGTGTTGCTGTTTGTGATTCCACCGTGCTCAGGAATATCACTGTACTTTCCAGGCACATCCACATGACCTAGTTCATGAATGCCCTCACTGCTCTGAGCAGATTATGCTGATGATATGCGGTGCTCAGGCCATAGCACAGGATGAGGCCTATGAAGGGCTCATTTTCTCTCTTAGCTACTGATTTGCTATGTAAACTTCAATATTATATTGAGTTTCCTAAGCCTAAACTCCTCCCTGGCACAAGACTCGTAATAACAGAGTATTTGACGATGAAGTACTTTGGCAACCTTGTGGGAAAAGCATTGGGAATACACACATTTATTATTTATAAGGCCTAAGAAATATTTAATGACAACTGTTTTGTTATTCTACAAACATTATTTCCGTAGAAATGGATCAACCAATACTGAACTTAATATAGAAAACCCACTGAAAAAGAAATAGTATCACCTTGGTGATTATCTTCAGCATTATTTTTAGTCTATCATTCATACATCGTGTTCATTTCATGTCACTAGTGATTTATCTACCATCTATCAAGATAAATGTTCATGTCTGATTAATAGTAAGCATGAAGTAAAAAAACAAAAACAAAAACACTACCACAATAGAAATAGCAGTTGCATTAAACTATTTCAACAACAAATGCAACAAATGTAATAAATGAGTACCTATTTAATTGTTAATGTTGATTAGCTATTGGAAAACTGATTTATTACCAGCAATTAACTGACTATTTTGTGTATCTGGTCATATCCAAAGTTCTGTCTTCCTGTGTCAACAGATGGTCATACAACACCAACTATTCCATAATATACTCCTCTCTTAGTTGTTTCAGCTTATAATGTCTAGGGTTGACATTATTCAATAAAAATTTAAGCAAAAACTTTAATTTGCACCTTTCTCTAAGGAACTGGGTATGTCACTGGGAAATCTGTAGGACCTATCATGGAGATTTTCATCACTGTGGCCTGAGTCGAAATGTAAAATTTCCTTTTTCTTCACACATACAGAATGGTAGATAAAAATAAATTTCACTTAATAACATACATTAGTAGGATTAAAATTAAGTGCCAGGATTTAAAAGGTAACTTATAAATAAGGGTGTAAAAAGTTCAAGTTTTCTGGCTAAAAATTAATCAAACCAGGGATAGAGAGGTTGGGTTAGTAGTTTTGATGACCACATGGATTAGATGAACATTGAGCTACAGGTCTTGTGCTCAAAAAAGGGTCTAGAACTTCAACACTGAAGTCTAGGAATAGTTATCCCATCCATGAATAATGACTTGGAAACCTTAGCTCTCAAGTCCAAAGATTGATGATTTGGGGCTCTGATAATAACAGAAATGGAAGTTTATTCAGAATGCAACTTTTGAACCATATGTCTTGCTTAAACTGTGGGAAATGCTGGAACCTAAAGCAAATAAATTAATTTTTTTTTTAATTTTTTTTTATAAACATATATTTTTTCCCCCAGGGGTACAGGTCTGTGAATCGCCAGGTTTACACACTTCACAGCACTCACCATAGCACATACCCTCCCCAATGTCCATAACCCCACCCCCCATCTCCCAACCCCCCTCCCTCCAGCAACCCAAATAAATTAATATTTAAAAATAAACTAGAAACAACAAATTGAAGAGTATTATTAGCACAATCCCACATGAAACCATGTCACAGGAGTACTGTCAAATTCATGGCT
Organism: Lontra canadensis; assembly: GCF_010015895.1. NCBI lineage: Eukaryota > Metazoa > Chordata > Mammalia > Carnivora > Mustelidae > Lontra > Lontra canadensis. The sequence continues at coordinate 703,768 of NW_022631098.1, read as the reverse complement.
CACAAAAAGTCCCTGGAGAAGTTATTTGTCAATGAAGATGAGCCATCAGACAAAATTACAAAGTAAGCAGTGAAATCCATTACCATGAAATATACATAGCTGATATAAAGGTCAAACTCATGAAACTACAGCATAATAGACACAATGGAAAGAGATTGTGGGATAAGGATTTCAAAATGGTAAGAAATAATAAAAATAATGAGGCAAAAAATAGCATATTTCGAGTAAATAAAATGAAAGCCAAGAAATGCAAAAATGCAAAAATGTGAAAGGTGAAATTTAAAAAAATACTCAGTGGTTCTTTAAACAATATAGTTGACACAACTGAAGAGAAAATTACTGAATTGAAAAATACATCTGAGTACTTCACCCAGAAAGCAGCAAAGAGAGATTATTTTTCTTTTTCCTTTTTTTGAAAATCTGAAAAATTATATGAGGTATGGAGAACAGACTGAGAATTGCCAAGTTACATCTAATGTTGTTTCAGAAGAAAAGGCAATATTCAAAGAATTAAGTATGGACAAATATGAAGAAAGACGGAATCCTTGGAGGAAGATGCCATGACCTAAGTAAGTAAATAAATAAGCAAACCCACAGCCACATGAAATGATTCTCTAACTTAAAAACAACAACAACAACAACAACAACAAAGTAGAAGACCTGATTTAAAACTCCAGAGTTAGGGAAACACAAGAATGACTACCCAAAGAATGGTATATTTCTCATGCAAAATACTAAATGATATAAAATGACATTGTAATGCTCAATGAATTATAATTACATACCCAAATATATTATTATTATAGGTGGATGTGATGGGAATGCAAAGACTTTTTAAGAAAGCAAAAATGAAAAGTTTCATTGCTGATGGACCATTACAGAGCTACTTCTCAGTATGGCACCACAGCAAGAGAGAAAGGAAGAGCACAAAGAAAAAGATTTCAGGAAGAGATAATAAGGGTCTCTAAACACATATATATTTTTTCCACTTAAAATGCCATCAATTCATCTATTTTTGGTGGGATTTGAAGTATTCTTTTATATGTTTATTCTCTGTTTTTTATAATTCTTACTCTCAACAAAGTAATATTACTTTGTAATAAGAAAACAGAACAGATTTTCTTAGGAATTTATCACTGGGAATCCTCAGCCTCTGCTATAGGCCTATCACCTTGGAAATTCTTTGGTTTTCTGAGAAGTGATGACATAGTACCACTGGAGCTGCTTGGGTGGTAGAATCAAAATTGATATGGGGATGAATTTCAAAATAATCTATCATGAAAGTAAAAGAGCACTAATAATCAGAGAAGTTATTCCATGTCAAAGGATAGGGATAGCTCTACAGTAAAAGATAAAAATACTTAGATCAAATATACCACTATGAAAAAAAAAAAGTATACCACTATGAGACTTCACAGGAGATTGAAAAAATACGTAATAAAATGTCCTGCTTATGTCCTGGGATGTTGCCATACTAAAAGGTCAGGGCAGAAGTAGTATTTGATGGGATTATGGGAATAACTAAGGAGCCAGAGCATCCTAACCCATCATGAAGTCAGCCAGGCCTTTCCACACCAGAACAAGAGCCCTAAATCCTGTTTCCTTCTATAGTTTTGGTGGGAGTACAAATCCAGGTAGACAAGTTGACACTCTTTTACATCACATTTTCCCATTTTTAGTCAAAAAACAATGTAAGAAAGCAGTGTAAAGAAGCAACTTCAGGGCATCTATTCCATCTAACTTTCATGACTATCAAGCCTTGAAAACATTTTCCTTGGCTTTAGAGTCCCAGCCATTCCCAGGAGTAGTCTTTGCTGTGTGGAAGAGCAAAATGGATATTTAAGACCTGTTCTCTTCAGCTTTGGGCAGAAAATAATAGAAAACCATAGGACATCTTAAGCAAAAACAAAGGGATGTATTGTAAGGATTGTTGTAAAAACAGGGCAGATTCTCAGAGAACACACCAAGCCTGATGCAGCAGTATTCAGTGGGTAAAGCTCTTGGACACAGAGCACCAGCCCCTGTTCTAGTGTGATCAAGGGCTGAGTCCAAGCCTTGCTCTTGACTACAGTTAACTGCTTTAAGCAGAAGTCCATGGGTTTCTGTTAGGAGGCCAACTCCTTTTCTGAATCCAGCCTGCAAAGAATCAATCAAATTAACCCTCACCTCTCAAAGATATAATATATATTTCAAAGACTATGATTAGAGAGAATAGCCAGGCATAGCAGTGGTTTAAGTCAAGAACAGCGAAGCTGCCAGAAATCAAGGTAGCCTTCTCCCTTCCCCTTCTTCCCTACCCATGTTTCTTATCTCTTTTCCTCTTCCCTATGTATATTCATCTCTTCTCATTTTGAAGACTAGCCTTCTTAGCTTCTCGTGAATTTTTATGTTCTCAGTTTCAGCAATAAGTATAGTCCCAGTCCGAATTTCACAAAGAGTATCACTGGCTTTGACTCAAGAGTTCATCCCTGTTCAATAAACTGTGGCCCAGGGAGATACGGCAACATACTACAAGTTTATGCCTTCTAGGAGTGGGAAAGTGTAGTGTTCGGAGAAAGCACACAGCTACAGCTGGAGGGGGACAGCTCTGTCATCAAACCTGACCCCAACTAGGTCTTATCTCAATGAATTTTAATCAGTTTTGACCCAAACCAGACACATGAGCATGATTTCCCCTCCTCTTTTATCCTTATCTTCCCTATATAATCAATCACTAAATCCTATAAATGCTGTATCTTTAATATTTTTCAAACTACCTATAGTCTAAGAAAACTTTTGCTTAAGTACAGCATGTCTTCTCATCCAACTCTACAGGCCAGAGTTCCTCACAATATAACCACTGAAGGAGCAAAGCTAGGATATCCAAGTCAACTGTGAGAAAATATTTTTTTTCTTAAAAAAAAAATATATATATATATATATTTTTTGTTTGTTTGTTTAGCCACCCAACTCCCCATTGTAGCTTTCTGTGTGCATAGAAGTACTATAAAGAGAAGTCTGCTTCTCCCTTTCCCTCTGCCTATGTGACCTCTCTCTCTCTCAAATAAAGAAATAAGATCTTTGAAAAGCCACCTGGGGGGCTCAGTTGGCCTTCTGCTCAGGTCATGATCTCAGGGTCCTGGGATAGAGCCCCACGTTGGGCTCCCTGCTCAGCAGGTAGTTTGCTTTTCCTTCTTCCTCTGCCTATGTGATCTCACTCTCTCTCTCTCTCAAATAAGTAAGTAAAATCTTTTGAGAAGAAAGAAGTATGATAAAGATCATTAGACATGAAATTAGTCTTAACTTCAAGAACTTTCACTGTGACCTGGGAAATTCACATATATTCTCTGGGCTACTTTCTTCACTCAAATTCAACCTCTTCATCAGGACTTCCAAAAAGCAAACTTTTGAAAATGTCACTTCTCTGTCAAATTATTCCTCTCCATAATTTGTGCCATTATGACTTTGGCTGAAAAGGGACAGAAATCCAACCAAATATGCTCATGGAATTTTTAAATGGTTAAACAACCAAAATAGCTTCCAGGTTTCATCTCATACGGCAGATGAGAGAACTAACCAGAGAGAGGGGAACTAACTGTTCCAGTTTGGAAGATCTTGCGTTAGGGACCTCCTCTAAGCCAGCAGACAGCAAGGTAGTGGAGGATGTCCTCTCAAAACAATAGGCTCAGCAATAGCTATGTAGACAACAGGGTCATTCTAGAGGGATGAAGAATGTGTCTCGGGGCAGATACATTCTACATCACGCGAGGCCCACAAAGACAGGCACTATTTAACTTGCACTTCAGGAGAGGAGAAAGGGAAACAATTTCTTGCTTATGCTTGACTTTCATACATGTTTCAAAAAGAGTACTTATTTGACATTCATAGTACTATGAGGAAGACGGGATCATTTCAGGAAATCGAAAATTAGAGAAGCAAAATATAATCACCTAGCTTAGACTTTGGATCTCAGTTGGTGTCATTCCAAAGTCCATTCTCTTTTTCTTGTATTATACTTCCCCTTATTCTATTCCAGGACTTCCTGGACACTCAAATACTTTCATGTTGGTGGAGAGGAGACATTTTTCTCTTTTTTGTTCCAAGGGTATAAAATGAAACATAATTTGCATAAGCAATGCAGTCAGGTCACCCAGACAGCCACATGTGCTAGTGCATGGTTCCAACAGACCGCGTGAGCAGATGTGTATGCCTATGGGGCCCAGGTTGCAGAACTTACAGAGAAAGACCTCAGCAAATATCCCCTGATGGACTATGAAATAACCTGTCAACAGCTAGCCCTGTCTGTTTCATAGTCATGTGTCATTTCACTGGCAGTCCCAAGGATACTGAAGAGGCGCTGGCCTTCTTGAAATTTATTCAAGACTCTTGGAGCTAAGGAGACCCTAATGCATTATTCCACTTCATCAATGTTAATATTTCTCATGCAAAGGCACCATGATGAAACAAAGTAAGCCCAGTGATGATAAATAGCTCATGAAAACTACAGGGGAACTAAAAATATTGTTAAGGTATAAAAGTTATTTATCAATAGCTGGTGACATTGTATGTTAAACAACTTATAAATTCACCTCTGTGCTCATAAATTACTTCTGAAACATGTAATTAAAAATTCGATCAAAAAATTCAATCAACACACACTCAATTAATAAAAATGTGAACAATGAGAAACTCATAATTTGTAATGATAATGTGGTCCTAACATGTTTCACCTTGAAAATGATTCACAAGTTATAGATGATTTCTTTCCCAAGAGACATGTCTGTATTCAGTTTAATCACAATTCTTTTATTCTAAAGATGCTGCTGCCACAAGATGAAAATATTACAGAATTAGCTCTCATTCAACAGTTTCATTCAACAAATTGTTACTGAGTGACTTACTAGGCACTGAACACTGAAGGTTACAAATACTATGATTTAATTCTTTGATTTCATATTTTTTTTCCTTTTTGATTCAGTAAAATCTTTTTCTCCTATAATACTAAGATCCAAGTAACTGTTATAATCTATGTTTAATTGTTAGTATTTGCCTTTTTATTGTTTAATTACATAAGTTTTGACAATTACATACAGTCCCATAAGAACTACCATCATGACCAAGGTACTAATTAGTCAAAAATTCCTTCGTGACCCTGCCCTAACCCTTGGAAACTACTTACGAGCTTTTTCTTTCTATAGATATATCTATTCCATAATGTAATATAAATGGAATCACACATTATGTAACTGAATATAACCTTTTGAGTCAGTTATTTTGCCTCAGCATAAAGCTTTTGAGATTCACCCACATTGTGGCACAAATTAATAACTCATTCCTTCTACTGCTGAGGAGTATTCTACTCTATACTAGATAATAAACATTTGGACTATTCTCAGTTTTGGAGAATCATGAATAAAACTTCTATGAATATTTGTGTATAAGTGTTTATATCAACATATGGTTTCATTTCACTTGAGCAAATACCCAGAAGTAGGATGGCTGGGTCTTATGCAAGTGTGTATTTAACTGTAAGAAACTGCACCGGGGTGGCTGGGTAGCTCAGTCAGTTAAGCATCTGACTCCTGATTTTGGCCCGGGTCATGATCTCAGGGTCTTGAACTCAAACCCCACACTGGGCTCCACGCTCAGCGGGGAGTCTGCTCGAGATTCTCCCACTCCCTCTGCCCTTCCCCCCCCCCAATTCTGCTCTCTATAAAAAATAAAAATAAAATCTTTAAAAAAGAATAAATTTTTTTTAATTGCACTGGTTTTCAAATTTGTTGTACCATTTTGCATTCCCAAACCAAAGTATGAGACTTCAAGTTGCTCCATAAATTCACCAATTTGTTTTTGTTTAAAGATTTATTTATTTGGGGTACCTGGGTGGCTCTGTGGGTTAAAGCCTCTGCCTTTGGCTCAGGACATGATCCCAGGGTCCTGGGATCAAGCCCCACATCGGGCTCTCTGCTTAGTGGGGGGCCTGCTTCCTCTTCTCTCTGCCTGCCTCTCTGCCTACTTGTGATCTCTCTCTGTCAAATAAATAAATAAAATCTTTTTAAAAAACTGTTAAAAAAAAGATTTATTTATTTAAGATAGAGATAGAGAAAGCATGAGCAGGGGGAGGGGCAGAAGGAGAGGGAGACAATGTGATGCCCCACTTAGCGGGGAGCCCAACGCCTTTATCCTCAGGACCCTGAGATCATGACCTGACCTGAAATCAAGAATCGGTTGCTTAACCAACTGAGTCACCCAAGTAGGTACCCTAGTTTGTTTTTTAAGCCACTTCAAGGTCATCTAAGCTTATGAAATAGTGATAATGATTTTAATTTGCATTTCTTAATATCTAATTTAGACAGTGAGATTCTTTTAATATGGTTGTTTGTCATCTCTGTATCTTCTTTGGTGAAGTGTTCAAATATGTTTTTCTTAGTTTGTATGGGTTTATTTAACTTCAAGGTATTGAGCTATAAAAGTTCTTTATGTATTTTTTATATAAGACCATTACCAAATATGTGTTTTTCAAATATTTTCTTCTAGTCTGTTATTTGTCTTTTTATTCTCTCAACTGTGTTTTGAGAAGCAAAGTCCTTAATTCTGAAAACATTCAAATTTTATTAATTTTTATGGATTGTGCCTTTTGTGTTTTACCTAAGACATTTTTGTCTAATCCCAAGTGACCAAGTCTTCCTTGTGTTTTCCTTAACAAGTTTTAAAGCTGTAGGTTTTGCATTTAGATGTGTGACCCATTCTGAAATATTTGTATTTGATGTGATGTATGTATCATGTGAGTTTTTCAGGCTGGTTTTCTTTACATACATATTCCAGTATCACTTAGTGTGACAAATATTTTTTCTGCACTGATTTGCATTTATACCTTATGAAAATCAATTAGACATATATGTGTGGATCTAATTCTAGTTTCTGTTATTTTCATTCATGTGTCTTTCCTTTTGCCAACACTGTCCTGATTCCCACAGCCTGATTTCAAGACTTGAAATCAATAGTATGAATTCCTCTACTTTGTTCTTCCAAGAAATAAATTTAACTCTTCTAGAATCTTTCTTTTGAAATAGGAATTTTATAATGAGCTTCTTCATTTCGATTAAAAATCCTACAAGATTTGATTGTGATTGCATTAAATCTATAGATAAGTCTAATATCTCAACAACACCAGTCTTCCCATCCATGAACACTGTACATTGCTCCATTTATTTAGGTCTTAAACTCCTTTCTTCTATGTTTTGTAGTTGTTAACAGTCAGGTCTTGCACATACAAATACTTATGTTTAGATTTCCACGTCTGTGAAGGTAGATAGACGTACTTTTCCCTGATTGTCTTACTCACACACAACTCAACATCTTAGACATTATATCTAAAATAAACATATGAAGGTTCTGAAAGGTAGAGAGAAGAATGAAGACAAGCTAGGGAGCTTGGGACCAAGGAACAAGATAGTGGTGAGTTCCTTAGGTTTTCTTTTTGACTTACATATCCCGGACACTGAAGAATCCAGCAACCAGAAATACTAATGGGCATACACCAGACAAAAAGGAAAAAGCCCAAATAAATCCTGCTCTGTTTTAAGGACCAGGAGAGAAGCAGCATAGCCAGATAACAACAACTGGATGCCAGCTAGACATCACGGAGGTGGGAAACTGGGGCCCACTCCCAGTCACAGCAACAAAAGCAGTGTGACAAGGGAAAAAGGTGACACAAATTACCTGAATCAGGAATTAGAGGGCATTTATACAGACCTCATAGACACATGGATGACATTAAGGAAATACTACAAACAACTCTACGCACATAAATTTGACAATTCAAATAAAATGGTCACATTTCTTGAAAAGGGCACAATATAGAACATGAAAAATTTATTTTAATAACCCTGTAATGAATCAGGAAACTGAGGTCATAATTTAAAAACTCCTAATAAAATCTCTAGGCCGAGATGGTTTCCCTGAAGAATTCTACCAAATGTTTTAAAAATAATGTACAAAAATCCTCTACCAACTCTTTAAGAAAATGCAATTCATTTTTTGAAACTAGAATTCCCGATACCAAAACCAGATCAGCACAGCTCAAAAAGGGAAAACGACAGACTGGTTTGCTCACAAATACAGATGTAAATATTCTTAAAAGATAAAATTCTGCAATATACAAAAAGAACTACAGACAGTATCTGAGTTGGATTTATTCCAGCGATGCAAAGCTTTTCAATATTTGAAAATAAATCACATCATTCCACCATAATAATAGGTAGAGAAGAAAAATCACATGGTTATATCAACTGATGTAAATTCCACAAAAGCATTAGAAAAAAGTTCGACGTATATTTATAAAATCTCTCAGAAAACTAGGCATATAGAAGAATTTCAATTTGGTTAAAAACAACACCAACTTACAGCTAACATCGTACTTAAAGTTGAAACACTGAAAGCTTTCCTCGTAAGAGTTCCCCTCCTAAGACTTTCAACTTAGTACTGGAAGCTCTGGCCCGCATAAGAAGGTAGGAAAAGCAAATAAATAGCATACAGATTGGAATGGAAGAAAATAGGACAACATTGGGTGTAAACCAAAAATAATGTTTGCAAAGATTTCAAATTTTACTGGAAGGGTTTACTAATGTAACATTAGGTAAAATGAGAACATTTTCTCATGTGTTTATGTATATACACAAGTGTTAACTTTACCTCTGTTAAAAATATATTAACACTAAAAAATGTATATGTCAAAATAAACATGTCATGTTTGTCTTGCAGTGGAGGGATCATTGGTAAATATTTTTCCTCTTCTTGCCATTTTCTGGCATTATTTTTTTCTTTTTACAGCCAGAAAAAAAGTTTAAAAATGTATAAATATTCTAGTCACCATTTTCTGTTTTTAATTCCTAACTTTGTTTTCTTTGGTATCCTTATCAAATCCTAAATATCTTTATCACAGTTGTGCTAAGCAGGATAAGACCAATTTAGAAACAGTAACTCGTCACCTAGAAGCATTTATTACAACAAACAAATTATGGATATCACTCATTTTAATATGCCCTGAGAAGTAAAAATAAATGAGATATGGAAATTCTTCTTAAGGACTTCACTGTATATTAGGGAAATAAATACTCTATATATTAGGGGAAATAAAAACAAGCCAGATGGTAACTGAATTTTGGAGTACTAAAGGCTTAAACAAAGTTCTAAGCAAAGTTGAGGAGAGAAGAATAAATTTTAAATGCAAAGACTGGATATTTCAAAAAGAAGAAACTGAATAAACTCTACATTTCTACATAAGCAGTATTTGGTAGGTGATTGTCTGATGATTATGGTGAGCAATGGGGATGATCATGACACAGACACTATTTTAAACATATTATCTCATTTAATTTTCACAATGGCTTTATGAAGTGGAGACTATTATTAGATAGGTTTAACATAGGAGGCAGCTAAAATTTAGAAACACTAAGCAAGCTGTCCTAGGTCACATAGCTTGCACATAGCTGGGCAAGGATTCAGATCAAGTACAACAGATTCTAGGGTTGGTATCTTAACCGTTATCCCATCGGCAGGGATGCAAACATACAGAAGCATACGCACAGAAATCACGACTGACGTATCAGTCAACTAGATCCAGGCATTAACTATAAATAAAGGGGAGTCCCATGAACAACCCATGAAGACCCAATATGGTCATTTCACTTAGTAAATTTTGTCTCCCTGTGCCCAAACAGCTGAAATACAGGAGATCTGAGGTATGGCATACAACAAAAACACTATACTGTAAGCTCACTAATATTTTAAAATGGTTCTCCTACGTGTGTTCGCAAATTCTACTGCCTCCCTCTGTCAAGTTAAGACGCTCCATGAAAACGGAATCTGTCCTGAGACCAAGGCTCTTCAGAAATCAGGTCCAGCATTTACCAGCTGACGCTAAGCCAGAGCGCCTACTTCTGAGTTTTCTCCAAATCAAGCAATCAACCGATACTGAAAGATGCTGAAGGCTTCAACATGATAATTTTTGTTCAAAAAGGGACCGATAATTGGATACTAAGTTCAAGGGCTTTAGCTCCAGGATATTAGACATTTATATAAATAGGCATTTAATTCGATAGGTCTCATTTTTTTTTAAGACCACAATTTCTCAGATCTTCACTACGTGCTCAGTCACACGAGGTTGTATCTATTTTACAGAGAAATGCTGGATCAGAAGTCTGTTGAGCTGAGCTGCTCCTAGAACAGATCCCTCCTTTATTCCCTTTGCTGTCAGTGTACCTCCCAAACTGATGTGTGAAATTCTTGAGGGAAGTCTCAGGCTCTGTTATGTCCTGTGCACTTGCTGCCCATAAATGAACTGGCTCTTTGCTCTCAGTTTTTACCTGTTCTCACTCTTGTTTCCTCTGACTGTCAGGAGTTGGGGCCCCAGAACACTTATTCTAATATACTTTCATTTGATTTTCAGGAGGAAAAAAAAATGACCCAGTAACTTTCTGAACTTCTAGTTCAGTAAGAAATGGCTTACCTTTCTATCACCCCCCACTCTGAGTTATGCTTTTCCTGCTAATAGGGATTGTGACTCACGAGTATTAGACACAGCTATTTCCAAATGCAGGCTTGTTATTTCCAAATGCAGGCTAGTGGCTATGTTAAATTGGAAAGACTTTTTAAAAATATTTGCCAAAAAAGAGTAAACAGAAACATGCAAAGATTAGAAACTGTCAAATGAAAGGAAAACACAAAAGGCCTTTCTTTTCACTTAAATGGACGGCTTTGTCCTGCTCCTGGGATGGGCTATGCAGCTAGCTGCACTTCTCTGCCCCTGTGGGAGTCACCCACACATTCATTCCACAGTTAGGGCAGAAGACCAGGCTCTGGCACTAACCAATAGCATTGTGAACCTAGTAATTCTTACCCTGCTTTAGGATTACTGAGATCTTTTAAAAATATTCCATACTGAGCCTCTCTGGGCCCCAAGTTGTAATGGGCTTGTAAGAAGGTTAGTATCAAAAATTTAACAGGCCAAGAAGTTCCTACAAGTAAGCAGAATTTTGCAAAGCCTCAGAAATGTATATTTCCTCTCAATTTTCTGTAAATATGCAACTTCAGCTATCTTTTAGATTTTGTTTTTTCTTTCAGGTGTAGAATTTAGTGACTCAACACTTACATATAAGACCCAGTGCTCATCACGAGTGCCCTCCTTACATTTGGTCCATCATCCCGCCCACCTCCCCACCAGCAACCCTCAGTTTGTTTTCTATAGTTAAGAGTCTGTTTTCTGGTTTGCCTCTCTTTTTTTCCACCATGCTCATGTGTTTTGTTTCTTAAATTCTACGTAGGAATGAGATCATATGGTATTTGTCTTTCTCTAACCACCTTATTTCACTTAGCATAACACCATCCAGCCCTATCCATGTCATTGCAAATGGCAAGATTTCATTCTTTTTTTTTCAACTGAGTAATATTCCATTGTATAAATATACCACCTCTTCTTTACCCACTCATCAGTCAGTGGACATTGGGCTGCTTCAATAATTTGGCTATCATTAATAATGCTGAAATAATTATCAGGGTGCATGCATGCCTTTGAATCTGTATTTTTGCATCCTTTGGGTAAATACCTAGTAGTGTGATTGCTGGGTCATAGGGTAGCTCTATTTTTAGCTTTTTGAGGAACCTCCATGCTGTTTTCCAGAGTGGCTGTGCCAGTTTGCATTTTGTACCTTTTAGGGTTTGTTTATTTATTTATTTTGTTCTTTTGTTTTGTTAAACAGAGAAACCTGAATACATAAAAAATATCACTTTCTAATTCTGTCTGAGGCAAAACTGTAAAGCAAACACTCATCATTAAGGACTACTGACCCTTGGCCTCAGTGACAGTAGCACAGTAAGAAATAGTGAGAATTATTAAATTATTATTAAAGTGAAGAGTACAGGATATAATCTACTTTACACACAGTATTATACTATACTCTGCTAGCCTACTCTGAAGCTGAGACCCAACTGACCTGTTTTTCTTAAAAACGAAACAAAACAAAACAAAACCCAGGTCAGAGCTCACGTTTTTTTTTCCTAAAAAAGCTAAAAAATTCAAAAATATTTGTGAAGTAAGTTGATTTTAAAATGTTGGCAATTAATTGACAAATAAGATGAAAATGTTATGCAAGGTCACATAGTAACAGCAAAATGTGTGTTTTTAGGCCTTCTTATGGCCCGTGGAATACCGGGTTAAACCATAGGGGAACTGCCTACCACAGACTGTCAGGTCAGGCCTGAGTCCAAATCTCAGTTCTGTCACCTACCAGCAACACCTGACTAATAGTAAATGCTCAGTAAAAGAGCCTACTTAATATTCTGTAATTTTTCTTAAATCTAACAATCTAAGTCCTGATCTTAATGTTTTCACATTAGGATTTCCTTAGAACTTACATGGACTCTAAGCAACTGGAAAGTAGAAAGAACCAGATATGTCTGTACATTTTATGTATTCCTCACATTTTATTTTTATGAAAAGAGATGGGTAACAAGGATTTATTCAAACAAGCCTCTCTAATTCCTCTGACATCCAGTCTCTAGAAATAATGTTAATATAAAATGACTATTGCCTCCTAACATATTTTAACACATCTATTCAAAACAGTAAATAATATTAAGTATTTTAGCATTAAATGCATTTACTGTGTTCCAATAGTTTGAGCAACAATTAAAATTTCTCTATTGCTAAAAATAATCAGATAACCCCCAAGATTCATGGATAACTAGAAACTTAGATACTTCATTTCTAGTAGGGGAGAGAAAGTACAGTTTTTCTATGAAGTTTCTCTGAAGAAGCCACAGCAAAAAATGTCTATTACATCAGGCTTCTTTACTTTCTAAGCCCAAAAGGATATTTAAGAATAGATTCAAGGAAAATAGTGAAGCCACTCTGAAATTGTCTTCTACTTCCTGACTGAGAGTTTAGAATGAAGTCTGAAGACACAAGAGAAATCAGTATTGGGAGACCTTGACTCTTAGAATGAAAGGAAGAGCCCCCACCCAGAGTAGGGCAGGGGAGACTCCTGTTTGTGGTCTCACTTGCCCCCTTCCATAAACCAAGCACTCAATGTCTCTCCACTCCCGCTGACACCACCCTTCTCCACCTCTTGACTTACAGCCTTGGGTTCCCTCTTCCCAGTTATTGCTGTACTGTAGGCAGAGTAACACTTCCCTTTTCCCCACCACCTTTGAAAGCCTTAAAGATCCCTGTTTCGGTCTCACAAAAAACCTGAAACTCCCTCAGTTCCTGGCTCCGGTCTAGCTTCCCCACCTCACCTCCTGCCATGTGGAATCTCACACGGGGAGCCTCGTCCAGGTCTACAATTTCTGGTCTCCCACAACATCTCTATGATCTGTGTTCACACCTTGACTTTAAAAACCCCTTCTCCTCTTAAAGCATTCTTTCTCCTGTCCTTTAACCTCATTTTTCCTATTTCAGGTCTCAGGTGGTATCTGTTGCTTTTAAAAGTGTTTGCCAGCAACCCTCCCGGAATCCCTAGTACTTCCCCTAGCATGAACGCTGAAGGCACTTAGTGCACGCATTTGCCATTCCTGGCTCATATTCTCCACTGGACTGTCAACTCCGGAGACACATACTCCATCTTATTCCCCCAGGGTCAACTCTAGAGCCTGGAACATAGAAATATCTGATACATGTTTACTGACTGAGCATATAATGCTGACTTTCTCCACGAATAGGACCATGTGAGAACGTTGTATATTATGTCCGTACTTCACAGGCTTTGGTTTATACATTATGGAGCATAATATCTAAATTATGTTCTAGAGGCAATTCCTTTTATGGATAGAGAGCTTCATAGTTTTCCAAGAGCTTTTCATGCCATGCAGGTCTCACAGATATTTCAAGAGCAAGTTCAGGCAGCTGCTCTTATCTGCACATAATAGTCAAGGAGAAGTAGGCTCGAAAAGACCATGCGACTTAATTAAAGGAAGGAGCAAGGTCTCCAACTCCAATCTTTCATTTCTAAGAAAAAAAAAATGTTTTTCCTCATGGCAATGCATGGAATTTCCCCTGCTCATTATTTTTGTTTGTTCTGGGGATATGTGTGTCTGTACCCGTAGCAGCTCATCTCCCTTCTCAATTATGTCTAGCTTAACTGATATTAAAATGAGTGTTCAGAGAGCACATATCAAATCAGAGCTAAGCAAGGCAATCAAGACTTGTTCTACGTGGTGGCAGGAGGTGTTCTGGAATCTAAATGCTAGTCAGAGAAAATCCATTAGATAAATGAGGCACAAGCAGAAAATCAGGAGATGAATCTTGTCTCCATAAAGATTCTGTATATGCACAAACTACCTTTCCCCCATGATCCTGTATACAGTGCAGTTTTATAAGCATATCCTGAAGGTATAACTTCTGGTCTACCTCAGCCTCATACATTCCTTCCTTCCTTTATCCATCCATCTGTCCATCCATCCATCCATCCATCCACCCATCCATTTATTCAAAATTACCTCATTCATCTATTTCCCCCAGAACTATCTACCTCCCTTTGGAGAGATTATGTTCTAGTGATGGGGATGGACTGTAGATGAGATAATTACAGAATGACTACCTTCTGCAGAGCCAAGAGAGAGGGTGAGGTACAGAAGAGGATGAAGATGTTGATCAGATGGAAGGCTTCTCTGCCTGTAGACAATCGGGGCTGAAACCTGGCAGAGGACAAGGAACCCGGGTGGGAATGGTAAGAAACATTTCAGACAGGCGGAGGAGCAGGTGAAGAGCCCTGACACAGAAAAGAGCACCTTAGCTTTTCTTTGTATATTGCAGTGTTGGTTCAAGATCCTGGGAAAGGGCAAGGGAGAAAGACCCTTCCCGCCTCCAACCCAGAGGCAAGTGATTTTGAGGCTGAGGCTGTGGACAAGAATAGTGAGTCCAGTGATTCCTGTGATTTACTTCTTGTTTCATTTCCCTGGGTGCCTCCAGATTACATTCTTTGGGAAGGGAGTCAGTACTCATCCACTCTTCCCAACGCTTAAAAGTATGGGGTGATTTGCAGTTATATAACTTGGAGCTATAAAATACACAGACATACTTGGAAAACTCGGGTGTTCCCCACCTTTTTTGTAAATTAAAATCAGTTTCAAAAATCTTGAGGAAACCTGTAAAAGTAAGAGAAATATATTTCTTTTATATTAAAACAACTTCATGCTGCATCTGTTCAGTTAAATTGTCTTTTACTAGGCTCCTTTAAGAGCAGGAAAAATCTTGAAGGGCGCTGACCCTCTTATCTTTAATGGCATGCAAGTCAAGACAGCCCAGGACATAGTACATAGTTTTCCTCCAGAGTCAGTTTCCTGGGACATGGAACATTAGAAAAACTGAGAAGTTCACAAATATAATCCCCTCACAGTTAAGTTCTGACAAGATTTCCTACGTTAAGCCAAAGGAAGCACACTAAGTACTGTGGAGTTCATTTTTAAAGGTGCCATGTGCATGGTTCACAAGACACCATTATCCGAGTCATTCGCTCAACTGGATTTCATTTCTAAGTAATGTGAAAATAGGAGACAATGAGAAACTACAAATCTCAGTGTTGAACTTGATTACAAAAGGGGGCCATTTCAAAGCTCTGCTTCCTGAAGAGACTTATTCTGTTTAGTTTCATTACTTATCTACTGGAGCCTTCTGTAACACTTGAGCCTTGCCTGACCAGGAAGGCCATTCTAAGAGTTGTGTATCCAAACTTGGCAAAGTCAGTGATCCATCATCTCCTGCTGAGTTTAATCACATTCACTTCAGGAAACTATTTGCCTTGGGACTATTCAGTCTGTTGTGGTGTTATAATTTATTATTTGAGGGAAAGTACTCATTTATACACTGCCAGCAAATCCTCCAGGGAAAAAATGATAAATATTACACTGTTTCCAAGCCTAAATCAACATTTTTATCATTTAAACATGTCACATCTCTGTAATATACAAGACAAAGCAAAATAAGAAACAGGGAGAAAATATAGCAAAAACCTAGATATAAAACATAAATTTTAAGTGTATTTAAGATATTATAGAAAACACTCAGTCCTATTCACTTGATCCTTACAACAATCTCACCAAGTAGGTATTGCTATTCCCATTTTACAGGAAGAAAAACGGGCCACAGGAGACCCCAAAGTAGTGTCAAGATTACACCATAAGAAGAAGCCCATATTTGTTCCCATTATTCTGAATAGCTTTTAATGCAAATGGGGAAGAATATGCAGAAAAGTTTTAAAACAAATATAAAAATGATGTATGAACTAGTGTAGGAATGATACTGGGTAAAAGCAAGAATTTAGAGAATCCTCATAGGTTTTCATAGAATTCCATTCATTTCTCCCTGCCCCAGAGTGAGGAACTTTGACAGAGTTTTGGTTCTCTGGGAGACCCCAGCTATTAAAAGGCCCATGGTGAAATCCTTTGGTAAATCTTATGCTCAGGCCTGGTGCTAATTTTTCCTCTTAGAAGATACCTGCTCACTGGAGACCCTGCCTCATGGTAGGCATGGGGTCCTCACAAGGCATTTTATTTATCTACTGCTATCTAGTGTCCAGCTTAATAGTGTAGAAAAACAACTATGTCATTATTTGTCTATGTCACGGTTCTTTGGGTTGACTAGGCTCAGCTAGGTGGTTCTCTGCTCCTTGTGATTTCAGCGATGGGCCAAAGTCATCTGGGGGCTTATTCAGCTGGAATGTCAAGTGGACTGGCAGTGGATGCTCGCTCTCAGCTGGGAGTTCACGTGAGATGCCAAATGGAGTAGCACGGCTTCTCCATGGAGCTTGGCCTTCTCACAGCATGGAGACTGTGGAGACTAGAGAGTGATAACAATAATTCCCACTTTGCCACTTCTCTGTTTTCTGTTGGCTAGTTTCTACTTAGGGAGAAGAAAATAGGTTCTTTCTCTTGGCATGACCATCAGCATGAACATACAGAGGGGGAAAAATGGTTGGAGTCTATCTTTCAGTCCAGCTCCTGTAAAAGATCACACCTTCAGAAGCTATAGACATGACCCTCTAATAATGCCTCCCCAACATCTTCCCATTAGGTCAATGTAATATGCATTGGATGTCAGCGTACACTGTTAATATATAGTCGAAAACTATTAGAACCAGGTCAAGATTATGGAAGACTTTTTGGAGAAGGTAATATTTTAAGCCTCATCTGATGGAGATGGTATATGGATTGAACAACTTTAGTGAGTTAATAGTTAGCTTATGTTTATATAATACAAGCAAACCAGACTGTAATCCATAATAGTGATATTTGCCCAAGTTGATCTTTTGAGCATAGCAAAAAGCAGTGTGTGTGTGTGTGTGTGTGTGTGTGTGTTTGAGTGAGTTTTATTGTAAAGACAAGCTGGAGCAAGTCAGACAGACTATATTTTGAGGTTCTGTTCTAAGGTAGATTCTTATAAAGCCCTGTGAATCAATCTGGATCAAACTCTAATGGTAACCAACTCACATATTTGTGACAGATGGTGGACCAGATGACTGAATATGCATCACATTGGTTCCTTGCCAAACAACTTTTAAATACACAGCCTGTCAAGCAACTAAAAATGAGTCATGGATTTATAGAATATGTTACATTTATAATAAAATAAAACTAAAAAAGATTTATAGAGGCCAAAAGAGCATCCTCTGCAGGGAAAAAAATCCTGGACAATGCAATGTAGCATATATCCTTGGAAAAATTCTATATGGTTATTTAAAAGTCATGGCCAGAGGCTGCAGTGAGCACAGTGTTAGCATTCTGATAAGAAGAGACAGAGCCAGAATACCAAGCAGGTGTGAGGCAAGCATGGTCTCAGAAACAGTCAGCTATAAGGGCAAAGAAAAAGGGGGGATGATAAACAAGGAAATGATTAAAATTACCCAGGGTGGATACGCTCAAAAAGATTTAATCTCAAAGCTAAAACTTTAAGAATAAGATGCTTCCCCCTAGAAAGTATAAGAAATTTCTAATTACTTAGTTATTACTAATACAGTTAATTTTTTAAGACAGCTATTTTAAAAGTCCAACCAAAGGAGATTATTGTTAGTGTTATTATTGTTTTGTTGAAGATGAGGCAGGGCTAGAGAATGATAAAGGATACTGAAAGGTAGGAGGACCTGATTAGTTTTATGGTTTTCAACGCAGTACAGATGATTACACATACACATTCATTCTCACAATACAAACCTGGGAGACAAGGTGGGGAAGGGGGGTGGTCAGTAGTTTACCTACAGAGAACTCCTACATTAGATAGACCACTCAAGTCCTTCCCCAGTGAGGCCCATCTGTCTCCTCCAGAAAAGGTCACCAGATAATGATACTCTCATTGTTCCTTCTCCACCCCAATGCCCATCCAAGAACTTGCTCCTCCCCACAAGGTGCTGTGCACGGTGAGAGCAGCCTATCTCTGTGGTTAAGGCACATACTGGTTTAGCTACCAGTGGAGAGCCTGTATGGGGCTGGGAAGGTTGAAGGGGATAGCCTTATTTTAATGCTTTAAATTCACTGGGAGTGCTGTGTCTCCTCCCCAACACAAGTTAGACACTTGTAAATATAGTATGAGTCTCAAGACAAATGAGGGGCGAACACTTCATATAGCAATACCAGCAACTGGCTACCCACTCAGTTCACAGCTCCATGCAAATTCCCAGTCTAGTAGGTGGCTGTAAACCTGGGGTTTTATCAACTCTCTTTGCAGAACTGCAGGCCTGTTACAGCCATAAAGACAGAGGGAAAGGTTTGTGCACTGCACAAGATAAGAGTCAAGTCACCTGGGCTGCTGCCCCCTACACACTGGACAGAAACCCAAAAGCAAGGTCACCTCACTGCTGGACTTGAGCAATTAGAATGGCTTTATGACCACATGGCCTGTGAGTCTGCTCTTAATGGGGAAGGAGAAGCAGAAGTATCCAATCTTAACATGAGAAAACCATGAAAAAGACCAATTTTATATGAAAGCTATCTTTCTTTCTGCTGTTCCTGCTATAGAGGCTCAACAGGACACAGTGTACCACAGGTCCTCCTCCACCCCAGGTACCATGAATAGTCCGCCACTAAAGGAGACAGGCAGCTCGCTTTAGCACCTGAGTCAACTGTGAGGGACTGTTCAGGACTGAACCTCCCTATCCCCAGATCCCCACCGAAGGTCACCAGCCAGAGAAAAGCAGCATTCAGAGAGGACAACAGGGGCATAGAAGGAAATGGAGGCGATCCCAAAAACAGTGCAAGGTTGAGTGCTCTCCACATAGGATTAGCATTTTAATTCAAGATGGGTGACTAGGTGAACCAGAAACTCAAGAACTCAAACTCACACCGAGAGATCCCCTTTGGGTGGGCCTCGCAAAGCGACCGACGAGAGAAGTGCTCACAAGGAATGCCACATAGGAGGAAAGGACTTGTAGCAAACAAGTCCAGCTTCTAGGCGTTCTATTCCTATGGGAGAAAACCTGAGCCCCTGAATACAAGAATGACCCCATTCTGAGGAATCCTCTCTCACAAGGAGTGAAGATCATGATTCCCTTTTGGCAGCTGAGAAGAGCATGGAAGAGGGATCAGTAACAAGAACTTTAAGATCTCTGATGATAGTCCTTCTCCTCAGAGAGATCTCCCTGAATCTACAATCTAGAATAATCCCTTCCCTATAATCTATAATAACTTTCTTCAATGCATTTGTCACTCTCTGATATTTTCTTGTTTGTTATTTCTTTCCACTAAGTGTAAATGTCAAGAGAACTGTGCCCTTATCAGTCTTCTTTCACTGATTTCTCACAGTCCCTCAAACATGGAACAAAATGAACATTTAGCAAATATTTTTGTATTTGCTTCCCTTTCATTTTTCCTTGCATGAATATTTATACATATTTGCAATTACTTTGCTTTTATCATTTTTACATCCTTCTCTGCTAAGTATTGTATGCATTTATTCACAAAGCCACACAACCTTTATAGTGGTAACTTGAAATGACTGCTTATTATTCTGAGTGACATGAGCATACAGCTATTTCTGGGTATCTGGTTTACTTCCACTTCGTATATTATTGCACCAAAATTTATAATAAACATATAATTTAGTATCTTTTGCATATGATTTTTATATTCTCTCGAACTATTTCTTTAGAATAAATGAGATGACTAAAAGATGGATTTAAACATTTTAATGATCCTTGATTCAACCCCACCAACTCCTTTCCCAAAGAGTTGTAGCAATTTAACAGACTCAAGGCATAAGGCAAAGCACTTTCCCACAAAGAATTCCTAATGCAGTAGCACTGTTCTTTCTTCAGCATTCATGTCCTCTCAAATAACTCTGACAGTGAGGGCAGACAAACATCTCTCGCATTCATCCATGTGGTAGGCAAGCATGGAGACTCTTCTTCTGCTGAGGAAGTCCTACCTGAGATAGGACCTTCATTTATGTAACCACATTCAGACCTATAAGTTGACTACAAGAAGAATTAGAGCTCACAAGACATAGTAAGGAAATCATGTGGGACCGCATTTCTCTGGGCACATAATGGCTACCAGAAGCCAGAAAATGATGACTGGAGGCAGTTACAAAGATAACCTCCTGCCTTGAGCTGTCCCATACAGCTTGGAGAATACTTTCAAGCCTGGCAAGAGCTTTTCTAAGAGTTACATGACAGATGTTTTCACTTTTCTTATCCTACAGTCCATGAATTTCCTTAGTCCTGAATGGAATATTCCAAGAGGACACCTTGCCAGGCTCCCATGTCAAGAGTTAACTGAACAAGAGGTGAGTGTTTCCATTTACCATGAGCTGAAGGCTTGAAGTTATCCTGTGAATTTACATTACCTTTCCTCTGAGGGCCATGAAGGGCTTCTTATATATTGGTTTGTTTGTCATTGGTGCAACAGGGTGGTAGAAAAGCATAATTATCTCCATTTCTCATGTTTGTTGAAGTGAACTTAGAGAGGAGCCAAAAAAAAAAAAATGCCAGCTAGCTTCTATTCTTGAGTTCCAGTCCAGGATGTATTTTATTCCACTTCATTTATTAATTTTAGTACAAGATCAAGGTCCTCAAAATTTCCTATTTCTAAACCTCATCACTCTTGTTTAATTGCCTTCTCTTGGAGCAAAACAGTGAATACAACAGTGATTTCTAATACTCGGCATTCTGAACAATGCTGAGTATTGAATAATCTACAAGTCTCTTCAATTTCATAAAAAATAATTCACATGGAGCTAATTTCTCAGCCTAACAATTAGATATGGTTTTGCTTGAATACCGTGCACTTACACTCTTGTCTTTTCACTGATTTTCTTTTATTCTGTAAGAATACAACTGATTGGGGCGCCTGGGTGGCTCAGTTGGTTGGACGACTGCCTTCGGCTCAGGTCATGATCCTGGAATCCCGGGATCGAGTCCCGTATCGGGCTCCCGGCTCCACGGGGAGTCTGCTTCTCTCTCTGACCGTCTCCTCACTCATGCTCTCTCTCACGGTCTCTCTCTCTCTCTCTCTCTCTCAAATAAATAAATAAAATCTTTAAAAAAAAAAGAATACAACTGATTTTCTAAATTAATATTGATTAAAGTTTAGCCAACATAAAAATACATCTTCTCCAAACTCCTGGAACCTAACGTCTGAATATTTCCCTATTTTTCTCTCTTAAGTGTGAATCATTTTTCAGTCCTCCTTCGGACCACATAGTAACCATTTAGATAGAATTCAGAACCAGCCATCAGAGACTTAGAAAACCCCAAAAGTCTTATCTTCTATACTTTGTGGCTCTGAAAATTACAAACTGACTATCAGATGGAAGTACCTTTAACTTCTATTCCCTTTCACTTATTTTTGCAGGACAGGCTTCAGATACTGATATTGATAAAGGACACTATGCTATACTGAAAAAAAAAAATCAAAATCCTGGCTTGTTACCACTCAAGCCTCTCCATGCTAATAATGAGTTCTAATTAAATTTATTTCAGTCATGTCACAACACAATAAAAAAAAAATTCCACTAATGTACAGTGGCCATGGTTATCTGGCTAGAGTCCAATTTGCCAGAGCAAAGTTCACCAGTTGAAAACAAGAAATGCTTTTGCTTACAGTCGTTTTTATTGGCTTTCAAAATCGTCTCTTCTTTTCACCCTGACTTCCCTTAGGCCTTTTTATAGCTTCATACATTTACTGGCTAAATGACTATATGGTCAGTAAATGAATTTCTACTCATAAGTTGAGAAGGAAAGAACTCATTGTTTCCACATGAAAAAAAATCAATTTAGTTTTCAAGGAGCCTAAATTAACTCTCAACTCTCAGGAAGGAGCTCACTCTCCCTTAACCGTACCTTCAAGTCAGGAATAAATATATCCAAACAACATCATCCTAATAACAGCTCAGTGAGTAGGAAAAGATCTGAGAACAATGAGTGGAGTCTGGGAAGGGCTGAAAACAGCCAGGCTTTCCATGTTTTCCCTTGATTTTCCTTCTGCTGAAGGTGCTCTGACAGATCCCAAGGATGGCATTGGGTGTCCAGAAGACAAAATGGGAGAACATTTTAAATTACTCCCTCTCCTGATCTATTAGGAACTTAATGGCATTGTGAACGGTAGTGAATAAGCAATTTGTAAGAGCTAGAATACTCTTTTTCCCAACAGCTATAGAATCAGTTCTATAATATAATGAACCCAAAGCCAATTATAGTGAAAGGAAAAATTTCTGGCACAGTGTGCAACTCTTCTTTTAAAACTTTCATCCTTCATCTTGGCATTTCATATCACCTCTGCAAATGCATCTGGGAAATAATTCTAGCTTTAGACTCAGGCCCAGCTGTTGTCCTTAGACTACCATTAACTTCTTCATGGCATTCATCAACGTTGCATTCCCATGATTGTCTGATGACTCACTGCCTCTCCAGATTCTAAGATCTTTGGGCAAAGGAACCAGGTTTTGTCATATCCACTGTCATAACTCCAGTCTGGAGCACCAGTAGGCAAGCCCTAAGTATTTCTGAATGGATAAAGAGGACATGGAATAAATAAATAAATATACAATTAAAAGGTCAGTCCAAGTCTGAAAGATTTCCATACACCCCATGGAATGCACAGTAATAGTTCTGAACACAAAAAGAGATAAAGATACACACACACACACACAAACATGTCATCTTCAAGCTGATTTGTAAGGTGTCTGGCAAATATCTGAACCTTCATCAAATGTCTTATCCTTAATCAAAACAAATACCTGTTCTCAAAAGCCTCTTTCCCTGTATGGGTGTATATTTTACCACAGGTGCACTAAAAGACCTTTTTATACACAATTTTCCAATTCTGTAACAATATAGTCAGACATTTCAACATGAGAGCACCTGGAGGAGTTTTAGAGAAGAGGCCTTGCTTTTCTTCTCCTTTCTCTTCCCCACAATACCATAGAACTCATGCTTTGTTCACTGTAAAC
Organism: Lontra canadensis; assembly: GCF_010015895.1. Classification (NCBI taxonomy): domain Eukaryota; kingdom Metazoa; phylum Chordata; class Mammalia; order Carnivora; family Mustelidae; genus Lontra; species Lontra canadensis. The sequence continues at coordinate 680,355 of NW_022631098.1, read as the reverse complement.
AGTCTCCAATCTATATTGATCCTGAATTCATATGTTTACTCAGTCTGGAAAAAAAGAAGTGTTTCTACACTGCTGATTGCAAATACAAATTAAGCACCAGCTGGGCCTATGAGTCACTGTTTAAGGATTACTGCAGCCTTATATCATGGCATAATTCCAGTTGTAAGATCAATCATGTTTAATAAATACTCAGCATAAACTGAAGGTTTTCTCTAAAGAGTTTCAGAAATGAGCACGGAAAGTTTTAAGCAAAAATAAAGTTGACGAAGGACATCTTTAGCCATCTCCACTGATGTTTTAACTTTCCTGATTTTAACAGGCTGTTCCTTTTCTAAAGAGTGGTGAAAACACATTGGCGGAATAATAACACCATTCGTCTGACTCACTGCAGTACAGGAGGAATGGTGAAAAGACAACAGTTGAATGCAGAGGAGCTGATGAGAAGCCCCCGCTCTGCTGCTGCTTCTCTTGTTTTCTAACTCTCTACAACTTCTCAACACCGTTGAGCCCAAGTGAGCCCCTTCCTCTGTCAGAGCCTGAGCCCTGCCTCTAGCTGGGTAACCGTGAACCAATTACTCAACCCTGTAGGGCTGTTTCCTTATCCATAAAATGGGGTGCTTTACCTTACCCATCTCAGAGGACTGGAGTGAGGACTGAATGGCTATTTGTAGAGCACTCAGAACACAGGTTGGAACACAGTTAACACTCTGCAAATAGACATCACTATCATTCCCGTTACATATTCTCTGTGAACAGAACAATGTGCATTCTGCTTTTCCATGAGTTTAAAGCACACTAAAATCTGATTATTTCATTCACTTATGTAGGCAGAATTTGGGGCCAGAGGTGGTCTTCAATTCCCCCTTCCCCAGCTCTATTGGCCCTAAAGCCTCACGCGGTATTTGCAAAACCTTGGACCACAATATTAGTCTTAACCATGACAAAGCAACCACAGGCTGGAGCTTACAGAAGTGTGTTTTCCCACAGCTCTGGAGGCTACGAGTCCCAGATCAGGGGTCAGCAGGGCTGGTTTCTCCTAAGGCCTCTCTCCTTGGCGTGTAAATGTCTGTCTTCTCACTGTGTCTTCATATAGTCTTTCCTCCCAGCATGCGTGTGTCCTAAACTCCTCTTGTGACAAGGACTCCAGTCATGGTAGATTTGGGGCTGATCCCAAAGACTTCATCTCAACTTACTCCGCTCCTTAAAACCGTCTCTCCCAATGTGGTAACTTTCCGAGGTGCTATGAACATAGGAATCCAGGGGACACCATTCCGCCCACAAAACCCACTGACTTCAGTTTAGCTCTTCGTTGTGGGTCTGTTTCAAGTCAGTCCTGGTAAGCACTGAGTCCCTTCCACGTTACTGGTCTCTTGGAATGGGACCAGTATGGAAGGATAAGCTCAACCTGCAAGGTGAACACAGAGGCATTATCCTGCAAGAAGCAAGGACTTCCTGCAGCACTTTTCAATGACCTGGAACTGAGAATGGAGGAAAGAAAACGCAGAAATTAAGTTTACTTTGCGCCATCCAATAGAAGCTGCATTTCTGCTCAAACCGCCCATCCTTTCAAGGTCAGCTTCCTTCAGACAAGTTTCCAAGGCCCAAGAGCCAGGCTTCAGCATGCCAATGTCAAAAGTCTGCTCGGAGTTCACATTTTCCACCAGTGGCCAGAAAGTGACAAACCAGGTAATCCCACATAGACGTCAAGGTCTTGGCCCTTCCCTCGGGCATTTGCCCCAGAGATTCCGGGGAGCCCCCGTCCGGCGACTCTCCCAGAGCTGTTGCTTCTCTTTCTCAGATGTGGTCTTGGTCTCCACCGAATCTCCTGCTGCCACCTCAGCCTTGCCGTTCCTTCGGGGATGAGCTTCCTGTGTGCTGGTCTTCACTCTCGTCAAGAAGGTGCTGAAACCCTTGGCCGGCTTGTTGTTGTATTTGTCTCTCCACGAGAGAGCACAGCCCTCAGCCTTGCCCCCAGGAAGCTTGCCCCGCGGTAGCTTTATTCCATCATCTGGAGCACCTCCTTTCTTCATATTGTAGGATGCCTAAGGACCGCTCCTAGAGCAGCTAAGTTGTTTCTGCAGAAATACAAAAGCCAGCTCCGTATTGTGTAGGTATGTGCATTCCATAGATAGAGTTCATCTAAACTGTCTTTCTGGAATATAGTGAATTAAAGATACACAGGCTCTGGGATTCAAAGAACTGATTCAATTTTGGTTCACCCACTTTATTCTTTTTTGAAATGAGTTCTTGGCAAGAGCCTACTATGTGCCCTGCAGTTGTGACCTTGAGTAACATTAATACTCTGCACTTCAGTTTTTTATCCACAAAATGAGCATATACTGCCTTGCATGGTTCTTACAAAAATTTAATGGCATCAGGAATGGAAAGGCCTTGGCTTACATTGGAGATTCTCAATAAATAGTTACTAGTATTATTATTGATGCTGGTGTTATTATTTTGTGCAGATTAATGGTGAACATCAGCAAATAGACCCATAGTACTTTGTATTGGATATGCCATCTTATCAGCATTTGGTTTTTTTTTTTCATTTATTTAAAATAATTTATTTTTTTTATAAGCATATAATGTAGTATTAGCCCCAGGGGTACAGGTCTGTGAGTTGCCAGGTTTACACACTTCATAGCACTCACCATAGCACACACTCTCCCCAATGTCCACAACCCCACCATCCTCTTCCTACCCCCTCACCATGGCAACCCTCAGTTTGTTTTGTGAGATTAAGAGTCTCTTATGGTTTGTCTCCCTCCTGATCCCACCTTGTTTCATTTATACTTTTCCTACCCCCCAAACCCTCACATTGCATCTCCACTTCCTCATATCAGGGAGATTGTATGATAGTTGTCTTTCTCTGATTGACTTATTTTGCTAAGCATAATACCCTCTAGTTCCATCCACGTCATTGCTAATGGCAAGATTTCATTTCTTTTGATGGCTGCATAGTATTCCATTGTATATATATACCACGTCTTCTTTATTCATTCATCTGTTGATGGACATCTAGGTTCTTTCCATAGTTTAGCTATTGTGGACATTGCTATCAGCACTAGTTCTTTTTTTTTTTTTCTTTTCAGCATAACAGTATTCATTGTTTTTGCACCACACCCAGTGCTCCATGCAATCCGTGCCCTCTCTAATACCTACCACCTGGTTCCCTCAACCTCCCACCCCCCGCCCCCCTTCAAAACCCTCAGACTGTTTTTCAGAGTCCATAGTCTCTCGTGGTTCACCTCCCCTTCCAGTTTCCCTCAACTCCCTTCTCCTCTCCATCTCCCCCCGTCCTCCATGCTATTTGTTATTATCAGCACTGGTTCTTTTTTTTTTTTTTTAAGATTTTATTTATTTGACAGAGATCACAAGTAGGCAGAGAGGCAAGCAGAGAGAGAGAGAGAGAGAGAGAGAGAGAGAGGAGGAAGCAGGCTCCCTGCCTAGCAGAGAGCCCGACGTGGGACTCAATCCCAGGACCCTGAGATCATGACCTGAGCTGAATGCAGAGGCTTATTAACCCACTGAGCCACCCAGGCAGCCCTATCAGCACTGGTTCTTAACCCCCCTTTCAGTGAGGTCTTCTTTTCTGTACATTTCCTTCAACATTTCTCATTTGCCCATTCAACATACACATTTTAAATGTCAACTCTGCCCCAGGACAAAGCCAAACCCCAGGGGTTACAACAGTGAACAAAAAAGGCATAGTTCCTGCAAACAAGAGTCTATCAGGGATGTGGAAAACACAGACATTCATCAAGCAATTTCAGATGTGGTATATGCTATGTAGGGCTATGGAGTGCTTTGAGGACCTTCACCAATAGGATCCATGTGAGTGACGCAGGAGCCCCTTCAGGTGACACCTCCAGCTGTCACATAACATCAGGTTAATAAAACACCTATAGTCTCCAAACTACATACGAACGCGGGTAAGAGTTAAAGGCGAGCTAAGTAGTATCTGCATTCTGGCAGTAAATTCTGCTTTCTGGATTTTCCCACGACTTGTGTACATTCTTCCAAAGCGACAGTGATAGGAAAGGCATGTCCTATCACTCCTGGGAATATATGTGTTGTTGTTTCATGAGACTTCGCTTCCGCAAAAGAAATGATGAAGACCTGACATGGCCTTTTGTTACGAGAACATTCTTTCCGGGCCCATTCCTGGCATTATAATTTCATTTCTGCAAAGGTTTCCTAATACATACCACATTAACCCAGCCAGAATGGAGGTAGAAGATTGTTCATATTGAAAACCACAGCCAGTTTTCTAATCAAAACAAATGAGGATGAACCCAGACTTATGCTTCCAGTCCTTCCCATGACCCTTACACATCTAAATGATAGTTTGGATTTGTTTGGTCAAGGTTTTTGCCGGGGGGGGGGGGTTGGTGGTGTTTTTGGTCAGTGTTTTTGTCTCACTTCCTCTTTTTGTTGCTGTTTTAGTACTGTTAGAAAGAACTGAGAAGTCAAAATGAGGTCGCAGAGACAAGAGCAATGGGTCTTGACTTAATACTTTCTGGAAAATACATGGCAAGTTGTCACCCATCCGAGTGGGGCAATGGATGGTCACCACCAGTCATCCATTTAGGGACCCACATCTCTCCAAGGAGAAACAGCAAACACCACCAAGTAATTGTAACAGAGGAGTTCTGCAATAGCTCTTTGCTTATTAAAGGGGATAAGCAAGCAGGAATGTAAATCGCATAAGCCAAATGAGAGCATGAATGGCTAGAACCGCTTACACACTAGAACTGCATGTGTGGCTTAAGATCCTCTTGGACATATAAGGCATATAAGTAGGTCTTCCAGGAGGTGCCAAAGAGGGTTAATTTTCCACACTATGATCTCCATCTGATAACAGATAACAGTGGATCTCCTTGACAACAAGGAAGGAAGATGTTCACAGAATAGCTAAAAACCTATTTTGTTAAACAAACCCATAATGATTATTTTGAAAAAAAAAATCCTTTTCTTTTTATTCTGAAATTAATATACCTGAAAATACTTTCTAAATATTAGTTAAGAAAATTTGAAGGTACATTGAAGAATATTTTTAAAATACAGTGAGATAAGAAAAACAATATACATGGGTGTATAAACTCTCCTGCGTTTACAGGCATCTCCTGGGTTTTTTTTTCTGATTGAATAAACGTCCTTTGTATGGAAGTAACATAATTTAATTAACCACCCCTGCAATGATAGATATTCAATTATAATTTTTCTTCCTTATAATTAAGGCTACAATAACTACTGCTTCACTGAACAGTTATTAGTTGTACCAGCACAGTTCTGATTATTTCTAATGACATTTTTTAAAAAAAGGTTTATTTATTTATTTGAGAGAGAGAGAGAGAGAGAGCGCGCATGCATGAACAGGGGGAGGGGCAAAGGGAGAGGGAGAGAGAATTGCAAGCAGTCTTCCCACTGAGCATGGACCCCCTGTTGCGGGGCTTGATCCTGGGACCCGGAAATTGTGACCAGAGATGAAACCAAGAGCCAGCCGCTTAACTGAGTGAACCACTCAAGCACCACAGTTCTGATTATTTCTTGTGATACTTTTCTGAAAATGGAATTGCTGGGTCAAAAATGTATACATTCGAAAAGCTCTCAGATAATTACTGGCAAATTTCCCTGCAGGGGGTACTTATTTCCCCTCTCCACAGCACAGTCTATGAAACTCCACACTTCCTGGGGACATATTCTAAATAAAAACAGTGATTTCCATTTTATGTCTTATTTCTTATGCACAAACACAAACCAACTCTTGCTCATGTTTTCCCCTGCTAGTTCTCCTATCCTACTTCCTTTCAGACTGCTGCTTGAAATTCTTCCCACCTAATTCTCTGTGTGTGGTCTAATAGACCGGCCCTTTTCGGTGCAGACACTTTATTCTTTATCAGGGAGGAATACCATGCTTCATCTGACCCTGACTTGACAGCTCTGAGGTCTGGCAATAAACTCTTTTTATCTTGCTTATCAGATCTGAAGGTCAGAGGTTAGGTTGCAAATCCAAGTGCTATTTTTGACACAGAAAGCCAAACATTCCCTGTTCATCAGAAACTTCACAAGCCTTCTTTGTTCTCTTTTACTAAATGCACCTCTGGGAACCCTTGATTTATTGTATTCTTCTCTCAGTCCTGTGTAATGACCTGCTACTATGTGATAAGCAAAGATTGATTTTGCTTCCCTCTTGTAAAAGAAAACACAACTTCCCTATTTGAAAAAGTGTCCATGCTAAGAGTTGGGAACTGTGGCACCTCCCAGCACCAGCCCTCTTTGACCTTGGCACCAATTAGCATGAATACTTCAGAAGTCATGGCCTCCTGTCCACCACCACAGCAGGAAACATGGAGGTGACAGACATACTGTCCAGTCCAGGAGCCATTAGCCACATGGGACAATTGGAGCTCAAGTTAATTATTAAATAAATTTGAAAATCAGTTCCTCACCAGCTCGACTCACATGTCAAGTGATCAATCGGTCAACATGGCTAGTGGCTACTGTGTTGAACAATGCAGATTACAGAACACTTCCATCCACAGAGAAAATTCTATCAGACACAATCCATCTACAGATTCATTTTTGGTAATCACCAGAATAGGGCTGAGGGTAAACTGAGAAATAGAATTTGTAATTTACTGCTTTAGTCAGGTTCAGGTCTTTTTTTGCCTATATTTTGCTCCCTTCCAAGTGCAAGTGTTTCTTCTTCCAAGGCATCCTAACCTCCTTAATTCTAATGCTGCATCTCTGGTTCACACCCTGGTTGGGAAGGAGTATTTACCCATTACTGGCAGTGAAGAAATTTGATTATAGCAACAAGAGGTAATGAAACACAAGAGACAAATTCACAGTGTCAGCAGCATATCCATCCCAGACCAATATTCCTAACTCTGGATCCTATCTCTCTTACTTTCTGCATCCTTACCATGAACCACCAGTCTCAAAGGAAGCCTCAGGATAAAGCTACTAGTCTCAGTTTTGGAGCCACGCATTTTAGCAAACTAGTGAGCACCATAATCTAGGACTTTATGGTTTTCTTAAATAGAGCAAGCCCCTTTCGAACTTCTCACGGAGAATTTATTTTCACCTTAGACTCCAAACTCCATTTCACAGTCATTCAGCTTGGAGAACCTTCCATCTTCCATTCATAAAAACCCCTTTGTTCTCCATTAATACCTGCTTTAACATGCTACTTTCAAAAGAGAACTAGGTTAACAGAATCAGAATTATCACTCCCAGATAAAGAAGAAATTGTTCTTTCCGTAAGATCTATGTTACATGAAATTCGTGTTTATTTCAAGCCAAATTCATAATGACCAGAAGGCTAGATTTGCAGAGTTCATGGGGTGTACCACAGACATAGGATGGAGGCACCAATGCTTCAAAGGTGAGCTTCTGACAAAACCTGCAATGGTTTTTACTCTCTGTCCAAATCTAGAAAATGTTGCTTCCCAAAAGACATTAATTAACCAGAGTAGATGGAAATATGATGTCATGGGAAAGTGGAATTCATACGGTGTTTTTAGGATTTACTCAAAGAAAGTCTTTATGACCACTATCCCCCACCCATCCACTCCCCCCAGCCCTATGGACGGGTGTCTGTGAACTTATTTCAGATGCTACTGTGATGCTACTGGGGTCAGAAAGAAATGGGTTTTGCTGGTTCCTTTCCCTATCAACAGACATTCAGTGTCAAGGGTCGAACACGTGTGGGAATCCATCCAAAAATAAGAATGCTAAATCACTCCGAAGACATAAAAGGGAAAGTGTCAATGCTGCTGGAATACTTAATAATGCAAAAGCCTCCGGGTGATCTGAAGCATCTGGTTAACTGAAACCGGTGACGAGCTGCCAATTCCCTGACGAGAGATAATGCGATTCTCTGCTGGATAACGGATGAGAAAAATGTTACGCCCAATAGAGCCCCTGTTTTTACCATGTGCAAAGGCATTGTTTTCATCTACACACACCTACATTTATACTTGCTGATTAAATTTCTTCTTTAGTCTCCTATCACAATATTAATATTCGAAGTAGTGTAAGCGGTGCTTCAGGCGAAAGCTCTTTCTCAGACCTACAAATACCGGGAAAATAGTCTCTGTGAGAGGCTTTATTTCTTTAGGGATGTGACAGGACCTTCTGTGGCTGTCATGCATGGGCAAAAGCAAATCACTGATAAAGATATCTGTGTTACTGCTTATTCATGTGGTAATTCAGTATGTTCCTTCTGCTCAAGCTTTCTCATTTGTGCATTACCTTTTTATTCAGCAAACATTGACCGAGTGCCCACTTTCCATCTAGGTGACGAAAACTCTGCCTTTTTAAGAAACAGAAATAGCGCTGACACCATTCATAATAGATATAAGTTAGTGACTGCTCTTCCTCTCTCTGTGACGCTCTCCTAGATGTCACACTGGGCCCATGGTCTCTACCGTCTCAGAGTTTATCAAATGAACACAGCAGGTGTTTACCTTATCTATAGGCAAAGCATAATTCACTCTCGAATTAAAAAGGGATCATAAGGAATATTATTGATTTTTTTGCAGCTGTTAACTTTTAGATTTTCGAATATTATAAATGTTGTTTTCCAATGTCACTAAATACACTGGCTTAAGATCAGAAAGGCACTGAGACCTTGGTTGAGAATGGTATGTGCATAACTTCCAAGGATGTAGTAGAAATCTCTCATTACTCGGATCCACTCTCTTGTTTCCTTCCCATCCTTGTAATTTCATCCACCCTGATAACTGACCCATATGGATTCCAAATAAGGTTGTTCCAGACTTGCTCTTGATGGACTGAAATGCTTTAGGAGATACAAAAAAGATGGAGTTACTCTTTTCCTCCTAGCATGAAAACCTTTATTCATTTTTCCTTCAATCACAATGTGTAGAGCTTAGAGTAAACACAGCTGTGTGTGCATTCATCAAAGATTATTCATAAAATGTGGCTCATCCCTAATCTAACTGAATAAAATATTAATGTACATCATAATGATGGGACTTTAAACATACACACAAATGTTCCTTAAAAAAAGGACAAACATATCCCTCATAAATGCTTATATTCATGGCTACAAAGCTTACACTGAAAGCAAGGGGCTAGGGAGGCATGCTGAAGACAAGAACACAAAGCGTTCGTGACTGTGGGATTTGCCAGCCTGGCTCCCTCACACACAATGGCTCTAAAGACCCACATCCATGCACGAATAATCATTCACTGGGGAACTACTTCATGCTTCTTTAGAAATAGGATTCTTGACTTCAGACTATGCAACATCCCTTCTCCTTGGTCACTGATTACTTTCTTCACATGGATAAAGCAATATCAAAACTAAAGCATGGGCTTTAAAATAATTAAAATTGGCACTTGAATAACTTTAAGGACTAATTTCGTGCGTGCTTTCTTTATCTTTGGTGTGACTCAATGAGATAACGGATACTGTAGGGGCCAAAGGCAGATGGCCCCAAGATGCGCCAGTGGGGCATAAAGATGATATTGAGCTGAAGGCAACCCACACCCTGTGGGCTCGAGAGAAATGTTTGCCCCTCCCATAAGTACACGTCAGAACCTAACTGGGAATCTTTCCCAGAATAAGATTATTACCAGAGATAAATTTTATCTGAGTGACCCACCTGTACAAAAAAAGTCTCATTACCAAACACCTGCCCCATGAAATACATCCCCTTCCTCTGACGTTCCAAACCTCCTAGCCCCTTCTTCTTAGTTTCAGATGGCATATTTACTTCATATTGCCTGACTGTCTTTGGGATTTCCATGTCTGTGTAGATTCCCCATCATAAAAAAGTAAATTTTACTTTCTACTATTAACTGGTCTCCTGTCAATCTGATTCTTAGTCCAGCTAGTAGGACCTTGAAAGGGACAGGATATTCTGGCTCCATGACAACATTAATAATTCTGTTTCCCTGAGAAAAGAAAACTGGGACATAGGGAAAGTAGTTCAAGACTGTCTATTCAGAGACAAAATCAGAGTTTCAGTACATGTCCTTAGGTTTGGTAGCAACTGTTTGGCGAGGCACTCTTTTGTGAATAGAATTTTGTATGAAAAGAGCACCAAAGATTCATTAGTTGTCTGAGTGTAATCTTAATCATAAATAATCCTGACCATGACCGCAAACTCAAGAAGTTTTCCTTATGTTCTTCCAAGATAGTAAGACACAGGTGAGAGTGTGAAGTTTCCTTGGGTACCAACCCGCTGCTACATTAGCTATAAAATACAGGGAATCATGGCACTGTTGCCTTGGTAACAAGATGCAAGGAAAGCTGCCTGGGGCACCTCCACACCTCTCCCTATGTTCTTTTGTCAAGACAACAGGATGTGGGTAAGTGTGCACAACTCCAAGCCAGTCTCCTCTGAGTGCTTACTGTTAAAAAAGGAGAAGGTTTGGAAGAATAATATCACTGATTATCTGTGTGAACACTTTATATTCTGCAAACCCAGTCATGTTAAGTTCAAGGGGAAAAAAGGCTAAGTTAACACAGTATCACTGCTGAGTGCTCAATTAATAGGGTCATAAAAACTTGGTCAAATGTGTAATCATGTCCAAAACCTATTGTCAAAATTATAGAATAAAATGTAGTATCTTAGAAACTGAGAAAACCCTAAGTAGTCATAATTTAGAAAAATAAAAATGACAAAGTTCTTTCTCTTAATGTATAAACTATTCCTAAAATCGGCAGAGAAATCTGTATTTAAATGTAACCTTTGCCACTTAACTAGCCATGTGACATTGTGAGACATTATGTGGCTCTCTAGGCCATGATAAAACAGAACTAACAATACTTACCCCACAGTACCGTGAAAAGAATTTAATGCAATGTTTATCATTGGTTCCCCATAAGGAGTGACTTTGCTCTCCAAGAGACATACGGCAATATATAATATAGTACATTCAATTATTTGTTGGACATCTACGAGAAGCAGTACAACATAAGGAAAATACAAAGGATTATAATTTCCTAATATGGGCATTACCTTGAAAAATACTAAATAAAGGAAGAGCTTAGCAATAATGCATGGGAAAAATGATTAAGACACAAGAAGCGGCAATCAACTTCCAAAATGGCAGTGACCACAGGAAACTCCTCTCCTTCAGTAACAATAAAAATATGGGCAAAACAATGAAAAAAGTATTTTCAGGATGTGAGCAATTAACTAAAAGTACAAATCAAACTAAGAATCATCTATCCAAAAGAGCTAATGAACCTTAATGAGACAGTATATTCTGTAACATTTTACCTGGGAGTTAACCCCACCTCCCTTTCCTTTCCAGCTCAGGAATTCAGTAGCTAAAAGCCAGCAGAACTGCAGACAACAGTGAGATCCAATTACTTTTTGAACTGTGAAAAGTACCCTCAAAGAAATTCAAACTTTTGTCCAAACCTGTAGATCCCTAGGAAAATGGGTATTCTCAGCATGTGATGGCTATTTGATGTGACACAGAGCTCAGCTTAGCAGAGGAGCAGGGAAGAAATAGGTAACCTTTTAAAGCTCCCACCTATCTCTGGGGGATCTAGAAGGCTGAGCACCTGCAAAGCTCTGTACATACCCAGGAAAGATCTAAGAAAAGAAAAATCCTTAGTCACTCATCTTTTCTTGACCTTGAGGCCATGACCAAGCAGGAAATGAAAGCTGAAGGTACTATGTAAACTACTGTTGGCAAAAAGTGAAGGATACAGGAAGGGCATTTAAGGAAATCTTTTGACCAATCATTGACTAACCACTAAATTATACTGACCAACAAGTCACCCTAGGAAGCCACATTTAAAAATAAAGATAAAAACATTTCTTAAAAATCTAGCAGAGAAATGACTAACCACATATAGGATGGAAGACAGAATCTATAGAATTAGCCCAGGAAAGTAACTAAACAAATAAGCAGCAACAGAGAAAACTAAAACAATATAAAACAACAACAACAATAAATCTTGATGGGGTAGGAATATTATCATTACAATATATTACTGTCCAATTTTCCACAAAAAATTATGAAATGTGGAGCACCTGGGTGGCTCAGTGGGTTAAAGCCTCTGCCTTCGGCTCAGGTCATGATCCCAGGGTCCTGGGATCAAGCCCTGCATCGGGGTTCTCTGCTCAGCAGGGAGCCTGCTTCCTCCTCTCTGCCTCTCTGCCTACTTGTGATCTCTGTCAAATAAATAAATAAATCTTTAAAAAAAATTATGAAATGTGCAAACAAATGTAAAGTATGCCACATACACAGAGGAAAGTATAGCCAAAAGAAGTATTGCTAAGGAAGCCCCGGGTATTGATTTAATATATAAGGACAAAATCAGCTACTATAAATATGTTCAAAGAACTAAAGGAAAACATTTCTAAAAAATTAGAGGGAAATATGGTCATGATATCTCACTAAATAGATAATATGAATGAAGACACAGAAATTAAAAAGAACCAAGAAGAAATGAGACTCCAGAAAGAGGAGAGAGATGAAATGGCAAAAAAATTAAAAATTAAAAATTAAAAAATTTAAAAAAACTAAACTAAAAAACACAAAAACTGAAAACCCACATATATTTGAAGAAATAATGATCAAAAACTTTCCAATTTTTGTGAAAAATTTATCAACACATTCAAAAATCTTAAGGATATCCAAATAGAATAAATTCAAAGAGATTAAATAATATGATGTATCTTAGCCCAATTGACAAAATTAAAAATTCCAAGAGAAAAACTTGAAAATAGAGAAAAAAAATGAAATACAAGAGATCCTCAATAAAATTAACAGCTGTTTTATCATCAGAAACCACAGAAGCCTGAAAACAGTGCAAATGACATTTCAAAATGTTGAAAGAAATACTGTCACCCAACAATTCTGTATACAGACAAACCATCCTTCAAAAACTTACAAAAATTAGAAAATTGCCAGATAAATAAAAACAGAATTAATTGCTAACAGACCTGCCTTGCAGGAAATCTCAAAGGAGATCTTCAGGATGATATAAAATGACAATAGACAGTACCTTGAATTTATATGAAGACATAAGAGCACTAATTGAATTAGCTATGTAGGTATTATGAAAGACACCAGAGATGTACTTTTGTTTATAACTGTTCTATTTTCTTAAAAAATTTTCACTTAAAAATTTAAAAATTTATATTGAAGTGTTTATAACATATAGTTTAATGATATGATAATAGTACAAAGGAGAAGTGAGGGAATGGAGTTATATTAAAGTTTCTTGTATACTACTGAAATTAGGTCAGCAATATTTAAAAGCATATTTTAATTTTAGGCTCAACTTAGTTTTTTTTTAAAGATTTTATTTATTTGAGAGAGAAAGAATGCACAAGCAAGGGAAGTGGCAGAGAGTGAGAGAGAAGCAGGCTCCCCACTGAGCCGGAAGCCTAATGTGGGGTTCAATCCAGGACTGTTATCATGACCTAAGCCAAAGGCAGATGCTTAACTAACTGCGCCACCCAGGCACTCCTTAATTTAGGTTTTATTTAAGATGCTAATGGTAACTCCCAGGATACCCATATTAAGAAAATAACTCCAAAAATATATTAAAAGTAACAAAAAAGAAATTAAAAAGGTAGATGATATTTATTTAATGCTTGGAAGACACAATTTCAGGGATGGTGGAACAAAAAAGACCTACAAAAAACAAGTAGCAAAATAGCAGATGTTTTCTTACCTTATCAGTAATCACATTAAATGTAAATGAATTAAATTCTCCAAAGAGATGACAAAGACTAGAAAAATGTATTTTAAAATATGTTCTGGCTCTGTATTGCCTACCAAAGACAACCTTTAGATTCAAAGACAGAAATAAGTTAAAAATAAAAGACTAGAACAGGATGTATGATGCAAGAAGTAAAAAAGAAAGGTGGCATAGCAATAGTAGTATCAGAGAGAATGCATTTTAAGATCAAAACTGCTGCTTAAAGACAAATGACATTTTATGATGATAAGAGGGTCAATTCATCAGGAATATATTTTGATTACAAACATGCATGTACCTAATAGCAGGGCACCAAAATACGTGATACAAAACCTGACAGAATTAAAGGGAAAAATATAATTTAATTGTAATAATCAGACACTTCAAAATTCGACTTTGAATAATGAACTGGGCAATGAAGCTGATTATGGGCAAGAAAACGGGATATTTAAATTACATTATAAACCAACCATATCTAAAAGACATACACTGAACAGTCCTTTCAACAGCAGCAGAGAGTGTATTTTTTTTTCTCAATTATACATGAGACATTCTCCAATGTCTAAAAAATAAAAAAAGACATAATAAAACTTAAAGGACTGAAACATACTATGTTCTCTCTGACCACAATAAAATTAAATTAGAAATCAACAACAGAAGAAAACTTGGGAAATTCACAAATATAAATAAACAATAAACTTCTAAATAAGCAAAGAGTCAAAGAAGAAATCACAAGGGAAGTCAGAAAATACTTTGAGACAAATTAAAACAAAAACTAAACATACCAAAACTTATGGAAAGCAGCTAAGCAGTTCTTGGAGAAAATTTTATAATTATAAATGCCTACATTAAAAAAAAAATCAAGTCAATAACCTAACCTTTTATCCTAGATGGTTAGAAAAGTAAAATTAAGATGAAATGACAAGGTAGAAGGAAATAATAATGATTAGAGTGAAAATAAAGGACTTTTAAATAATAGAGTAGAGGGGTGCCTCGGTGGCTCAGTGGGTTAGGCCGCTGCCTTCGGCTCAGGTCATGATCTCAGCATCCTGGGATTGAGTCCCGCATCGGGCTCTCTGCTCAGCAGGGAGCCTGCTTCCCTCTCTCTCTCTCTGCCTGCCTCTCTGTGTACTTGTGATCTCTGTCTGTCAAATAAATAAATAAAATCTTTAAAATAAATAAATAAATAAATAAATAAATAAATAAAAAATAGAGTAGAGTATAAAAAAATAAGTGGACACAGTTTTAACTAGATTAACAACAAACATAAACAAACAAACAAAAAACCCAAAACATCAGGAAAAGATTAAAAGACTCAAATTATTAAAATCAGGAAACAAAAGGGGACTACTGACCTTGCAGAAACAAAAAGGACTCTAAAAGAATATGGTGAATAACTGTATGACAACAAATGAGGTAGATGAGAAGAAGTGGACACATATGTAGAAGGTCACAAGCTACAGAAAGTGACTCAAATAGAAATTTTTAAAAAATCTTAATAAATGTATCACAAATAGACTGATTAAGTAATTTAAAAACTTCCAACAAAGGAATTCATAGGACAGATGACTTCACTAGTAACCTCTACTAAACATTTAATAAAGAATAATATTTCTTCGCCAACTCTTCTAAAAAGAGAAGAGAGAACACTTCCCAGCTAGTTCTGAGGCCAGTATTCCACTGTTACCAGAATCAGAGAAAGATATCACAAGAAAATGACAAACCAATATTCTTATAAATATATATGCAAAAATCCTAGTGCATCAAATATCACAACATACAGAAGGATTATACCCCATGACCAAGTAAGATTTATCAGAGGACTGCAAAGTTTGTTTAGCGTATGAAAATCAATCAACAGATACAGAGAAAGTACCTGATAAAATCCCACACACTTTTATGGTAAAAATATTCAATAAACTAGGAACAGAAGGAGCTGCCTCAAACTGAGACAGGATATGTATGAAAACATATAGGTAGCATCAAACATATTATAGAAAAGACTGAGCAGTGTTGCCACTAAGATCAATACCATGCTAAAAGGGTTCAATTTCACTTCTACTCAATGTTCCAGATGTTCTAGCCAACATAATTAGACAATAAAAAAAGATAAAGGCATCCAAATTGGAAAAAGTTAAACTATTTGCCGAGGACATGATCAAAATTCTGAGGAATTCACTAAGAAACTACTGAAACTAATATGAGACTTCAGCAGTATGATAGGGTACAAGATCAAGATACAAAAATCACTGGTAGTTCTATATGTTAGTAATGAGCAATCTGAAAATGCAATTAAGAAAATTATCCCATTTATTATAGCAACAAAAATTAAAAAGTAATTAGAATTAAATTTAACAAAAAGGTTTGAGACTTATACACTGACAACTATAAATGTTGGAAAAAATTAAAGGTCTACGTAAATGGAAAAGCATCCTAGATGCTAGATCTATGATCTAGTTCATAGATCAGAAGACTTAACATTGTTAAGATTACAATATTCCCCCAACAGATCTCCATAGTCAATGTAATCTACCAACATCCCAGATGAGGGTTTTTTTTGCAGATATTGACAAGCTGACCCTAAAGTTCATGTGTAAATGCAAGTAACCCAGAAAAATCAAAATAATCTTAAAAGGAAAAGCGAATTTGGAAGATTTTCATGTCCTAATATCAAAACTATAAATCTATAGTAATTAAGAGAATATGGTACAGGCATAAGAATAGTTAAACAGATCAATGGAACAGTTGGACAATCCAGATAGATATAAACTTCCATTCATGGGCAATTGATTTTTGACAGTGGACTCAAGGAAATTAAATGGGAAGGAAAAGTCTTTTCAACAAATATTTATGGGAGGACTGGATATTCATATGGAAAATAATGAATTTGGGACTCTTGTCATTCCACATGAAAAAAATTAATTAAAATGGATCATTGACCTAAATGTAAGATCTGAAACTATGAAACACCTGGAAGAAAATGAAGGATAAACTTTCGTGACCTTGATCTTCAACTAGGCAATGGTTCTTAGAAATGACACCAAAAGCAAAAGCAACAAAAGAAAAAAATCCATATTGGGGCACCTGGGTGGCTCAGTGGGTTAAGCCACTGCCTCCGGCTTGGGTCATGATCTCAGTGTCCTAGGATTGAGCCCCACATTGGGCTCTCTGCTCGGGGGAAGCCTGCTTTCCCCTCTCTCTCTACCTGCCTCTCTGCCTACTTGTGATCTTTCTCTCTGTCAAATAAATAAAATCTTAAAAGCAAAGAATACATAAATTTAATTTTATTAAAATTAAAAATTCATGCATCAAAAGACATCATTAAAGTAAAAAACCAGCCTTCCTAAAGGGAGAGAATATTTGAAAATATTTTATTTGCCAAAGGATCTGTGTCCAGCATATATAAAGAACTTTTCCAATTCAACAACAAGAAGACACATATCACAATGGATAACGTGGCAAAGGATTTGAATAGACCTATCTCCAAAGACAATATACACATGTCCAAAAAACAAATGAAAAAATGCTCAACATCATTAGTCATTAGGGAAAGTGGAAATCAAAACCAAAGTGAGATATTACTTTACATCCATGAGAATGGCTAAAATAAAAAAGATACATGATAACAGTTACTGGCAAAGAGGTAGAAAAATGGCATCATCACATATTGCTAGTGATAACGTAAAATGGTGCAGCCATGAGAAAGAGTTTGGTCCTTCCTCACAAAGTGAAAAACAGAGTTATCATATGATCCAGTAATTCCATCCCTCAGTATATAACTTAGAGAAAAGAAAACATATCTACACATAAACTTGTACATGAGTGTTCATGAAACATTTGTAATAGCAAATTGTATGAACAACCTAAATTTTTATCAACTGATAAGTGGTATATTTATACTATAGTATGTTATTGGGAAATAAAAATAAATGAGGTGCTGACACACACTAACCTTGAAAACATTATGATAAAAGAGAGATTCACAAAAGACCATTTATTGTATGTTTTTATGCATGTGACTTGTCTACAGCAGGAATCCAGAGACAGAAAGCAGATTAGTAGTTGCCAGGAAGCAGGGATGTTGACGGATGGGGAATGACCATTAATATATATGGGGCTGCTCTATGGAGTCCTGAAGATGTTCTAAAATTAGAGGGTGGTGATGGTTCTATAACATGGGATAGATTAATAATCAATGAACCATGTACTTTGAACAGGTGAATTTTACAGTATGTGAAATGGACCTCACAAAGCTGTCATAAAGAATCAAGAGGGAAAAATGCTTTCAAGAGTAGGAGAATCAAAGAAATCATGAAAAAGTGAGAAAAGTAAGATACATGGAAGACTTGAAGTAGGGGTATGGTGAGTGCTATCATGCCTCTGAGCCTGTGTGAGTCACATTTGTCTCTTTGGAGTGCCTGTCATTTCTTTTCTACACCTGGGCCTTGAACAAAACCAGATCAACTGTTAGCTCTTTCCTATTTCACAGATAAATGATCACTGTGGAAAACATGTCAGAAGGGGGAGGAGTCCACCATGTCAGCGAGATTCTTAGTAAGACAAATACTCAACTGAGGAATCCTAAGTATAAACTCAATTAGCTGGAACAGAAACCCAGAGCATTGGTTTTCCCAGCACACACAACTGGGAGAATCAAAGGCAGGAATTGGAGGTACTATTGGTTCATAGGTTCGTTCATTCGTTCATTCATTCATTCATTCATTCATTCATTCTTTTCAATGCTGCCTATATCAAACTCTGGAAGAACAGAGACAGAGGACAGACCTCAATCTTGACCTTACACTTACAAATCTGTTGGAGTTGCTTAACCATGACTCTTGATAAAAACAAAAATATTCAACTCAAGGGGTCTCCTTAAACAAAAGAAAGAAGAGAAGAGAAGAGAAGAGAAGAGAAGAGAAAAGAAAAGGAAAAAAGAAAAGAAAAGAAAAGAAAAAAGAAAAGAAAAGAAAAGAAAAGAAAAGAAAAGAAAAGAAAAAGAAACGAAAATAAAATTCAGAACTTGGAAGTGCAGGATAAAGGACTCCAGACAAGCCAGACAAGCCTTATTCCAGGAGCTCAGTGTTGTCAGGGCTCAGTCTCTCCTTTCTCTCTCCTGGTTTCTACTTCTTTTCCCTGCCATTCTTGAACTGGTCTTGCTCAAAGGCCAGCAGATTGGCTACCAACTTTTTTTTTTTTCAGCTATTTCATTTCCCTTAAAAGTTAATAAGTTGACCCCAGAGAAGTTTCCTGTTGGCCTTAGCCATGGGCTTACTTATCCTCTTTTCAAGTTGTTGGTGGTGGGCATGTGAGTTGGGAGGAATGGGGATGGTCAGGACACAAGATTGGCAGCCCCAGTACACCAGGCAAGAAAGAACCATAACCACCACTCCCTACTCCAAGACACTCGTGCAGTGTCTACAGATTCCCATAAAAGCAGAATTTCTTAAATTCTGCACAAATGGGGTGAATTAAATTCTAGTAGGGTATGGAGGAACAGAAAATCTCTTCTCATTGCAGGTTTTCAGCAAAGGAAGTAGGATTTTAATTTGGAACTAACATGAACACCAATATAAGCTTCCAGCAGGCAAGTGGGGGACAATAACAAGACAGTCTCGCTGTTGAGTGGGACTCTGGCAGACTGTGTGGAAGGACATGTCAGAGTGCCTCGTGTCATCTCAAGAGTGATGGGGATTGCTCCAACACAAAAAGTAGACAAGGAAGAACCATTCCCATGGCTGCCCTCCTGGGACACCCTCCTTTTTCTAGAGTAAGAAATCTATGTGATTTCCTATTTTTACTCAGTTCTTTTCTCTTGAGCTGACCCCCTCGTCTTCCCAACCTGCTAACCATAAACAAAAGTGTCATGAAGACCTGAGTGGGCAAACCAATAGAATTTTCTGGAGGAAACAAGTTTCATGTGTGATGGCCTTGAGGAGCTGCTGGGCTCTTTCCCGAGTGTGAGGCTAACCCAGATGGGTGGGCGACCAGCAATCCACAGCAAGGAGCTGACACATACAGGGCATATGGAGTTCAGTCGAACTCCAGCGAACTGGCACAGGGCATCAGTCTAAAGCTATTAGACACTCATTATAGCTTCATTGATTTTTTTACAGGGAGAAATGAACATTGCTGGACTTCTGAGTCTTACGGCACTGCCCGTAAGTTAGATGCCTCGTTTTGTTCACTTTGAGGACAAAATGTCCAAGCGGACGTTCTTGCTACCATAGAAGATTCCCCACCCATCTCATCCTCCTTCTCCTTCCCATATATTTCTCTATTGACTTTTTTTTTTTAACTTGAGAGAGAGCAAATGAGCAAGTGCACGGGGCAGGGAAGGGGTGGGCAGAGGGAGAAGGAGAGAGGATCTTAAGCAGGCTCCAGGCCTAGCACAGAGCCCAATGTGGGGTTCGATCTCACAACCCTGAGGTTATGACAAATATGAGCGGAAGTCAGGAGTCCGATGCTCAAAGGACTGGCCTGAAAATAGCTTTTATCCTAAACCACCCCACACGAGTTCATATTTCCTCATTTCTTTCTCACTTTAACAAAGAAAAAGGATTTCTGTATTTAAATCCTAGCTCTATCATTGAACAGGTTCTGGCCTTGGGCAAATTATTTTAGATTTTCATTTTTGTTTCCTTTTATTAAAATGAGGCTAATAATAGTACTTGTCTCATAGGGTTGCTATGAATACTGAATGAGTTAGGTCATGTAAAATCTTTAAAAACAGGTTGATAATAAGCACAAAAACTTAATTATGTCTATTATTTAGCACAAGAATATTTTCATCCCTTCTGAGTGCCTCACTAAGGCCTTTGGTGGCTTGTAGGAACTCAGACTGGACCTGAACTAAATAATTCTTCAAGAAGCAGCCTGAGTCCATGGCTCCGCCACGCCCACCCCACCCTACCCTGTCCTGTAATTACATACATGCAAGTGCTGTCAGCTGCAAACAGAGAAAAATCACAGAACCATGAGGACTGCAGTCAGAACAAGGTTGATGATGCAAGCTTAACAGAGGCCTCTGCCCTGTTTCCCAGGTTTCTTCCCCTGCCTTTTCCAATCCTGATTGCAGCCGCTCCAGCCTTTCACAGCTTGTCCCAAAACCTTTACTGTGGGA
The DNA here is from genome assembly GCF_010015895.1 of Lontra canadensis. Taxonomy (NCBI): domain Eukaryota; kingdom Metazoa; phylum Chordata; class Mammalia; order Carnivora; family Mustelidae; genus Lontra; species Lontra canadensis. The sequence goes on along the minus strand of NW_022631098.1, from coordinate 659,524 downwards.
GGGCCTGACCGGCAGGGGTGAGCACATACTTAGCACACCAGCAGAGCTGACACTCCGGGAAGGAAAAAAAGAAAAACAGGAAATCTGCAGAAAGGCCTGTTTCAGTGTCAGCACGTATTAAAGGTTTCTATCACTTCGAGACAAATTCTGTTTTACAAAATTGAGATTCCCTATCGATCTGCAAATAAAAAGGGTGCGGTGACAGAGGTAGGTCGTTCAGCACTTAGTGCCTTAAAGTCTTCAGTCCTTTCCGTCCTGGTAGAGGAACCTCTCCATTTTACTGCACAGAAACAACGAAGAAGGTCAGAGATGAACTTGCTCTGTCTCCAAACCTCTCATCTTCAAATGCATCCGCGCTCACACAGCTGCCTCCTTTCTTCATGCTAGTTGCAGAGTAGAAGAGGTCCTGCCCTGTGCCTGGGTTTCATCTAATGCCACTTCTGTCTCTTTCTGCCTTATTCTTCCAGCTGCTTCTCTGCTTATCAAATAGGCTCACATGTCTCCTGCTTTTGGACACATGCTACATCCCTCCCAAGGTCTGACCACATCTCCTTGCCCTGTTCTGCAGCAACGTTAAATGATCTGTTACCCCGATGTGTTGCCTTCTCTCGCTTACCCTTCTGGTTTCCCTCATGGACTAGGAGAAGCGGGCTTGCTGCTCTCAGCACCCCACTGAAACTGCACTCTGAAAGTCAGTAGCAGCTACCTGGTCCTGATCCCGGAGCCTCGGGGGCCCTCACTGACCTCACTGAGGCATCCAATTCCCTCTGTCAACATCTGTTTCTCCCTTGGCTTTCAAATCAATACCCCCATTTGATCTATGCCTTAACTGGCTTTACTTCTCTCCTTTGCACACTCCTTTCTTACTTATTCAAGGCTCTGCCCTGGTCCCACTAACTCAGAAATCTTTGAGAATAGGTCTTAACCATTTATATTTTTACACAAGATCCCCAGGTAATTCTTACAGACAACTGCTCTTTCTCCCCGTCACAATACAAATATTCCCTCCTCCCATCCGTTCTCCATATGGTTACCACTATGTTCTCGAATAAACACAAGCCAGACCCAATCCTATACTATTTAAAACCCACAACCACTGTCCATCACAGAACGGAGTCCAAACTCATTAACATGACCAGTAACATGACCCTTCAAATCTAGCACTTTCCTACTCTTCAGCATTTTCTCTCTCTACTTCTTTGGGTTCTTAAGCTCAGGTTGTGCAGAGTTGTGATTTCCCAAAACATGTAGTATACTTCTGTGCCTTTCAATCCATTATTTTCTCAATGAGTCTTATTTTTCTTTCCGAGTACTCTATAGTACCTTTCCTGATCACCATATCTATCTGGCTTCCTCTTTACGATGTGATCTTATCTTCAGGATAAGACATATGTCATCCTTATTTGTACCCTAAGCATCAATTGCAGAAATGGCATTTTTTAGCTTTTCAACGTTGCTTTGATAGCAACGTTCTGCTTTCATCAGAATGTATGAATAAATGAAAGTATGATAAGAACGATAGATAATACTCACTGAGCACTTAGTATGGTCTAGGCATATACACATTGGCAAGTCTGTTCCTCATGACAGCTTCAGGAGGTGGATAATACACAGACCAGGAAAGTGAGGCTTCAAGACTAAATTTTGCTCTCAAGGTCACATGGTAATGGTTGAAACTGAAATTTTAACGTAGGCCAAGTCTATTGTCACAGTGCATGCTCTCAACCTCATTGCTTTATTGAGTTAATAAGTTAAAACGTTGAGGCTCCTCGTTAAAAATCAGGTTAACATGAATCAGAGTTTGAAGCAGAATAATTTTCATTTAATAAATAGAATTTATCAAAGAATACCCCATAACAAAAAATGAAGACTCAAGGTTTTACAGAGGGCCTCTATCGAATGTTCAAAAATGAGTTAATCCTAAATCATTAATCCTCCAAGAGCAAAGAAAAAGATAAATGCAATGAAGTTCTTGCCTTATACTTTTACTCTATGTGTCAGTTGTGAATATCAGTGCAAAATTCCTCAATATTAGTAAATATGATTTAATACCACATAAATAATTATTCACCATGACCAAGGGATATATTCCCAAATATTAGGATAGTTCAAAATTTAAGTAATTTTACTTAACTTCAACATCTCAATATATCCAAGGAGAAAAATCATATGATAGAGACTTTAAAAACTTTGACAGAATTGAATACTTATTCTTGATTGAAAAAAAAACTGTCAACTATGTTGTCATATAGAAACTCCAGAGGTATTTTCATTTTCACAGTGTTCAGACAACATCACAATGAACACTCTACCTGGGCACTCCTCACCAAGTTTAAACAAGCACTGGAGGTGCAGTCAAGACCAGAAAGGACTACCGAAGACAGAATAGGTAAAGAGGACGTACAACCATACCTGTTTGTATAAGATAGTATACTTTAAAATACCCAATAGGACCGATAATGATGCTAATAAAAATAAGGTATTAAATAAAGTAGGATATAAACTACAAAAATTGATAGCCCTCATATATACATTTAATAACCAGTGTAAGAGCTCAGCAAAAGAGGAAAACCACAGAATAACAAGAGTAGTGATAAAAAAAAAAAATAGCAGGAAAAAAAGAAATAAACTAACAAATTTTTTTAACATGTGGAAACACAAGAAGAAACTAAATCACTCCTGAAAGACAAAAAATGAGACCTGACCAAGAAAGACACCCTTCCTCATAAAAAGAATCACTTGACATTGTCAAGATATCAGTCCTCCCCAAGCTGATATGTACATTTAACATCACGTCTATTTAAAAAAAAAAAAAAAAAAAGGCAAGTTAATTTTATGGAGCTAGACAAATCTCTTTGGAAAGTGTGAGTGTGTGTACATGCAAGAGTAAGAATAGCAAGGAAAATAAATTGTGGGACTAAAAAAAAAGCAATGAGGAGTGGCTAGCTCTGCCAGATTTAAGACACTACAAATCCTATTTAAAACTGCCATGAACTGACACATGAGCACTGGAAGAGAACAGAAGCCCTACAAAGTTACCCAAATACATTTGGAAACTTACTATATAATGAAGGGATTTCTCAATCCCTTCTCGATAAGTACGCTGGAACTAAGAGCCTTTTAGAAAACAGTAACACTATTGCCATAACTCAGACCATATTCCAATAAACGCCACACGAATGAAAGATTTTAATGGAATGAAGGATACCATATACCAGTAGTAGCAAAAGACATCCCTTTAAAACTGGGTTCCAGTAGGGGCGCCTGGGTGGCTCAGTGGGTTAAGCCTCTGCCTTCAGCTCAGGTCGTGATCTCAGGGTCCTGGGACCAAGTCCCGCATCGGGCTCTCTGCTCAGCAGGGAGCCTGCTTCCTCCTCTCTCTCTCTCTCTGCCTGCCTCTCTGCCTACTTGTGATCTCTCTCTGTCAAATAAATTAAATAAATAAATAAATAAATAAATAAATCAAATCTTAAAAAAAAAAACAGAAAAGACTAGGTTGCAGTCTGGATTTCTAACTTGATTCAAAAATCCAGAAAGAAAATGCAAAAACTCTGCCATGTAGAAGTAAAATATTATGGCATAAAACATGTCAAAGTCAAAATACACCTAAGTGGGAGAATATTTCTAATTTATATTAGAAATTCATCTAATCTCTTTAATTCTTAAAGACATCTAGTAACAATAAGCATACCCAGTAACAATAAGTCTATTTAGAGTCCAGATCTTTTTTTGTGTGTATCATTCCCTACTAAAAGAAATCAAGGCCTCTTGGAGAAATGGTTGTTCTTAAGTAAAATACAAGATGAGCCTAGAACATACGGTCCTGCCAAAAAACAAACCAAGAAATTCCTCAACAACTACTGAAGTCTGGTTGGAACAAGATGGAGCCTATCTGAAGGGGCTTCCACTGGCTATACAGTATTTTGAGACTCCGAAAGAATAATAAAAATCATTCTTTTTTAAAAAAGATTTTATTTATTTATTTGTTGGAGAGAGACACAGCGAGAGAGAACACAAGCAGACACAGTGGGAGAGGGAGAAGCAGGCTCCCCGAGGAGCAGGGAGTCTGATGCGGAGCTCTACCCCAGGACCCTGGGATCATGACCTGAGCTGAAGGTAGCCGCTTAACGACTGAGCCACCCAGGTGCCCCATAAAAATTATTCTTGAATCAAGAATCCATAAATCCAAATCAACACACACATGTACATACAACATAGGTTAAAAAGCCACTGGGGAGTAGTAGGTTACTAACACAATCTAAAAATATTCCTGAATAGATGGTTTGTTACCTACCCAAGAAAAATACATCTTTAAAATTAAGAGGTGTAGCTCTCACCACCCTAACCAAGCGACAAGTCTTAGCATCACCAATATGAGACAAGCTAGCATTATATTTAGTTAGGCATTTACTGCATCAACAGCAAGAGGATACAACATCATTTAAGAAGTATTTTCTCCAACAACCTTTTCTCTTTTGTTTTTAAGATTTCATTTATTTATTCATGAAAGACAGAGAGTCAGAGGGAGATGGAGAAGTAGGCTCCCCACTGAGCAGGCAGTCTGATGCGGGACTCAATCCCAGGACCCCGGGATCAGAACCTGAGCTGAAGGCAGACGCTTAACTATTGGAGCCACCCAGGCACGCCCGACACCAAACATCCTTTAACTGGAAGCACATCAGGGGGAAACAATCAGACAAAGTCGTATGTAAAATATGCAATGATCTACAAGCCACCTGGTGTGGACTCAAAAAACGTTTGGTATCATGAAAATTTAAATTAAAAAAACACATTTTGGAGGGTTATGGGGAGGGTATGTGGTATGGTGCGTGCTGTGAAATGTGTAAGCCCGACGATTCACAGACCTGTACCCCTGGGGCAAATAATACATTATATGTTAATAAAAATAATTAGAAAAAAAAACACATATTGCGGGCAACTAAGAAAATTCAAATATGGATTGTATATTAGATAATGTTGAGTGGTTTTCTTAAGTGTGACAGTGGTGAAAATGATGTGACCGTTCTGTCAAAGCCCATCTTAATCTTGGAATATGTTTGATAAGATGACATGTCAGTCTCTTACCTTCAAAGAGTTAAAAAAGAGAGAGTGTGTGTTTGTGTACATAGATGTGTGAATGCCCCCCCCCGGCCTAATTTTATATTCAGCATAAAAAAGAATAAAAATATAATTCAGAAAGAAAGCACAAGCAAATATGGCAAAACGTTATAATGAACCTAGGTAGGGGGTAATGTGAACATACATTGTATTATTTTTTAAGTTTTCCTTAGAGTCAAAAATTTTCAAAATTCAAAAAAAAAAAAAAAGATCCTAGAATGAAAAATTCTAGAAGTGCAAATAAATTATTGCTCAGTGAACTCCACGGGAGAAAAACCACATTAGTGACTACAAACTGAAGTTTTCTTACCCCATTACCTTCCTAGACTTGGCTTTAGGGTGACCAGATGTGACAGACGCCTCCAGCCAAATTTCAAAGCTCTGTTTAATACACGCTGCTCAATTCAACTTACTCGTTTATCTTTACATCTCATTGCTTAGAAGTATATTATTGCACTCTCCTATGAGAACAACTCTGACAAAAGATAAAATGAGATAGAACAGGAAAGTAATCCCTCACTTTACAAAAACATATGATGAACTGTTGCTTTAGATAATGAGTTTTTTTGGTGCCCTTTGAAAAGTCCTTTAGCAGGGTAATGGATAAAACAAGGTGTATACCCACCAATCTGTATGTATTTGAGAAGATGCTTTGGGGGAAAATACTGCTTAATATATTCAGGGACTGATTCTCTTATTGAAGATCTCATCAAATTACTTCTTTAATATTTTTGTTTTTACCCAGATTACTTGTGCAAAAATTAATCTATTCTTAGCCAATTTCATTAAGGTGAATTTTTTTTTTTCTTCATGCCTACTCCACTTCAGAATGGAGGGGTTGGTGGAAACAGGGAGGTGGGGGGACAAACATTTTTCCTGGCTTTGCAGAAGTTAGTGAAGGCAATATTCCTTAGGGCTGATGCCAGCCAGTGGTGTTCATGTTCAGTCGATCCAGCGTTTACGTTTAATGTGATGTTTTGTATGGGTGTCCTTGTGGCTAAACTCAAGGGTCACGGATAAGACCATTCCTACCTTTACTTTTTGGTGAGATGTTTACATTTCTAATTTTAAAGTTCCATTTCCTGACTTATGATCTGTTTTCTCCTTGGCTGCTCGGAATGATTGCTTTCCTTTCTGGTACAATCTGCATAAAGCTGCTAACCATCACAGGGATATTTATTGTTTTAAAATGTGCTCATAGATCAAGTCAACAGCACAGATTTTATTTTCACTCCCTTCAACTTTCCAATTTCCCTTTTAGAGCACTGCTATTTATATACTACCTCATCTTTGAGAAGCTCAGAAACTCTTTACTTTGTACATTTCAGGTAATGGAAATGTCAGTGAGAAGCTGGGTGGTAGGACATACGGGACTAGGCTATTTAATACAAGCTTCACTCCTTGATTTATTTAGTTGTCTCTAACCCCAAACAGTAAAGGCCTAGAAAAAAAAATAATAAAAAATAAAAGTACAAATATGTATGGCTCATTAGAAAAGGGGTCTTCATTCTTAAAATCTAGAAACTAAGAGTTATGTAACATCAAGACCATATATGAAATTATACCATCTTATGTATCAAACAATATTCCTTCTGCTGTTTTGGATTTAAAGTCTCCGGTGTCTTTTCCTCCACTAGAGAAAAAGAAATTCATTCAGCTCCTCTAAGGAGGGGACTTTCTACTCACATCTGTGAACTGAGACCCAGTGAGATTAAAAGCTGAAGTATTTTCCCAGAACAATTTCTGTATCTTCCCTGAACTCCACACGCCCTTCTGCCTGCCTTGCATTTTCATCTTATCTTTGTCATTCTCCTACGGATTCTTCAGAAATGACCCACAAGATGACTTTTACGGAGATTACTTTCAACTTGCTCAAGCAATTTGGAAGCACTTTGGACAGTCTTTAAATAAATAGTTTTCATAAGTAACCAAGATGGAGAGTTTGCTAGTTTGATTCCTAAATTTCACCAATGATGAATCCTCTTTGACTTTTTCCATGAAGTATTCCTTCCTTACAGAGAAACCCTTATCAGATTTTAAAGTAAATCAAGCCAACATTTCTTCAAAACCATAAACTTGTATTTCCTAATCTGACTTATGAAAAAATTTCCTTCCTCCAAAACATTTAAACTCTTATTTCACTCTACTTACATCCAAAAAAAAACTTGGTGTCAAGTACTATACATGGTATGTTCAGTTCTTATTTTTTTAATGTTTGTCTAACATTATACACCTCCTGTAATACTACAGAAAGCCTATAGGAGGGACATACTTTTCATTCCACTAGCAGAGACATATATAAATCATTGAAAAATATTACTAATAAAGCCACAAAAACTATACTGAACTGGCCACTAAAACGTTAAAATTTCTTGAAACCCTGATAGAGATATTTACTAAGCTATTAGTTAATTTATGAAAGACTAGATTATATATCAGAGTCTGATTCCTTGGGTGGGTAGCATACAGCGAACTGTGTAACTCTAGGAAATTCCAGAATAGGTATTTATCATGCACCATTGCAACAGCCTGAAGGAATTAAATCAGCCTTACATGGTGACAGGGAGCTAGAGCAAGCTCAAGCACATTTTGCCTGAATTGTCTGGAATGATTTATGTTTCAGAGTTTAATGCTCAAAATCCTGGTGGCATGATATTTGGGGTAATAAGCAGTTAATTTTATGGTGTTTCTTCTGTGTTCTCCAGCACACATACAGATTGTCACCTGTGCACGTCACCTGCAGCTCACGTTACGAGGCACCACAACTCTTTATCTGTGGATCCTCTACATTATTACCCATCTTTGCCAGAAGAAAGATCAGGAATGGGCAGTGCAGAAAGTGGTCACAGCACACACACACACACACACACACACACACACACAGAAAAGAGTATGAAATCTTCAACAAAATGTAAAATTACACAGTGGAAATGAGTCAGCACTTCTGTGTTTGAGAAAACAGAAACCAACTCAAATTAAACTTTGAGGGGAAAAAAGGTCTTTTCAACTCTTCTTACTGAGATACCGAAGAGGCATCCTATGCTCCTAACGCAGCTGGCTCTCAGGTCTCAAATACCACATGACCCATTTCTTTAGCCCATTATCTGGTCTCTGCTGGCCTCAGGGGTAAGTGAGCCCTGTCTCCAAGCAGAGAAGGTGACTCGGGGAAGTTCCAGAGGAGGCAGGCGTTAGCGCTTACACTCTCAGAAGGATCAGGACGCCATTGCCCTTCTGAGTCCACATCAGTCCTGTCAAAAGGCTCTGCCTGGCTCTGCTTGGCCCACATGCCCATCACTGATCCAATCATGGGGCTGACAGGGAGGGACGGAGGGGACTGATAGAGGAGAGACAGGTCATAAAAGGCTGACAAACATAAACAGATGGATAGATTACAGACGGACAGGAAAGAGAGAAAAAGCCAGTAAAATCCTGTGTCCAGATTTACACTATACAGTCTGGTATTAAGCCTATGAAAAATGCCTTTGATATTTTTTCATTCTGGTTTTCTGCCGTATTTTTCTATTTATCTCTGTATGTTTAAATACTGGAGCTGCCTAGTGGTCGGAGCACAGTCTTCAGAGTCAGAGAAGCTTTTGAATCCTCTGCCAGGGACCAGCTATCAGACCCAGGCCAAGTTATTCTGCCCCTGGAAGCTTCCATTTTTGTCTTGGTGGAACAGGGATCACCATAGTTACTTCCTAAGGGATTTACAAAGATTAAATGGGAGAGTTCAAACAAAATGTTTAGCAGAGCACCTGGCAGAGAGAAAATGGTCATTCCATAGATACTAGCATTAGTACGACGACTGCCTGGTTTCCATACATGCATTCTTGATATGCGGTAGACGTCATGAAGCCCATTCACTGCTGTTTAGACATAAAAGCAAAGGCATTGCTGGTGTATGCATCAGTAATGCTCTCATTATGCCCCAGAACTGTGAACACCAGGGAAATGCTCTCCAATGTCTAGCGGCCAAACAGAAGTATCCATGCCGTCACGCTGGGTATTTTCATTTATGCACATGAAATGGGTACCAACCCTCACCTCTGGCTCGCAGCCATGCTTTAAAGTAGGGCATGCAGTTTTCACAATAAGGGATACCTGTTGTGGATAATTATTTTCTTTACTGATTTAATTTGTTCAAGTTCATTAAAGAAAGATAAAAATTATAAAGTTGTTTTCAGTGTGAAAGATATGCTTGCACTGGGAAAGTATTGCTTCCGTAAGTACTGGAACGTGTGTACTTTGGAGACGGGAAGTTTCCTTTTGGGGAATTTAGCAGTCTACATTCTGATGGATCTGCCCAGCCTGATTTGGAGACACTGCCCTTTAGGCAAGAAAAACATCAAATCTGTTCATTGTAACCATGATATAAAAGGGCTTCTTCCAGATTGCCTTTTCAGAATTCAGTCTTAAACTTGAGATTCACTTCCATTTAAAGAAAAATACTTTCTTTTCCAGCAAAGAATTGCTGCTCTGCATTTATTTAAATTGGTTCATGATTTCATTTCCATCCTCTTTTCTATTGCTCATGTGGGAAAAATCTAGTGAAAGCATAATCTAAGGACTAATGAGCAAACTGCTAAGTGCTGGTTTAGTGAAAGTTGATTTTTCAGTATTTCACCGGTTGGAAAAAGTGCACTTTTAAAGATTTTACCAAGTGTATCACTAATACTGTGGCAGCTATCTTCCAGTGATCTGGATACGGCCAGGAACTAGGATACACACAGAAGACTGAAGTTGAAAGGGAAGAGGACGTAGCTGAAATCCTAAACACTCTTCGAGGCCATTTCCCACCACTGTAAGGTACTCTAAATGATGGCTGCAAGGTATGCTTCCAAAAAGATCAGAAATATACTAAAATGTGAGTACTGATTATTTTTCAGTGAGTAAATTTTAAGAAATGAAAATGCTACTTCCCATAGCTCAGGGTAAATAAGTTTAAAAACCTATACAAAATAGAGAATTACCTGGGATAACACAATTGACCAAAACAATCAAAAGTGCAACAAGACAATTCCCGCATTCATTAAGGTAGAATAACTGGATTTTTTTAAAGCTCTTCCTTAGAGTCGTTCAACAAAGATATCAAGTTCCAGGACTAAAAATCTTGCCTTTTGCAGCAACATGCATGGAACTAGAGAGTATTATGCCCAGTGAAATAAGTCAATCCCCGAGAAGGACAATTTTACCGTATGATCTCACTCACATGTGGAATTTAAGAAATAAAACAGAGGATCATAGAGGAAGAGAGAAGAAAATAAAAGAAGATGAAATCAGAGAGGGATACAAAACGTAAGAGACTTTTTTTTAAATGAATACTTTTTTTTTAAGATGTTATTTATTTATTTGACAGAGACACAGAGAGAGAAGGAACACAAGCACGGGAGTGGGAGAGGGAGAAGCAGGCTTCCTGTTGAGCAGGGAGCCCGCTGTGGGGCTTGATGAGGGGCTCGATCCCAGGACCGTGCCCCAAGCCGAAGTCAGATGCTTAACCGAGTGAGCCACCCCATAAGAGACTTTTAATAATAGGAAACAGAAAACACAGCTGCTGGAGGGGTGGGAAGTAGGGGGTTGGGAAAACCAGGTGATGGACATTAAGGAGGGTATGTGATGTAATAAGCACTGGGTGTCCTATAAGACTGATACATCACTGAACTCTAGCTCTGAAACTAATAATACACCACGTGTTAATTAGTTGAATTTAAATACAAAAATAAAAAAAGAAAATATGGGAAAAAAATGAAACAAAAGTCTTGTTTCTCTTTTCCTAAAATTATTCCTAGAACCTGATGGCTTTTATTGCAATTTTAAATGACATATTTTTAAAATTACTTTTTCTATCTCATTGTTGATGATATATAGAAATAAAATTGGCTTAACTATATTGATCTCACAGGCAACTAATTTGTTTACCTCTTAAAATTTCTAATGATTTGTCTTAAAGGTTTGATGGTTCTCTATGCAGATGATTATATTTTTCAAAATTTCAGTTTATATATTTTTTATTTTTATTTATTTATTTATTTGACAGAGAGAGAGAGAGAGCACAGGCAGGGGGACCAGAACACAGAGGGAGAAGCTGGCTCCCGGTTAAGCAGGAAGCCCCACCCATGTGGGACTCAATCCCAGGACCCTGAGATCATGACCTGAGCAAAAGCTAGACACTTAGCTGACTCAGCCACCCAAGAACTCCTATATTTTTTTAAAAATAAGCTTTATGAACAATGTGGGCCTTGAACTCAAGGCTCTGAAGTCAAGAGTCCCATGCTGTACTGACTAAGCCAGATAGGCAACCCAAGATGATTGTATTTTGATTTATGAGAGAATTGTTCAAATCCCTCCAATTCTTCCTTGAACCTTCATTTTTACTGTTTTACCTCACTAGCTAGTGTGGCACCTCTAGGACCTCCAACGCAATGTCGACTAGACGCAGTGATAGCAAGAATGCTTCTGACATCTCATATAGTAAGAACGGATACTTGCTGTAAGGTTTTCTTTCAGTCATAAACAGAAATTGAATTTTATAAGACACTTTGCTGCATGCCTTGAGATAATCATATTTCTTTCCTTTAAACAATTCTAGTGTTGAATCAAGTTATTCCAAGAAGAAGCCCAACTTACACATAATGAATTATGTTTATATGGCCAGAATTGCTAAAACTGTTTAGAATGTTGATCTATATTAATGAGTAAGATTAGCTTATGATTTCCATTTGTCATATTCTGTATACTTTGTTATAAATGTAAAAGTCATCTATTAAAATGAATAGGGAGTTATAAACTTTTTTTTTCTCTGAAATGTTTTGCAGAGAATTAGATTTATCTGTTTCATGGAAGTTTTCTAGAACTTCTCTATAAAACAACGTGACGATCTGATAAATGCATATATTGCCAAATGATTACCACAATAAGGTTAGTTAACACATCTATCACTTTATATAATTATCCTTGTCAGGGGAGTGGGTGGGAGAGGGATCAAGAACTTTTAGGATTTACTCTTAGCAACTTCTAAAGTATACATTACAGTACTGTTAGCTAAAGTCGTCACGCTTTAGGTCAGAACTCCAGAACTTACCTTACTCAAAGTTTTTACCGTCTTCCCACCTTCTTTTACCCAAATCCCCCACCTCACCCCAGCAGCCACCAATCTACTCTCAGTTTAAATGAGTTAAGGTGTTTTATATTCTATATGCAAATGAGATCATGCAGTATTTGTCTGTGTCTGACTTTTTTCACTTAGCATCATGTCGCCAGGTTCCATCCATGTTGTCGCAAATGGAAGGAGTCCCTTCTTTTATGGCTGAATAACATTTGTGTGTGTGTGTGTGTGTGTGTGTGTGTGTGTGTGTCTGTTTTTATTCATCCCTCCATGGACACTTAGGTTGTCTCCATATCTGGGCTGCTGTAATAATGCTCTCATGAATAAGGGGGAACAGATATCTCTTCAAGACAGTGAGCTCGTTTCATTCAGATATATATGCAGAGGTAGAATTGTGGGATCACGTGGTAGCTCGGTGTTTACCGAGGGACCTCCGCCCTATTTTCCACAATGGCTGCCCCAGTTTGCATTCCCACCCATAGTACATCACAATGGCTTTTTCTCCACAACTTTATCAGCACTTCTTATTGGCCTATTTCTTTTTGAATAACCACCGTTAAGTGATATTTTTCCTAGTAATTTGTCAAAATAGACTTTGTTGGCATAACGTTGTTTGCCTTATATTTTTTTTACACTCTACTGCCTGTGGTCATGCTCATTTTTCAGTTGTAATATCTGTACCTTTTCTCTTTTATTCTTAAACTCGATGGCAGTTGAACTACTTTTTTACTGTTTTCAAAGCACTTTTGGTTTTATATCTATATTTTATGTGATTTTAGATGGATACACATTTATATCATTTAACTTTCCTGATTCAATTCAAATTTTTAGTATTATGCAATAACATTTCCAATATCTAAAATTGCTTATCTTAAAGTCACTTTTGTCTGAACTTCACATCGCTCTGAGCTTTTCATTTGTTCTCCTTTTAAGCCTTTAGAATTTTTAGGTTGCTTTATTATTTTTAAACCATTCATTTTATTCTACTCATTTGAAAATTATATCCCCTCTATTTTTGTTAGTTATCATAGAAGCTCATTATACATTCTAATTTAATGTTTGAAGCTAATATAATTCTCACCTCTAAACAATGTAAGAAAATACTTAACACCATATTCAAATCAATCTTCTCCATTTTACATGCACTTTTTGGTTCAATCATTTAGTGCTGTTCTTTTTCCAACTTCCCCAAATTAGATATTATTTTATTTAAAAACATTTATTTGGATTTATCCACATATTCATCGATTTCTTTTTCACTATTCCTTCCAGAATCGTGGACCTTTCTTCTGAGATCATTGATTATCTCACATAAGTTTTTCAGCAAATCCCTTGATGTAGACTTATTTATGGCAATCTCTTTATATATAAATAAAATATGTATTTCATCTGAAAATATGTTTAATCTGTCTTCCCTTTTGATTTTTCTTTTTTCAGGAACACAGAAGTTGAAAGTAGTTTTCTCCTAGCCCTTCAAATGTATTATTCCCTGCTCCCTTTTATTGCTGCTATTGAGAAATCTGTTTTCAGTCTAATTGGTAAACTTTCATAGGGACCTTGGGACTGTTTTGTTCAGGGTAGGTAAGTGGGAGAGATGGGCATCATTCCAGGTTGAGACAGTGACAAGGCCTGTGTCATTCTCTACACCCTTCTTCCCCTTCCAGAATAAACATGGCAACTTCAGGTCAAGATGGCAGAGAGAGTCAAGATCAGAACAGTTTAGATTACTGACTCACTGAATGAAAAACAGAGGCAAGCATCATCTTGACTGATGCCAACTTTTGTTGTACTAAACCACTAAGATGTGGGGGTTGCTTCATTACAGCATGAGCTAGAATGATCAACGTATGATATTCCTGAGTATGTTGCCTTTCTTCTATTATCTCCATACTGGACTTCTGGGAATTCAGTTAAGCATCCACTATAACCCCTATTCTATCCTCCATCTATCTTAAACTGTCATGGTTTTCATCTCCTACTTCTGTGTTGTGTTTTGTGCTACTTCTGCACATGTGTTTCTCAGTTTGCTAATTTTCTCTCCAGCTACATCTTACTTAGTTTCTGTTTTGTAATATTTTTTATGATAAAAGTTCTATTTTGTGTTTTTCCAATATGCCAACTATCAGTTTTGATCATTTTCACATACTCTTTTTTGTACGTCGTTTATTTCTTTGGAGATCTCTAGTCTTTGTTGTTTGTTTTTTTGTTTGTTCTTCTGCTGGCTTTCATTCATGGTAGTTTATTTCCTTGTGTATATGATGATTATTTGGAAGCCATACATCTTAATCTATGGAAAACCTACAAGACAAAAGTTATGGTGCTTTCTTCCAGTGGGGATTTAATTCTATTTCCTTTTGACCTGCTTTTGCTACAGACTGGGACTATTTTATTACCATTCTAAGTCCATTTCTGGAGGCTCATTTTCTGTTCCCCCACTCTGTAGCTAATCCAGTGTTTAGTCTCTTGGTTACAAAGCTATCGGTTATTTACCTCCAGGGGAAATCTGATTTAAAGCTTACTGCTCATCAAGCATCAACCTGTTTTGATTGTTAGCCATTTGGCCATCTCCTTTACATCTGTGGCCCAGCAAAACGGCAAAATATATTTTATGCTACATGTGGGTGTTTTATAGAAGGTGGGTTCCTGGCAAATCCATTTTGTTATTCAGCCCCACCTCTTATTTTTTAAAAAGATATTTATTTACATATGTATGTATATATGTATGTATGTATGTATGTATGCATGTATGTATTCATTTGAGGATGGAGAGAGAAGAGGAGAAGGTGGGGTGAAGGAGCAGAAGGAGAGGGACAAGCAGACTCCCCAATTCAGCATGGAGCCTGAGGCAGGGCTTGATTTCAAGACCCTGAGATCATGACCTGAGGAGAAACTAAGAATCAGATGCTTAACCCATTGAGCCACCCAGGCACCGTCCCCCCACCTCCTATTTTTAATACTTCTTTCAATTCCTATTATCACTGGTAAAAGACAGAAAGGTATAAATTTAGGAAAATTTCAGCTAAAACTATTTCAGAAGGTTGAAAAAGAAATTAAAACTCTCGTGCTTTGGGGCGCCTGGGTGGCTCAGTCCGTAAAGCGTCTGACTCTTGATTTCAGCTCAGGTCATGATCTCAGGGTCATGAGTTCAAGCTCTGGGTGGGCTCCATGCTGAGTGTGAAGCCTATTTGGGATTCTCTCTCTGCCCCTGCTTTCCCTCTCTGAAAACAAAAATCAGGTTTTAATGGATAATATGCAAGTTTTAAACTCAGATAAACATCTTAAATCTTCAAGTTGTGACTTTGGGTAAATTACTAATAGCCCATGAGCCATAATTTTCTCACTCTTAAACAGAAATAATAAAAGATTTTTTGTGTTATTGAGAATACACATATACAGAGAAAGACCACGTGCATCTGATATATAGATAATAAATGGCAGGTACTTTTATTCACGGTACATATTTCCCCTTGCATGTTGTAAACAATTGGGAATGCTATTAGAGTAAATTAGAATACACTGTGCAGAAGACAAGAGTTTTTCTTTAGCTGCTATATTGAATGAGAGATTAATTTTCCACTCTAATTTTGCATATCTATATACACCATAAAACTGGAATTTGTGTATTAGTTTAAAATGGTATCAGTATGACATATTAATATGGAAATATGAAAATCTCTAAAAACAATCTCCAAGATGTTTGTTGCTAGCCAAGGCTGTTGCTAGCCTTCCTAGTGGGTTTTCTTCTTCTAAAGCAACCTGAACTGCTAACTAGGTAGTCTTGTTAGTATTCAGGTAACAAAGTCATTTTCCTCCCTCTGCTAAATAAAGCCAAGGAACCTAATATGGTTATGAACTGAAAGTCTTCACACTGTAGTCATGTTTGCTGTTGCATGCTTAATCAAAATTCAAAATGACAATATTGACAGAAATAGTCCATGCAATAAGCGAATGTTGCAAATGGAAATATAATACTGACCTCAGAGAAATGTGATTCTGATTATTTGACAAATCAGCTAGGTTTGTCATAGGGAAACTATAAATTCAGGTAATACAAAAGCTTTGCAAAAAGTCTAGTATCCATTTTCATTTTTGTGTTCTTTGACTTTGCATGCTTAGCAAGCTAATTGATGCCGGGGTGGGTGGAGTGATTTCTGTTGGATGTACAGGTGGTAGAAAAATCACATTGTAATAAAACCAAACTAACTCATATAAACTGTCTGTATAAATCTTTCCTGCAATAATCATGACTTTCATGTGTGCCAGACTTTCTGTGGCACACATGAAAGTCTAATCCTAAATATCAGGATTAGACTTCTAATGGTAAGTTGAAAGATAAAAATAGTACACATGTAATATTTTCCTGCATCATTTCATTTAAGTCCACAATACCTATAAAGTAGGTACTATCAAACCCTCTCATCTACATATGAGAAAAGAGGGACAAAGAATGTTAATGACAAAATTAAGTAGCCCCTAAGAGCATTTTCCAATCAACCTCACCACCATCCTGTACACATTGGTTCTATCTCCAGCTCTTAATTCACTTCCCTCAGAACCCTGGCATTTTTGTTAGATAATTTCAGTGGATGTTCAAATAAAATTCTTATCCAATAACTCAGAGCTGAGTGGGCCAGTGAGTTTATGGCATTAAAAAAATCAAGATTATTGAACATTTTAGCAGGCTGAAGTAACAGACTAAATCTAGTATGATAAAATACTGAACTTTGGTCAAAAAAGAATCATAAAAATGAGAAAGCAGCCACCTTCCTAATGTAAGGATTTTATTGTCATTTAAGATCAATGATGACAACAATAAAGAGAGAGGTAGAAGAGATGCCTACAAAGAAAGAACTCCTGTTCCTCTAACAAGCCAAGAAGGAAAGCACAATTACAAACTTGAAAGTACTCCAAAGAAACTTAGCAAAGGAGAAGATTCAAGCATGGGAGCATATGTGGCATGAACCTGAGCAAGGTCAGAAAGCAGGTTGCTCCGACAGGTGTTCACGCTTCAGGTAAGTCTGGAGACAGACACAGAAAGTGTCATCAGAACCATCCTGGTGCATCATGTATACAGTGATGGCAATGGAACAAGGAGGAGGCTGGGGAGACAGGGCATACGAACAGATCTGCTTGATGCGTGACTGCCCATGAGTGGTGAACTAAATGGTAAATATGACACTGGGCTTGGGGCCCGGGAGATTCCGGGGTGCCAAGTGTCCCATTCTTCTAGGATCAGTCCTTCATTTAATTGTCAAATACAATGTCTGAAGTTCCCATGGTGCCTAACTGCACAAAGCCCAATCTTCTCTCTCTTGTCACTTCTGCAAGAGGACCACCGCAGCTCTACTGACCCCTCCTGCTTCACTGCCGGAATCAGGATGGCAGTGTGGTTATGAGCATAGGCTGGGGCGCTTGGACCAACTAATTTAAGTACTGGACCTACTACTTCCCATTTGCATGCCACACCTTCTCAACTATGAAATGATGCTTCATCATAGCTGCTTTCCTGGGCTGTTCATCCCTCCCTCTAGTCCTCAGGTACTTAACTATCACCCACAAGGCCTCATTGTATCAAATTCCCATATACCCTGTCCCTTAGGAGAAGAATGATTAAAATCCTAACAATGTTCCCAGCTAAATATGATGACCTCTTCCTTTATTGTGTAGAGAAATTTTGCTCTTCTTTGTCTCAGTTTGAGACTTGTACTGGAAAAAAAAAGACTGTTTCAGTGTTTTCTCAGGAAGAAACAAAAAAGCAGATGCCTCCACAACCTCCCTCACTCTCTCCCTTCTTTCTCCTCCCCTCCATCTTCTCTCCCGCTACACCCACTCATGTGCGCTCATGCACGCGTGCACGCGCATACACACCCACACACACATCTCTTACAACTTTTACACTGGAAATGCTTACTGGTAGGCTTTCTTAACGTCACACTGTTCTCCATTATACTATTAATTATGTTGAGAACCAGCACAATGGGATAGGGTGTGTCTGTGTGAGTACGTGCGTGTGTGTATATGTCTGATACACACACACACACACACACACATATACTCATCCATATATATATGGATGAGAATTATGGGTAGTTTGCGATTTGAGTTTCATATGCCAGTAGTACTGCTTTACAAAATTATTCAGAAGGTATTTAAGAAACATAAGTGCTTTTTTTTTTATATAGCCCCATAAACTATATTTGAAATTGATCTTGAGACACTAAATTCACAGTGATTGATTAACAAATGCTAGTTGAGTCGTTTGAAATTAAGAGGTCTGGGTCTCAAACGACTAAGTGTTACTAGGAAAAACAAACACAGCCATGTCAAATTAATCCAAGAGAATTCTATTCACTATGCAAGTTATAAGTTGTCAATTGCTCCCGGTTATTCATTAATAATTCTGAATTCAGGGGTGCCTGGGTGGCTCAGTCTTTAAGCGACTGTCTTTGCCTCGGGTCATGATCTCAGAGTCCTGGGATCGAGCCCCACATTGGTCTCCTTGCTCAGTGGGGAGCTGCTTCTCCCCTGCCTGCCATTCCCCCTGTTTGTGCTGGGGCTCTCTCTCTCTTTCTCTCTCTCTCTCAAATGAAAAGAAAGAAATTCTGAATTCATAGCTCATCATCAGAGGTCCTCGGTGATCTGGCATTCCTTCCCTTGTCTACTACTTACTTCCTTAGATATTCTAAGGCCCAGGGGATCTGAAAATCCCATACTTCTATTGTCACCTTTTAATTCCAATTCGTTCCCAAATCTAGAAAATCTGACTTCCTCTGAACTCCAACCATTCAGCTCATCTCTATTAATCAAAGGCCATATTTCCCAAAAGATCTTATTGCTGTTTGAAATAAACTGGCTTATCTACTATCCCTTTTCTGAACTTCGCTTTTACCTAAATATGACACAATCCCCTCTCTCTCTGGGCCACCAAGATGGCTGACATAAATCTGTCATGATCACACATAGCTTATATACTCTCCAGGAATGAGAAATTTTATCTCATTCCCCCCATAGTTCCTGGCATGCAGTAGATATACAACATATGTTTGTTAAATGACCAGAAATTTGCCTGTTGTTCAGACCAAATAAAATTAGTTCAAAACTGATTTCTTAAACATATTCTTAGATTTACCAGGATTATTACTGAATTATTTATTCTAATGACTGCCTATACCATGGCATTTTCTAGAAAACATTAGACTCCATTTCATCCCAAGTAACTGTAGAAACAATTTCAGCACCTCAAGGATTTCTCAAGAAGCCATGACTAACACAATGAGACCAACTGAGAGGAAAATAAAAAAATCAGGACTTACGGCCCCCACTAATTCTATGAGAGTCTCAGACCACATTTTTTAAAGAACTGATTTTGGAATACACAATGAGATAGAATTTCTCAGTTGAATGTTTTCAGCTTCAAATTCCCACAAGATTTAATAGAAGTCCTCTGAAAGAACAATACCCTGTCTGGGGTCTCCAGTGGGTGTACCGAATGTTGCGACAGGCTGCCCAGGTCCTCCCCGTAGGACAAGGAAGTGCATTCCTCCAGGAGCCATGAGTACTGGCTTCAGGCAGTCCTCAGCCACATCTCCTCCCAGCAACTGCTATCAGCCAGAGGGAGCCTAGCCCATGATCACGTCTCATCCCCAGGGGCCAGTCTATATCCCATTACTGCTGGACAGTAAAGAACTACTGCCTAAAAGATCAATCTCTGAGGGCCCATTCAGCTCCAAAACTCCTTGTGAGACTAAGTTCTGTCGTCATTGTACCAGAACTCAACTGCCCCTTAGACCCTTTCCGCTTCCCTCAATCCTGCGTAACGTGTCCCCCTAAACCACCTGCGCACAAGTTGAAGTATCCAGTCTTTTTCCAGGGAAGACAGCCTAAGACAGTGGGGAAATAAGGGTTAAGTAAATAATACATAAATGTACTTCAGACAATAAAGTCTTTAAATTGCTTTCCGCTACACCATACAAAGTCAGTAATTTCAACACAACTACTGGAAAGAGACCATTCTGTAAATGTTTATTAAGGGGATTTTCATACATTTTTAACTGAATTATAACAAACACACATATTCCTATTAGCTCCAGGTATACATGATAGTGATTTGACATTTTTGTACATTATGAAATGACTCCCACAGTACGTCTAGTCACTATCGGTCACCACACAGTATTACAGTATCATTGGCTATGTTCCCTATGCTATCACAGCCCTGTGACTTGTTTCTTTCTCAATTCCCCTCACCTATTTCATCTGCTCCCCCCAAACCCTCACCACTGTGGTAACCCCCGGGTTGCTTCCTGTGTCTCTGAGCTCCTTTCTGTTTTATTTTGAATGGTATTTTAATTTCCAGTCCATGACTCACACTACCTAAGCACAAGCTTCAGAAATGTCCATTGGTCAAATACATACACACAAACACAAAACCATCAAACAAACGGAGAGACATCTAGTCAAATTCTGAAAAGCTGAAATAGTGGTATTAAATCACTCCAGCTATCCCAACATCTACAATGGTGCTAGCAGTTTCTTTGTATACACACACACACACACACACACACACATACACACACACACATGAGTGCATCACGAGGAAAATGCAAACAGGAAAAGTATTTTACTAAAAATAAAGCTGTCATGGAAATGTGAGGGGACTTAAGACGACTCATTTCCTTAGGTCCCACACTCTCTCCTTTATTTCTCTGAGCTGTCTTCTGCTCACTAACTGTCGTCTCTCAAGCCCTTCCCACAGCTAAATGCAATTTACCATTTCTGGGTTATCATCCTCCATTTTATTTTTTAAATTGGAGCAATAAGCATGTCTATTTAAAATGCATATATATTGGGAAAAAAACAATGAGGATTGGTGAAATTGCATGAAAACTTTTTTTTAAAAAAGATTTTATGTATCCATTTGTCAGAGAGAAACAGAGAGCACAAGCAGGGGAGTGGCAGGCAGAGGTAGAAGAGGAAGCAAGCTCACCACTGAGCAAGGAGCCCGATATGGGACTCAATTCCAGAACCCTGGGATCATGACCCTGGCTGCAGGCAGATGCTTAACCAATTGAGCCACTCAGGCGTCCCTATAAACGCTTTTCTAAGAATACCTGACATGTCCATTGGGCCAAAAAAAAAAAAAATTGCAATGACTCGAAAGCATTTAGAGAGATATAAAAAGTAATCCTAAATCTAATTTAGTAACTCTAATTTATTGAGCAAAACACCAGGACGAAATGGTAGAAAAACAAAATATATGATCCCACTGCAATATTGCTGCTACCTGTCCTCCTTATAGCAGGTGAGTTGTGATGTCATGACACAGAAGGTGAGCAGTTCAGAAAGATCAGAGGGACACTTACACAAGGAGGCATGATTCGTAGGAAAAAAATTTTCACCCCATGTGAAGGCATTGAAGTGCTGCTTGATCATTCCTAGGTCACTTACAACATTTTATGACAAGCTCAGCTTAGAAAACATCACCATGTGTCTCAGCGCATTGCCTGTCCTCTTATATTAAACTGTGTAGGAAAAAAAAAGACAAAAGAGAAGACTGGAAGAGGAGAAAGGACATAATACTATGTTGTCTTGGATTTAACTTTAAAAATGACGATCCACGGATGAAAGCAATAGGGCAATTTTGTGAACACACAGATTATCTTCCTGTTACAGCCTGGGCTGATGACGAAGCGGTTGTTCCTGATCAACCAGAGATGAATCTAGATATAGGCCGCGGAGGCTGCTGGGATTCAGAGATTTATCCTTCCATCGCACACGGTACCCTCAAAGCAGTTACACACACACACAGACACACACACGCAGTGCCCCACAACCAAAACAGAAAGTAAAGGCCCCACCATCTGGCCGAGCAGGCAGTGAATCAAGTGATACCAGGCAGAGAACGACTGGCAAAAAATTGATACATGGGTGGCATATGGTATGCTGCATTTTGGTGCATTAATTCCCTCTCAGTAATGCTGTACCAAAAATTTAAATTTAAATCCCCAGGAGATGATCAGTCCCCAACAGCGTAGTAGGGACGGAATCAATCAAAACTGGGTCGTAAAAATCGCAAGTGCATGGCTGTGAGTCGTACACTTATGTCCAAGCAGAACTCCAGGACACTCCGATTGGGTCTTTGTGTTCTCCGTCAGTCAGTTCTAGTTCATAGTTCTTCTACAAACTTTGACCTCCCGACCCAATGATTTTTAGAAGGAAACACTGATGAGTTTGTTCTGGTTTCTACTCCTTCTGATTTAACCTTTTGACAGTTGGCAGAAGACGTTAATGGAAGTAAGATGTGAGAATTCCCCTTTCTCCACAACTTTGCAACATCTGTTGTTTCCTCACTTGTTAATTTTAGCCATCCTGACGGGTGTGAGGCGGCAGCCACTCTGGAGAACAGTATGGAGTTTCCTCAAAAAGTTGAAAATAGAGCTACGCTGGGACCCCGCAATTGCACTACTGGGTATTTACCACAAAGATACAAATGTAGCAATCCAAAGGGGCACCTGCACCCCAATGTCTATAGCAGCAATGTCTGCAACAGCCAAACTACCGAAAGAGCCCAACTGTCGATTGACAGATGAATGGATAAAGAAAATGTGGTCCATATATTATGGACCATCAAAAATAGAATATTATGCAGCCATCAAAAATGAAATCTTGCTATTTGCAACAACATGGATGGAACTAAGAGGGTATTATGCTAAGTAAGATAAGTCAGAGAAAGAACTGTCATATGATCTCATTCATATGTGGAATTTAAGAATCAAGGCAGAGGATACTAAGAGACTCTTAATCTTAGGAAACAAACTCAGGGTTGGTGGAGGGGAAAGGCGGTGGGAGGGCAGGGTAATGGTGATGGGCTCTGGGGAGGGTATGTGTTGTAATGAGCACTGGATAATATAGAAGACTGATGAATCACAGATCTATACCCATGAAACAAATAATATGTTATACATTAATTGAATTTAAATTTTTTGAAAAATGGTAAAAATTTTAATTACAAAATATTTTTTGACTAAAAGTATTCTGTAATTAAAAAATTTTTTTAAATCACAGAAAAAGAAGGGAGGTGTGACTCCTGTATTAGTAAGCACTGAGCTAGGGTCGTAATCAAAAACACAGTAGCTCTAAGAGTCTGAGATCCACCCTGCTTTTCATCTTCACCTTTATATTGTGACTGGCTTAGAAGCCTGCTGGCTGGCCTCCCTGCCTCCGTTCCCCTCCACCCAAACTTCCAATTCATCCTTCACATTTTTATAGCCCTCATTGCTTTGCACCAGAATTTCCTGTTTGCCCTGTTGTATTTTTCCCTGGGAAAAGACTTCTTGAGGGAAGGAATTAATACATCGCGTGCTTCTGCATCCCGTTATACACCATACTGTCCAAGGCATGAAGAGGCGGTGCTCCTTCAAGCTTCGGGCAGTAGCTGGGGAGTTGAGACCTACAGACAGCTGGGAAGGGGGCATCTGAGGATGGAGCAAGGACAAGAACGAGTCAGGTGATCTACCACAGGTCTACACTCATCAGGGCTTCCTTCAGATTTACATCTGAACCTTAAAACCCATCTTGCACTTGAACAGAATTACATTAAATTGACAAATGTACAAAGGAGTGGTTTGCCAGTAGAAAGTCACACAATCAGTTGGCTCAGGTAGTAAAGTGAGAGTGGCTGCATTCTTCCTTTCCTTGGAGCCCGTTCCAGATCAGACCCTAGGGACTCAGTGTCTTTAAGTGGCCCCCTGGACACAGAATCCTCTTGTCCTACCAGCCTCTTGTCCTTGCCAAGGCTGCACAGAACCATTCCTATCTGATAAGCGTTTCACAAAAATGAACATATCTACTGATTTGGTATGAAGTGTAAGTGGATGGTAATTCATTTGTGTTTATTTCTCCCCCACAACTCTGGCATTTTAGAAGCAGTCTCAGTGCCTTAATTGTAACTTGAGCCCCGCCAACTTGGTTTCCAGCACCATCTCTGCCATGCCCTCATATACCTCCACCCACCCATCCAGAACCACATAGAATGTCCAGAGGACTGTCCGGTATCCCTTCTCAGCCTACAACACTTTTCTCCGCTTAATGACACTCAGCTCAAGCACTGTGTCCCTGCCAGTGACGAAGTGGGCTTAGCCCACATTCCCCATGCATCCCCACACCTGGTGCTCTGTGTTTATTGTCGTGTTTTCTCATACTGTATTGTGCCTACCATCTGCTTGTCTGGCACCTCTAGTAGGACATAAGATCTTGATTCTCAGAACTGTGTTTTATTATTTTGGTCTTTCCAGCACTTGGCAGCATTGAGCATGCTACACAAATATTTACTGAATAAATGACTAAGTGAGTAGTACAAAGTAGTAATTAAGGCGGACATTTAACAGAACTTGGGAGGGAGTGATGCCAGGTGACACCAAAAGTCGCTTTTGTGGCTCATCCCTTCCACCAACATTTACCTTACCTCTCAACCCACAAAACTCACATTACTCCTTGCTACTTAAACACCCCACTTGGCTCAGATTCCCGGTGTGAAATAGTGGATAGCTGATCTATTTGTGTTTGTTTGTTTTCGATTTCTCTTCTGGGCTTTTCACCAACCAGTGAGAGATAGTAAAGGCTTAAGTAATATTATACTAAAACTTCTTTTTTTTTTTTTTTTCATTTCTTGTCTAACTGCTTCAGGTGGGCAAAGCTTGACTCTTCTTGTAATTAGGTACAGATTATACACTAAGGTCCAGATGTGATTCTTCTGTTTGGTCTCACTTGTATCTAGCACAGTGCTGGGCACAGGGTAAATTCCAAAATCGAGTAGCTATAGGGTTCTGGGGATCGGGAATGCCTGGGCATGCTGGAATCTGGTTTTTCTCAGCACATTTAACAGACTCAGAATTCCAGACTGCCAGCCTACCTCTGAGAGCATACCCTGAGTGATGTGGCCATCTGGAAATGCACTTTTTAATTTCTCTGTGCAGTGGAGGTGAAATGAAAGTTCAGATGCAGAATTAAATGTCTTTAATATCATAGAGGTTCTTAAATATTTAAATTTGAATTAAACTGATATTTGTGTAGTGAAAAGCAAGCTGCTGAACCTGGGGAAATGAGCCCTGGTTTCTATCCCAGCTCCATTTTGTCTCTGACTTCCCTGTGTGGGAGCTCAGAGAACAACCCAGGATCTTAAAGAAAGCCCCCATATTCGAGGCAAATTTTCCCATTCCATACAGTTAATACAAGAATTTGGAGATTATTATGTGGCTAACTCTTCCACCCATATATTAGAAATAAGGAGTTTTGAGACCCAGAGAGTAAGACAGAAACACATGGTTATGCCCACCAGGACTGAGCAAACTCTGAGAAAGAATGGTTTTTCTTGCTCCTCCCGCATTCATAATGGTGGGGTCCTTTGCCCTGAACCCAAGCTGCTGCCCAGCAAGCCTACTGTCAAAAGCTTAGCATGAATGCTCTGTGTTGTTCATGCCTCAGCACTTTGGCTTCTCTACTTTCTTCTCTGTGAAATGCTCTCCTAGAATGTTCTTCCCTTCTGGATTCCTTGAGTGACACCCACTCAGCCTTCAAGGTTTTGTTCATTGTGAGCTCCTACAGCAATCTCTCCCTGGCCCCTCCTCCAGGCTCTTCTAGTACTCAGAGTCAAGAGCTGGCTCACTGTGTGGCAGTAATGTTTTGCTATTAACAATGTTTGTAAGCTTCCCTCTGATTTTTTTTGAGTCAGGAACTCTTTCAGATTCATTACCCAGTATCGTGCCTGGCACATCATAGGTGCACGATGACTGCTAAACTGAACAGTAGAAAATTTCCCATTTATCTTTAATGTCTTTTCTTCCCCACTATTTTTCTTCTCATTAGAAGCCCTGTCTTTAGGGTCCAGTAACAGAGTTTTTGAGGTCCTTCAAGATCTCCAGCACACACCGTCCTGGCACTGACTCCTGGTCCTCGCTCATCTTCTCATGTATGTTCTCATCACACTCACAGTAAGAGACATAATGCTCTCCTTTTTCACAGCCCTGATTCAGCAGATGACCCAGAGATAGGAGTCTCACAGCTTACCCTGCCAGTTAGTGACCCTACTCATTGAGCCCAGTTCTAGCACGTTCAATTCCAAACTCTTCACACTCTCCATGTCGTTCTTCCTATGTCCTTCCTGTGTCAAGATGGGCTGAATTACTCAATATATGATGTTCTAATTCTTGCAATGAACTGGACTAATCCTAAAGAAATAATGCCTCTCTAATAGTGGGAATATCAGGAATCATGACAATATGTAGGTAGATGATGATGCCTCGCATCACACGAAGTAGACAGATTCCTACTTAATATCATTCTGTGTTTACTGAGCTCTTGAGGAAGATGGACTGCAGAGACTTTGGGCTTCACTGGTGAGGTTAAAGATTGAGAACAGCAGATTTTGAAAAGGAGACAGTGACTTGTGAAAATATCCTGATGTGCCAAAGGAGATCTTTCAATCAAAAGAGACCTAAAAATAACTTCTGAAGACGTTAGTGTTTAGCCTCTACAATTTGAAGGTACAAAGATGTCAGAAATGCTGCCCAAGTCTAGGAATGATAAAGGAGAATTTCAACAAGTATGAAAACTTTTGTCCAATGAGCACCAGGGAAATCAGGATAGATCACCTGAAACTAAAAGTCTTGACTATTTTTTTTTTTTTAATCTTGCTGTTGGTATGACCAGTTTGCAAAGAATAAAGCCAAGAGGTTTTTTTTTTCTCTTTCTGTGTTTTTCACTAATGGAAAAGACAGAATTCTTCCAAGAGGCTTTTTGAGGGGCGGCATTGTTTTTGGTTTTTTGGTGGAATTTCACTTCTGGATCTACTTTGCCGTTAATAGGATGGCAATCATCCAGAGGCCGTCGCCAGAAGGAAGGATTCCATGCTGGGATTCAATAGCATGTTTGCTTCAACTTCAGAATTTGATGAGGTGCAAAAGTAGAACAGTGGCAAGACTTAGATCAGCTATGCTGGATTCATGCCTCCATATTCACTAACCTGTATAAAATACTTTATGAAAATCAGCTTGTTTGTAAATTATTTATGAAAAGATGATTTTCCCTCGATGGGAACATCTGCATTAAGGACAAAAGTCATGAATATTTTTGTAGATTGCAAAATTACCCTAGATTTCCTAGATTCCTTTTAACAATAAGGGGAGTCTCTTTCCCTGCTTCTTAAATCTGGGCAGCCTTGTGACTTTCTTTGACCAACAGAATGCACTAGAAGAAACCACTGGGTGGCTTCCAAGCCTGGACCTCAAGAGACTTCTCTGTTTCTTCTCTTATGCTGGTAACTGTTCTACTACTCCGTTAACAAGTCCAGGCTAGCCTGCTGATTGATAAAAGACTCCATGAAAAGAGGCCCCAGCCATTCCAGATAGTCCGCCCATCTCTGCTAGGAGGCTTCAGAGGCATGAGGCATATTAAGTAGTTGTTTTAAGTCACCAAGTTTTGAGATAGTTTGTTAATAGCAAAAGTTGTATGATATAAATGCCTTACTTTGAACTTATTAGTTGGTTCCTCAATGGGGTCTAATGTCTAGCCTGATGCATAGGTGTGCCTAAAAACTGGGCCTTTTTATTCATTTGAGATTTTCTGGGATGAGAACAGTTGCCTGTCCACGTAAGCACGCCCAGCAGCAATGGACTCCTAACCCGGACTGCAGAAGCAAGAATGGATGGGCAACTAATCCTTTTCCCATCAAACTGGGTGCCTCCTAGAGGACCAGGACATAAGCTTCCAAATCACAGAACTTCTCAAATGAACAAAGAGGTTGTTTGATGAAATCTACCCCCAGGAGTGATGACCCTGCTGGGACACTGGATTCATTTTTTAGTTCAAATTCCAAATTGATTCTGGCTCAAGGCAAGAAATGTCCTCTGGAGATCATATTCTCCCAAACCAATTGTGTGCCAAATGTTTGCTCATTAAGATGACAAGACACCCCATGTTAATCCAAATATAGTTTTATTTTAAGACGACTCTTTAGAAATGAAGTAGATACTCCCCATCACTTGATATTTTGTGGGGCTTATTCTAGCGGAGACCAGATGGAACAGAGTAAATCGTATGCCAGCACCCACAGTGCTGGCCAGGTGGTCTAGGATTGATGAGTGGCGATCAGCGGAAAAGTATTTGGATGGTAGTGATCTATGAAATAATGACTTAAATAAGAACACGTGAACAACTTAGTATATGGCTAGAGAGAAGTGGGAAAACTCAACTCCATTCTCTCATTTTTTCAATTATTATTTGAAAACTATTTTGCTCAATGCTAAGCATTTGTAGAGGCTTAATCCAACTGCATTTATGTTAGTTGAACGCTGTGCCCTTTCATAAAGTACTGGATATGGATTAGCCAATTGAGGTTTCTGTATTTGTTTGCTTTCTCTCTGAGAAAATGCTTTCAAAACCACTCCAAGCCACAGATTTTTAATCTGTTAGACTGGGCATTTAAAAAAGAATGAACTCCCTTCATACTCTCAGAATCTCTGATTTATTCTTGGATCACTGCTTCCTATTTTATTCATTCATGAAAAGTGTTCTGAGAAAGCTGCTGGGTGGGGCTGATTTTTGGAAATTCTGAGAACAGTATCCATAATTATCAGGTATAATTATTCACTGTATCTTAGGGATTAGCACTGCATTTCAGGAGACATCTTCCCCATAAAAAAACCTAAGAGTTCTATTGAGAAGGTCAATGAGATGCACACTTGGGGGAAGGATTGTGGACTGAAAACTGTCGTCTGTTAGACGGTGTCCCAGACCTTCTGCATACCTTACCCCTCATTTCACCATCACCACATTTCTGTGAGGGAGACACTGTGTTCTATCCTACATGACAGATAAAGAATTGGAGACTCCAAGAAAGTGGGTCATTTTCCCAGGGCCTAATATCACATCAAGAACAGAGGCAGGTTCACCATCCCCACTGAAAAACCCCACCTCATTCAGACCATCATCTCCTCTCAACTGAACCACTGTGATCAAGTCTGCTTTCATCTTACCCCCAAAGTGCATTCTCCTCACTGTAGCCAGTGATACTCTCAAGAACAAGTGGTATGGTATCATACCCTGATGAACAACACCCTTCAGTGGTTTCCCACTAACCACAGAATACAACCCAAAGTCATCCCCCGGGTCTCTAGGGACCCCCATCACCTCCTGGCTCTGCCTCTTTTACAGTAATACTACTCATGACACTGGCCTTTTTGAAAGGACTCACACATCTTTGTTCTCTCTCTCTGTTTTCAGTGCCTGGAATATTTTCCCCTCAATCTTCATGTAGCTGTCTGCATCTCTTACTTCTATGTCACCTTCAGTCTCAACACCATTACCTATGTTATTTTTTAATGACACAGTTTGATACATAAAGAGCATTATTAATTTTTGCTCTACTAAAATATAAGCTCCAACTCTTGCTCCAACACTTAGAACAGTGTCTACTGCAAAGAAAATGCTAAGTAGAATTGTTTTATAAAGCATATAATTGATCTAAGCACATAGAAAGTGAGTTGAAGCCTGTCCATCCATCCATTTCTTCTTCCATCTATCACTTGAAGTTTAAACACACAAACCAAAAATACATGATGTGAGTCCTTTAAAAACATTCCTCCTAAGAAGAAAATGGAGTACACAGAAGAGAAACCTGTTCATAAAAATACTTTCTCCTTAAAAAAAAAAAAAAAAAAAAAATGCAGAAAGCATGAGTTTGTAATGTAGAAGCCCCCTAGGGTCTGTAGTTAAAACTGCAGGTTTCGGCTTCAGGCCCACCTGGACAGCAGGGGTGTAACGGCTGCCTGACTCTTCTACTCACAAGCTGTGACCTTGGAAGCCCTATGTCACTTCTCTCTGGCTCAATTTCTTCACCTGAAAAAAATGTGGATCTCAAGAGTATGGGCCTCACAGGATTTCTATACAAAATAAATTCATGCATGATGCAGTATAAGTAGCACACTTGATAAACTAGCTTTGTAGAAAACAAATCAAACTCCCTCCCCTTCCCGCAAAAATCCTGATTTAGTAATGTTTACCCATTTCCATGGTGCAAGTACCATGGCTGAGTTTAAGCTATCAATGGTTTCACAATTGGCTTGTAAAAATTCCTGAATATTCCGAAAATTCCAAAAACACCTCCCATTATCCTCTCTACAACAGCTGCAACCCACCATTGATGATGCTTAACTAGGAAGCAAGAAGATGGAGTTTCATAAAAAGGCAAACTAGTAAAAACAAGATAATGAAACCAACACAGTATACAATATTAAATACAAAGAGTTTTCACCTCAATCATTTGCCAGGGTAGCACAATGTGCAAGCCAAGAGTATGTCAATAATGACTATAGGAATCCTATCAAACCCTCCATGAGTATTCTTAATCTGTCCTGCCCCTTAAGGTTCCCGATTTTGCCTCTGCTTTCCATTTCCCAGTCACTATCATGATCTTCAGAGTTGGTTTTTTTCCTCTTCCTGAATTTTGAGGCTTATCTTCCTTCAAAGACGCTGGCTTAGTATTCTGCTCTTCTCTGTGTCAAGACTAACCCCTCCAATGTATTCATTCATATCTGCTGGATCCAACTCTCAGCTCGTGGTTAGCCCCCAGCACTCACAGCCAGGACTTAGTTTCTGTTAGGGAGAAAAGTGACAGCTGCTAGACCATCAGACCCACTCAGAGGGTAGCCACAATGGTCTACTGGTACTGGGTCCCTTGACTCTATGCACCATGATCGCTCTTCTTTCTTCACCTTTTGACTTGCTTAGCACCCTCTTTCCACCTGTCCCCAGCTAGCTACACCTTATTCTTCATTCGTGTGTGAGACACCACTATGTTTCGGAGGCCTTTCCTCCTGACCCAAAGGCTCACTTAGCTGACATACTGACACCTTGTATTGTGCCTTGTCTCGGTAAGTCCACTACCCTTAAGATCCCTGTTGGCAGAAATTCTGCCCTGTGCAGCGTTTTCTTCCCAGTGCCCAATAGTGCCTGGCACGAGAAGCTATACACTATTTTATGTGATTATGGAGCTAACTCTTCTGCACAGAAATAGAAGCCTCTTTTGTCTCACACTCCTGAGTTCTGCCTCTGAAATCCCTCTGGGCCCTTGTTTTAAGTACACAAAGTCAAGCAGTTCAGATGACAAGAGGCCATGGCGGGCTGCTCTTGTGAACGGCGACTGGTTGGCTCTCTGGACCTGTCCGCCCCCAGCCATGCGCCCCCATCTTGAGCGCCACCTGTGACTCGCTCTGCGCTGGCTGCAGCCATGTGAGTTTCTACCGGCTTCAAGAGCAGGACCCCAGTGGCCCTGTGACGTTCAATTCTAGCTCACAGTGTAGGAAGAGCTGACCTTATTATTTCTAGTCTACGGGATCACATTTTGCTGATTCAGAAGATGAGAATAGCTTTGCTAAATATCTGTTGTTCTATATATAAAGGGTCCCAGTTCAAAGTTCAAGGAAAAGTTAATTTTCAAATCTGGAAACAACAACGACTCTCCTCATCCCATCAAGCTCAAACATAATTGTGACATGATTTCCAAGGGCTACGTGCGGAAGTTAACCTAGCAGACAAGGCCTGAACGGCAAAGTTCTACAATTTAGGGAAGAAATACTGTCTCAGCTCCCCTTGTGTGAACCAGATTTCTTTAAGGGCAAATTAAAGGATTGAGGGCCTTCTGGGCAACACCATGGGCGAACATGACCCAGACTGGAGGGAAAACCCTTGTCTGCTTACGCCAGGTGTAAAGGAAATCGCAACTTTCCATTTTTGTCAACCCAAACTTATGATGAGGTTTCTAGTTCATGAAAACTTTACCTGTTAGACCTTTTCCACTGAAACGGAGCCTTGGGCTCCCCAGCTCACGAGACGGCCTTGCCTTCTGTGAGGCCTGCGGAAACTCAGTCAGTTCCTCTTCATTCAGAGTAAAAGGGAGATTTCAGTACCAGCATCACCTTTCCAGAATGTGCATTTCTGCCCCCAACCTTAGTCAACCTTTCAGTTCTATCTCCCTGAGGTGCTTTTATATAATTATGCTTCTCCGTTGTTCCTTACCTTTGCAGACTTAGGATTTCTCTTCCCTCATTTATCCGGCGAGGACGTGTTCTTCTTTTGAGAAGCCCCTCTCCAGAGATTCTCAGTTTGTTCTTTCTTTTTCTAGTCCTGAGCCACGTTGCTTTGCCCTTTACCAAATAACATGCCTCCCTCTCCTCTCCAGTTAAAGGTCACTGTGTCTTCTCTTGAGCTACTGACCTGCTTTCAGTTGGCCAAGAGGAGAAGCTTCATACGGTTTCACCACGGTCTGTTTACATATGGGTCTCCCACAGTAGATGCCAGCCTCCTTATGGAAATTTCTGGGCTTCTTTGCCTTTGTGTCCCCATCCTAGCCCCTCACATGGCACCTAAATTCTCAGTTACCTTGACTGAAATGTGTTATTCTGTGAAATGGTCTAAATGAATGCCGGCCAGGGGTCCCCAGTGCGTTAAAGGACTTTGTGATCAATTATGCTAGTATTCCGTGCAATAACAGTAATTTTAAACAAGGACGGACTTCCTTATGGTATTTTATCCTCCTTCTAGCTTTAAGAATGCAAAAGGAATATTAAACCTTATAAGAAATGGAGAGAATTTGACAACTGGCAAACATTCACAAAATTAAAAAGCAATCAACTCTAAAATAATGGAAGTTCTTCAAGGTTTCAACTCAGTGGTTCTGTTCAAATGTATCTCTTGAGTAAATCCTCCAATGAGGAGCCTGTCTTACTTCACCAAAAATTGTTAAGTCTATTCTATAAATTATATCTCAGACAAATAATTTACTTCATACATATTTTTAAAAATGGAGAGAACCATATGGATTTTGCAATGTTTCTAAGTGCTCATTATTTGTAAGAAAATCCAACTGCTTTAGTTTTCTTAAAAGACAGTAATTCAAAACTGACAATCAAATTTCAGATGACCTTGACATCTGGGGCATCACAACCTCTGTAGGAAGTTGAAATCTGGTATCATTCTAATGTTACTTTCCATTAATGATTATGTTGATTCTTTTTTCTTTTTTTTTTTATTCCTACAATTCTTCAAACCAAAGGGGAAAAACACAGTGTACCTGAGGAAAGGTAGCTTGGGAAGAAATAAAGATATCATAGGAATTATGTGTCATTCTAGTTCTTGGCCTCAGTAGGTATATTCTGAACCTCCTTGTTCACCCTGTGTGTGCCAGATTCCTCAAGGAAAGGACAAAGATGACCAAACACCACCCCTGTGCTTTAAGAGCTCCTATTTTAGTAATACCAAGAGGCAAGAGAAAAACATTCAAAGAGATTAAGGCTTATATAAAATATATCCAAATTGCCATGGAAATATGAAAAGAGAGGAAAGCATGTCAAGTACGGACTACAGGATTAGGGAGAGCTTCTATAGAACAGTGACATTTAACCAGAGAGATGAAGAAAGATAGGACTATCTAGGTCCAAGGGCGGAAAAGTGACAAGGAGCTATCCTGGAAAATGAAAGAAAAAGAGACAAGATACAGAGATAAGGGGGCACCTGGGTGGCTCAGTGGATTAAAGCCTCTGCCTTCGGCTCTGGTCATGATCTTGGGGTCCTGGGATCGAGCCCCGCATTGGGCTCTCTGCTCAGCGGGGAGCCTGCTTCCTCCCTCTCTCTCTCTGCTGCCTCTCTGCCTACTTGTGATCTCTGTCAAGTGAATAAATAAAATCTTTAAAAAATTATTTAAAAAAAAGATACAGAGATAAGAAGAAACAAGGCATTCAAGGAAAGGGAACAATTTAATGCGGGTGGAAGGGGAGATACACAGGATGGAAGGAATGATAAGAGTGAAATGGTGGCAGCAGTACTGATGACGATGATGATGGCGGTGGTGATGGTGATGATTGTGAAAGGCCTCATCATGAGGTGTAATGGTTCTGCCAGTAAATATTAAACAGGAGAGAGAGGCTTAAGATGTGGGGATGCAGGCCTAGAACCTCATTCTAATCCAGTTAAGAAATGATGAAGGAGAGTAGTGGCATGGGAAGACATGGAAAGGAAAGAATTCAAGAGAGATTTGGAGATGAAGACAATCCTCCTTGGCATCTGTAGGACTAAGTTTGTTACCAAGAGAACAGGTGTGGAGAGAAAGATGTATTTAAAATGTTAAAACCACTTGGTGCATGGTTAGTCATGATCATTTCATTTAAAAAAGACATCTGTAAGGCCCCAAGTAGACAGAGAGGAAAAAAAAAAATCTGCTTTCAAGTAATATGTTACCCAGAGGAGGAGAAAATAGGTGTGTCAATAATGATAGCACGTTATGCGTTCCATAATAAAGCAAAATAATAACAAGCTCACAAGAGGTGTGACCACATTTGATCAGCCAATAGAAAATATATTGGAAAGAGTTTCTAAGCTGTGTTTGAATCTCATCTGTCACTATCTGCCTAGATTGATGTTGTGGGTGCCTAATGAATATGTTGGTTAGCAAAAGGTAAGTGGTAAGAATCGATTAATTTTTTGATCTTTGTTTCTGTTTTGTAAAACTTATCACAATACCTAGTAGACAGGGTGAGCAACTCCAAGTTTGCTAGGGACTGAGGGATTTCCTGGAATGCTGTTGGTCACCCTCTCACAAATGTGTCCTAGAAATATCATTTAGTCTCTCCCAAACTGATCAGAAAGCTCTATGTCCCTAGAATTTGTGAGATTATATCCCCTACTGATTTGTAAAGGACATATGGAACTCCAGAGACATCTGTGTTCATCAAAAAAATCCAAAGACATGCTGAGAAGGCATGTGAGGCTCCAGACTAAGGGTGGGCAGCGGTTTGAAGTGGGCGGGGGGAGCGGGTATATAGAGACATCGTGGGTGGAAGGTGAACATGGATTGCAGGGGAAGGAGGGCAGCGGGGAAAACCGAAAACTATTCATGGACTTACTGATTACTGGATACAGATCACTAATTTCTCTGCAGAACTGAACAGATATTAGCATCTAAATTTTATGTGAAAAATGACTGACTGCAAATATAAGAGCAAATCAGGCACTA
The DNA here is from genome assembly GCF_010015895.1 of Lontra canadensis. Lineage (NCBI taxonomy): Eukaryota > Metazoa > Chordata > Mammalia > Carnivora > Mustelidae > Lontra > Lontra canadensis. The sequence continues at coordinate 624,242 of NW_022631098.1, read as the reverse complement.
GAAGCTGCAAATTTTTCTATGTTCAATTACATGTATAGCTTGATTTGAAACACTAATCTGCACTTAAAAATTATTTGTGGTATTACATTTATCCTGTCCTCAGAAATGGAGTCAATTAAAAAACAGTAACGCTGGTATTGTGAACTTCATTTTCTCTAGGATTCACAATCTTGACTTTACTACATGTAAACAATAAAAATTATTCATGCATTGTGTGCAGGCTAAATCATCTATGCTTTACTAAGTGTACATATGGTTCAGTGTTAAGAGATTCCCAATACATATAAAATATGATCCTTTATATGCTAAACAATAAGACAACCAACAACGTAAGTAATATGCCACATGACTGCACTCAGTTGCATCATGGGTTAAAGAAGATTCTCAGATTTGACAAGACAGAGGACATCGCTGACAGATAAACGACACAGGTAGACAGTAAAGTGCTGTTAGAACATGGAGCATATCACCAAAGGGTAAAGCCCAAATTCTGGATACTAAGGCTCAAGTCTGAATTCTCAACATAAGCCATGCTCTCAGATTACATGATGACACATAGATAACAATTACCCACATGTGTATTTGCCTGAAAAATGGGCCAGGCAAAATATGGAAATATACAACAGTTGCCATTCTAAAAACAACCCCTCCCCCTAAATTTAAAAATAGATCAAATTATATGAGCATTAGAGTATCTGCTGGCAAACTGAAGGTTTGCAGTTTTAAGCTTTTTCCCGAAGATACTAACAAAATTCCTTCATAATTCCATAAGTTGTTTACCATTTTTTGCACTTGTTAGTTTGAATTGGGATAGAAACGCCGCTCTGAGTGGAGGAACGTGGAGCAGTACCACATGTCACCTCTAGGTGGCTCCACGTGGGATCCTGATCAACCGTGGAAGGGCTCCTAAATCGAAGGGGATGCCTCCCTTCTCCACCACAGTCTTTGCTATTTTATGTATTGAAAGCAGCCCTCAAGAAATTATCAGAAACTGGTTTGTACTAAAAAGTCAGTAACTAACAATAGCTTCAACTGGTTTTGCATTTTCTAGAGCTCAGAACATGAAGCTTAAAGTTTATTAGGATCAGGAGTCAGGAACCTATAGCACTTCTTTTTCCAATGAAAGTTAGCCTAATAGGAGTTTACGTTAGTCCTCATTGTGTAATGAAACTGCCCCAGGGAATTTTGGATAGAATTAGGCCACATGTTGAGTGTTATGATAGACCAGAAAACAAAGAAAAATGAGTAAGGATCTAATATATTAGGCATTAAGCTTAAGTAACACTTAATTTCTCCGTATGATGTGGTTTTGTTATCACCCATGCAAGTGAGTTCAGGAGAAAAGTTGAGCTGTTGGAGAACATGTCTGTTTTCTAAGGGATGAAGAAAGGAAAGGTTCAGAAATGACGAAGTTACAAGAAATTGTTGCAGCTGCCACACTTGTGGTGTGTCTGCTGTGAACAAGAACGTGTGCTTAGGGAGGGGCGGTGTGGCTCAGTTGATTAAGCCTCTGCCTTCGGCTCAGCTCATGATTCCAGAGTCCTGGGATTGAGCCCCTGTGCTCCACATCAGGCTCCCTGCTCAGTGGGGAGCCTGCTTCTCTGTCCTCCCCGCCCCTCCCCTGCTTGTGCACCTACTTGCTTGCTCTCTCTAAAATAAATACATAAAATCTTTTTAAAAATGCGTTTTATACTTTCTTCCCAGAATTATCACAAGAGACCACTAAGGAAGATCCACTGTGTCCCATTCTACTGGTCAGAAAACCATGAATGTTTGTGTAATTTGCTCAGATGTCACACAGCTAATAAGTATAGACAAAATTTAAAACTATCTTGAAAAGCTTCAAAGCTATACTCTTCATTCCACTAAGTTAGATAGAATTTTACAATTATATGGTCAAATATTTTCAGAGATGTCCTATATGGGCTTGTCTATATGATTACACACCTAAGGGCAGAGACTGTTTTATCTTCAGGAAACTTTTGTCTATGATCCTTTGGACTTTGAAACCTAAAACAACTACAAAATTTCAGGTTCAACTAAGACTAATCCTAATAATTTGGAGGAGCCATTCTTCACACTGTTTTTCAACCAGTCTCTATGAAGTATTGTCATGAGGATTCTAAGAAGACTCTTAACCGCATTGTTGGCAACCACAGGACAGACAATTTAGAAGATCTCATTTTTACTTATTTAATTCTTTTCTGTGCTCCTTTTAAATATGTGTCCACACATGCCTGCTTCCAATGTATGCCTCATCTATTCTTTATGAACTTGGGCCTTCGATCTTTCTTCAACTGCTGTTAGGGTTGCAGTATCGCTCCACACAGGCCTACAAGGTCATTTTGACAAGAAGGACGCAGGTTCATTACGTGGGTGGCCAGTTAAGCTATTATTGCTCTTTCTGTGTCATGTAATATAATGGGAGCACTGAAAATGCTGTCTTGTTTGATAAAAATGCTTCTGGACTTTGCACTTCTCTGTGAGTATGACTTCCTGCAATGAATTAGCAGCAGACTGAGAAATCTGAAGACCTGAATTGTAATAAAAATCCTTACAAATATTGGGTTATAGAACCTTGTGAAAATAACGACAACAATGTCTTCATTCATTCATGCATACATGCATTTTTAAAAAGTGAACAAGTATTTATCTCCCGGGCACTGTGAGAGCCCCTGGGGATGTATCAGGGAACAAGACACAGCCTCTGCCCATAGGGAACAGAGACTGCAGAAGTGGATACAGACAAATTTAAGAAGTCACAATTCAGAAACATGCTAAAATAGGAGTGAGCACAGAGACTGACTATAGGGACCCTTAGGACAAGCACTTAGTACAATCTGGTATAGTTAGGAGAAAATTCATTTGACTGTACCATAGCATATCATTAGTAAGAGATGAGCTTGGAGGAGAAAGCCAGGGACTCTCACAGAGACTGCACACAGTGCTGAGGAATTTGGACTTTCTCCAGTGAGAAATGGGGAGCCAACTAAAAGGTTTTTAATCAGGAAAGTGACATGAATAGTACTGCATCTTTACTAAGACATCCCAGCTGCATTAAGGAGAATTTAGATACACTCAGTCTTTAGATATGCAATGCCTGTGAATACAGTCATCCTAGAAAAAAGTAGGGAGGCGAGTAAAATATATCTCAGTTAAGATAAGTGAGGTAAGGATGGTCTTGGATCTGGGCTCAGATAATGTGAAGACCTTACTTCCCACTGTCTAGGTACACAGAAGGTGCATCAGGGAGCATTAGGACTAAGAAAGACCATTTTCAGAGAGGACAGAGTGGGCACAAGTTGAGGGGAAAAGGTAGCGTCACCTGGCAATAGAGAAAGTACTGTTAGGAGGAGAGAAATTCTCTCCTGCAACACATGCTTAAACCCCTATGTTATTATACCTTACGTGACTACATTTCTAAATCCAAAATATGCCTTCAGAATAGATACCTTTCATTGATAGAGTGGGCATTATTTTAAGTTAAAAAGGGAAGACTGCTTCTCCCATTCCATGGGTTGCCTCTTTGTTTTCTATATACACTATGGAGTATTATGCCTCCATCAGAAAGGATGAATACCCAACTTTTGTAGCAACATGGACGGGACTGGAAGAGATTATGCTGAGTGAAATAAGTCAAGCAGAGAGTCAATTATCCTATGGTTTCACTTATTTGTGGAGCATAACAAATAGCATGGAGGACATGGGGAGTTAGGAGAAGGGAGTTGGGGGAAATTGGAAGGGGAGGTGAACAATGAGAGACTATGGACTCTGAAAAACAATCTGAAGGGTTTGAAGAGGTGGGGGGGTGGGAGGTTGGGGGAACCAGGTGGTGGGTATTAGAGAGAGCACGGATTGCATGGAGCACTGGGTGTGGTACAAAAACAATGAATACTGTTAGGCTGAAAATAAATTTAAAAATGATTAAAAAATTTTAAAAAAGGGAAGACTGGATAAGAGACTCTTAATCTCAGGAAACAAACTGAGGGTTGCTGGAGGGGAGGGTGGGAGGGATGGGGTGATGGGTGATAGACATTGGGGAGGGTATGTGCTATGGTGAATGCTGTGAATTGTGATGATGCCTGATGATTCACAGACCTGTATCCCTGAAATAAAAAATATATGGTAATAAAAAAATAAATTAATTTTAAAAACATTATCACATATTTAACTTTCGGCTCACATCTTTCTCTATATAGGTACCACAAGGTTCACCAACTTAACATGAATGAGCTACCCCATTTCCTCTGTACCCCTCAAACCCACTCCTTATCTCTTATTTCTGTTACTCGAGCCAAAACCCTGGATCACTCAAGCTTTCTCCCTCAAGCATGCCTTCACCACCAATTTAAGTCCTCGTCATACTAATTCTTACTCGTCTCCCTAATCTGTCCTCTTTTCTCCAACCCTGCAAGATCTGATCTGTCCAAACTGCCATATTTCCATAGTTTTCTAACTAATCTGCCAACTTCTCATTCCTGCCCTCTGTCCTGCTCCCAGAGAAACCCTTCCAAACCATACACCTATTCAAGTAGTTCCTCTCTTCGGAACTCTACCACGGTTGTGTCCTAACTACAGGATCAAGTGCCACCAACTCTACCTAGACTCAGGGTGACTGACTCCCCTCACCACACAGTAGGACACTCATGTTATGTGATAATCTTCTCTCACCTCACTACATGCTCCGAATGAAAACACATGCAATGCTCCCTTCCTGAGATGCTCTTGTCCTCATCGCTCTTGCCCAGCTGCCAAAATTCTCATCCCTTTCAACCAGAGGCTCAAGTGTTAACTTTCTATGAAATCTCAGAGTCCTCCAAGTCAGCCCAAGTTTATTTTCTGTTCTTACATGTACCGAATGGTAGTGAGCCCTACAGAGAGATCACAGGCATCAGTTAGATCCAGACCAGAATACTAAATCCATCACTTAGCATGTGCCCTGAGGGCAAGCTACCTAACTTTTCTGAACCTTATTTTCTTGCCGAAATAATTGAAAATTATTTTGTAGGATTCTGTTAACAATCAGATTGCAGATTTACATCGCATCTTCTCAGTAAACAAATGGTACTGTTATCACCAATAATATTAAGTATGTATTGTATCTGTTGCCTCACTGAATTGAAATGACAGAAAACAAAGATTTACATGGTGTCTTAAAACTTATACTAGCACTCAAAATTATTTATCAAATTAATCATATTAGCTAAAGCCAAAGATGTGAAAATACAATAAAATTTAAGAATGGAAAGTTAATTAGAGGTCATAATGTAAATTTCATACTGAAAAGTTTGAAGTCTTACTGCAGTATAATGGAAAACTATTGAAAATTTAAGGGCAAGTGATTGCACTATAGCCAAGATCCTGGTACTCAATTTTTGTCTAATTGTGTACCCTCAGTTCACCTGGGTAACTCTGCCCTTCAGGATTCCAAGGGTATTAGGAAAATATTATGATGACGTGTATGCTGAAAACTACAAAATACTACAGAAATCAAGATCTAAAAAGAGAGACACACTTTGTTTATGGATCGCAAGATTCAATGTTATTAGGATCTCAGTTCTCCCTAAGTTGATTCATAGACTACATACAATCACAGTAAGATTCCAATAAGGATTTATAGATAATGGCAAGCAGATTCCAAAACTTACATGGCAGGGGAAAGAACTTTAAAAGACAAAAACTCTGAAAAAGGACAAAATTGGAGAAGTTACACTGTCTAAATTCAAGACTTAATATAAAGCAACTTTAATCAAGATGGTGTGATGCTAACAAATACGGATCAAAAGAATACAACAGACAACTCAGAAATAGGCCACATAAACATAGTCAACTGGTTTTTGACAAAGGTGCCAAGGCAATACAATGGAGAAAGAACAGTCATTTCAACAAACAGTGTTAGAATAACTAAAAATCCTCATACTAAACTAAATAAATATGGTTGAGATGTATCTCACATTGTATACAAATTTAACTCAAAAGCATCAAATATGAAAATGTAAAACTAAAATTAAAAATTTTGTATTAGAAAACAAAAGAAAATCTCTGTGACCTTGAGTTTGGCAATGAGTTCTTTAGATACAACACCAAAAGCATGATCCACAAAAGGAAAAAAACTCATCTACTGAGCCTTGTTAGAGTTCAGGAATTTTGTTCTGCAAAGTACACAGTTAAGAAAATAAGAGTAAGTTGGGATGCGTGTGTGGTTCAGTTGGTTAAGCGACTACCTTCAGCTCAGGCCATGATCCTGGAGTCCAGGCATCAAGTCCTACATCAGGTTCCCTGCCCAGCTGGGAGTTAAGGATTCATACCAAGCATATAGGAAGAACACTCAGAACTCAACAATAAACAAGCAAAAAAACCAATTTAAAAAGTGGTAAAAGATATAAACAGAGACTTCACTAAAAAACTGTATGAAAATGGAAAAGTAAGCATATAAGGGTCTGGTCATGATCAGTCATCATTAGGAAAATGCAGATTAAAATAAAAATGGGAAACTACTACCTACTTAAATTGATTTTAAAAATAGATTTTAAACCACCAAATGCTTCCAAGGATGTGAAGCAACAATAATGCTCCTTCATTGTTGGTGAGAAAACATAATAGTACAGCCACTTAAGAAAACAGTTTAGCAGATTTTATAAAGTCAAACATATACTTACCATATGACCTAGCTATCATGCACCTAAATGTTTATCCAAATGAAATGAAAACCCATGTACACACACACACACATACACACAAACACACACACACACACACACACACACACACACACCCCACCACCACCACCACCATAATCATCATCATCATACTTTCATGCAAATGTTTATAGCAGCTTTTAAAAATAACCCCAAACTGGAAACAATCTAGAAATTCATCCGTAAGTGAAATGATAGAAAAACTATGTTAAACTATTGAATGGAAGTATTAAATAGCAATGAAAAAGAACAAGTTGTTGATTCACACAACATGATACAAAGATCTTAAATGCACTTTGGTGAGTTCAAGGGGCTGGATTCAAAGGCTTTTTCTTGTATGATTCCATTTAGATGCCATTATTGAAAAGGCAAACTATAGGGATAGAGAATCACTCTTGTGGCTGTTAGGGTTAGAAGTGGGAAGGAGTGATGGACTACTACAGAGCGATCTTCACAATGATGGAACAGCTCTGTCTGGTACTGGGGAGACAGATACAGGACTTTAAGAATTTTTCAAGCCCACAGAATTGTTCATTAAAAGAAATGAACACTGTTGTAGGCATATTTTTAAGAAGGAGCCAGGAAGTGAGGGAATACCGAGGTAAAATGCAAACAGTGAGAAAGAAATCTAACTGCATTACAAAAACATAAAACAATGGCACTGAAAATATTAGAGAAAAAAGGATCTGAGCTAAAAAGCTTTGACAATGGCATTTTGGCCAGAAATGGTATGGCTAAAGACATAAAAACTGCATGTAAACACTGTAGATATTTGACGATTTTTTTTCTCACAGAGGTCTGAGTTTGCAATTCTGAAATTACTTTACATACTAGGACTGAAGAAGTAAATAAATTATAGATGATGGGAGCCAATTTGTCACTGACATAGATAGAAGGTACAAGTAAGGGGAGAAGTCTAGAACAAACCTTATAGTGGTTAATCAGAGTTGGAAAAGTAACTATGAGTATATGTTTATTTTAATGTATGTGCAGATATCCAGATGTATAAATAATTACAGATGTGAGTGTTCACGTGGGTTACTACACATACATACACATTCCAGAGTTGTCCACTGAGGACAGCGAGCCCCAGTAGCAACAAGCAGACCTAGTTTCCAGATCTTGGTGTCTAAATACCATTCTCCAACAGAGGGAACCAGGAAACCTTAGAGAAATGGCTGATTCTCAGTCTGGGATAGGGAAAATACGTAATAAGTCAGCAGCATCTTGCCATGCCAGAAAGTAAGAAATGCCGTTTTGGGTTTTTTTTTTAATTTTTATTTATTTATTTGACAGACAGATCACAAGTAGGCAGAGGGGCAGGCAAAGAGAGGTGGGGGAAGCAGGCTCTCTGCCAAGCAGTGAGCCCAATGTGGGGCTCCATCCCAGGACCCTGGGATCATGACCTGAGCCGAAGGCAGAGACTTAACCCACTGAGCCACTCAGGCACCCCAAGAAATGATGTTTTTAAGCAGTGATGGTGATATGTCTTAAAGACAAAGGAAGTAACCCAAAGGAGCCAAAGCTGAAATGATTTAAGCAACAAAATAAATGATGTGTTAGATAACCCTGTAGCAAGCAAAATAATGACCTCCCAAACATGACCATATCCTCATCCTCAGAATCTGTGAATAGGTTACATTACATGGCAAAGGGAATTAAAGTTGCAAATCAGCTGATCTCAAGACAGAGAACTTATGATGGATTTTATGGATAGGCCCGATGTAATCACAGAAGTTCTTATGAGTAGAAAAGGAAAGCAGAAGGGTCAGTCTCTGAGCATTGCACTGTGATAAAGACTCAATTAAACATTGTTGCCTTGAAGATGAAAGGGTCCAGGAAAAGAAATGCAGGTGGCCTCTAGAAGCTAAGAAGGTAAGAAAATGGCTTCTCTAAGAGTTTCCAGAAGGGTCCACCGCCTTGCCAACCCATAGACTTGAACCCAATGAGACCCATTTCAGACTTCTGACCTCCATAAAATAACAAATTTGTATTGTTTTAAGGTACTAAGTTTGTGGTTATTTGCTATAGCAACAAAAGGGAAACTAATGCAAATCCATAAAATAAAGAAATATTGTGAGTCCATACTGATAGAAGTTATTAAATAAATGAATGGGGGAAAAAACAGACAAATCTTCCTTACAGAAGAATTGTAAGTGACATGTGCAGATATTTTGCCCATCACGGGTGTGGAGTTTAATTCCTCTACCCTTGAGTGTAGGTTGGACTTAGTGACTTACTTTCAAAGAATAGAGTATGGAAAGAGGAAAATAACTTTTCAGTGGGGAAATCCGGTAGATACCGAGGGATCAAAATCAACATCACCAATAAGAAGTCATGTTGGTACTGTACAGAAACACAAGTGGTACAGGGGTTTGTTCAAGAGCTAGCAGACCCAGCTGCAACCAAGCTTGGCTCCCCTGGACGCAGATTCCGAGACAGAGGTCAGCATCCCATCGAAGGCCGTCCTAACGGAGGAACGTGTGGAACATGTGAAATGTCAACCCCTAACTTGGCCAACCACTGGAGGAGGAATACTTCAACACTGGTGGGACAATCAAACATCACAGCATCACCACACACAGTTAACCATCTTCCAGCCCACCTAGACTTCAGGTGTGGGCTGGGGTGGCTGTTTTCTGTGTCATCATGGCAGTGGGTGTTAATCTGTCCAGGCCGATAAAGAAAAGGAAAAAAGTGAGAACAAGAAAGCCATTTCCAGACTATTATCCATGCTTGGGCCCCTGCCTTCTTTCTGCCTGGGTTGGTATTTTGGCTCCACTTAGGATCCTAACCATTTTCTCTTTATGGATGTATCTGAGTTTTCACATTAAGTTTTGAGATTCATCAACCTCTCTCTTATTATAGCCTTCCATGAGCAACAGCAAGGGAAATTCAAATGTTCATTTGCTACCTTTTCAGGAATCACAGGATTCTATCAAAACAAGAGTAATAATTTTTAAATCAATTATGTAAATAGAGAAGAGGGTACCACATTCTAGGGTTTGGGAGAAAGGGGGCAAACAGAAGGTAGAAGTAAGGGACTTCTTCAAAGAGTTCAAGAAAAAGCCTATGACCTTCAAAATTTGGGGAAAAAGAAACAGGAATTACATCTAGCAATGAAACATAGAACAAAAGATTCAAAATCAGTAAAATGACAAATATTTGACAATCCCATATGATATTATAAATGTAAAATTATAATTTCGACAGAGATGATATAACATTAAAATAAAACAAAATGACACATCAGGAATTTTGATGAATTTACTAAAATAGTCTCCTCTAAAAAAAATAAATAAAATAAAATAAAATAAAATAGTCTCCTCTGTTGAATTAAATTTCGGTCAAAAAATATTGAAATAAATTTCAGGTCAAAAAATAATCTCTCTCTCTGAAGGAAAAGAGTAATTTCTATATTCCAAAAGTGCAGCATGACGAATTTTTGACAAGGAAGGATGTACCTTTGGCAAGACACATAACATGGACCAGCTAAGATGGGCCTTTCTATAAGCAGGAGGACTGAGTTAGTGTTTCAGTGAATTTTCACTGAATTATTCTTCATCATTTTTTCTCTCTTGAAATATTTATGACTCACGTACTGCTCAGAATGGATTTGCGGCTTAGGCTTCACAATTTACAGGGAGTGTTTTAGATCATTTTGGTTGTTCTATATCAGCTTTGAAAGAACATTTTCTCCTTTTAGCCATTCACAGGGGTAGGGGAAGGTGTACATGACCTCCCTCAACTCCACTGTTCTGATATCGTCATCACATCCCGTGCTGCTCAGCACCACGTAGCCAGTGAGGCTCTGACACGTGTTAGGATCCAGCCTTCTGACTGGCCTCCTGATTCCGACTGGGCAAAGGAGATTTATGGGTCACCTTCTCCGGGAAGATCCTGAAGCAGAATGAAGTATTTATTGCCCTGCCAGGGCCAGTCACCTATAGAAATGGCTCCAGAGCCCAGAGGTAATTTGAAAGAATATAGAAAGAAGCAAAGAACTTTTGGAAAACTTTCTCAGGAGCTTTCGGTGCCTCAAGACTTTCTCCATCCTGTGAGGTCATACACCTCATTCAGTGAAACATTTCTGAAAGATTTTGGAAGCCTCAAATTACCATGACTTCCCCCAACCTCCATGTAACTCTCCTCCCTGAGTGGAGGAAGAGAAAAAAGTCCCTGATGATCTGATATCCAGAGTTTTGGCTCTTTTTTATGTCACAGGAATGGTAAGTTTGGCATTGATCTTTGAAGACAAGGTTAGCTAACTATGGCCTCTCTAGGAGACTGGGTCCTCTCACACATACACGCAGGCACACACATACATGAATACACACACACACACACACACACACATACACGCCCCCCAAAAAAAACCCAAAAAGCCAAGAACCAATGCCGAACACCCCTAGGCACATTCTAGAAGGAAACCATATGATGGCATAGCTTCTCCAATTATTCTGCTTCAAGACATCACATTTCTAGCAGTGAATTGGGGAGATGATAGAGTCAAGGTTAAAACTCCTCCCAGTTCACTTTCCATTAGATTTTAATTCCATATTTGTTATTATTCTTCAACTGCAGGCACCATTTCCATGTATAAACCATGAAAAATAGAGTTTAAAAGATTTATTTTCTTTGTGGTTACAACAAAGTTCCTACATTTCAGGAAAAGATATTAATCAATCTTCATCTTCCAAACTTTTCATATTTTTCTTGACTTTCTCTGTTCTCAAAGTTATGTTTACTTCTGACTCTCAGATGCAAATAATCAAGTGTGTACATGCCGGTGGAAATATCATTCTACTGGGCCTCTGTGTGTTATTTTACTTTGTACTCTATTGATAAAAGGTAGATAAAAAATAATTTTATTATACGCAAACAGTAAGAAAACACTGTTAACTTCCTGGGGTCTCTGAGAAAAATACAAATTTGTTTCTTGCATAAATTGTGATTATCTTATTTACTCCTCACAAGAACCCGAGTTAGAGCAGAATGTCATCCCCATTTCCTACAAGAGAAGTTGGGACACAATAGATTATAATTTCCCTCAATATGTAGGAGGAGATAATAATTGGTACCATTGGGATCCTAGAACAAATTGTGATTCCTAATCTAGTATGAGGGTTAATTTTACATGTTAACATGACTGAGCCAGCAGGTACCCAGATATTTGGCTCAGGATTATTTCTGGGCATGTCTATAAGGCTGTTGCTAGGTGAGATTAACATTTAATCAGTAGACTAAGTAAAGCAGGTTGCCCTCCCTGATATAAGTGGGCCTCATCTGATCTACTGAATGTCTGAATAGGAAAAAAAAAGGCTGAATAAGAAATAATTATTTTCTCGGCCTGGTGGTCTTTGAGCTGGGGCGTTTTCCTTCTCCTGACATTGGACTCAAACTGAAACTGAAAGTTCAATCATTAGCTCTCCTGGGTCTCCAGCTTTGCAACGGCAGACATTGGCCTTCTCAGTCCAATAATTATGTGAACCAATTTCTTATAGTAAATATCTTTCAATGTAGATAGACAGATGCTAGAGTAGACAGACACAGAACAATCAAGCTCTCTCTTGTTGGCTCTATTCCTCTGGAGAACCGAAACTAAACCATCTAGTATTTCTACAATAGCAAAGATCCTTGAATATTTTGTGTATCAGATTCACCCAGAATTCTGATTTTTAAGCAAGACTCTCAGGCAATTTGGAAGTGTACCAAAGTATGAGAACCATAGCATATTATTTTGTCCTTCAATCACCTTCTGAACACAGAGATCTTGGAAAATTCAGGAACACTCGTCTTTCCACTACTACTACCTAATGTTCTGTAATCACTAAATGCCAGACTCTGTTGAGAGTGGTTTACTTCTATTAACTCATATACTCATCAAAACATCCCTGATGCAGGTACTATTATCGTATCTTAGCAATGCAGAGACTAAGACATAAAGAGGTCAGATGCCATGCCCAGGCTCACACAGCTAGTAAGTGACTGAGCTGAGGCTGGAACATGGACACTGAGCCTGAGAAGATCACACCATTAGCCACTCTGCTCCCTATCTCTCCATTAAGAATCGATTTCATAAAAAGCTATGAATGCTGACTTGTTTTGACAGCAATCTGGCACTGCACTTAGGAATAACACACCCCCTTAGCCCAAATCTTAAGGTTTGGTATGCTTTCTCCTACCACACTTGACACGCCCCAGAGTGAAATCTACACTCTGTGTTCTCTAACCGCCCATAGATCAGCTTCGTTACCCCAACTGAGAAGCAACTATAAATCGTTATTCATATGGCTTAATAAAGTTAAGGTGAGTAGAATACAGATATCATTTTCTGAGTACTTAATATAGGCTCAGGATGGTGTGAAGTTCTTTTCCAACATTTTGTCACTGAAGACTCTCTCCCGTGTCTATCCTTCCTTTGATGTTTACTATATGGTCACAATGGTTCTCAACCCTCATAGTACATGAGAATCACCCAGGAGCTTTCGGCAGCTACAAATCCCAGGTCCCAGCTCCAGAAATTTTGAGCTTGTCTGGACTGAGGTGGGGCACAGCAAATGTCTGCAACCTTCCCCAGTTGGTCCCAGGGTGCTGCCCGAGTTGAAAACCACTAGGCACTCTCCAGGCTTTACATACATATTTTCTTTAATCCTTAAAAAACCCAGTGAAGTTGTTGCTATTTTCCTGACTTAATGAGAAAACACATCCAGAGAGGCTAAGTAACTTGGCCATGCGAGAAAGCAGCTGTGCTGGGGATTTGAACCCGCATCTTAAAAAGACTTTAAAAAAAGGTGTGTTGCCATAACCACTGCATCATTCTTCTCTTCAGGAACGCTCCCATTCGTGGAATTCAATTACGTTTCCAGCCTGGCTGGGGCTGCACTTCTAATGGTCTCCGGCCACTTGCCATCTGATAAACCCCCCACCGCAAGCTTTCCTCTCCAATGGACTTACTTAAAAGCTTATGCCATTTCACATTATTTGGGCTTTATTGGCTGAACAGTCAAGTTAGGACATCTTTCCAGATGGCAGCCAAGCTCCTGTCTAGAGAAAAGCAAAACTAGCCCCAGGGGAAGGCTGCATTCTCTCTACTTAAGTATATTCTTTTGATGTGAATAGTGTGCCTCACGCTCAGAGTAAATCAGTTTAGTCAGGTCCGAGTAAAGACCCAAGGGGGAGACGTGTGGATTCGGGCCGCTGGCCATAACGCGGCTGCCCCCAAGTATTTTCATAAACCTTCACGCTGCTAATATTACACTCAGAGGTCTTCTCGGAGCTCAGCTTTTTGTTTTACAATTTCACTCAGAAGTAATTTTTGCAGTGAAAACTAAAAACAACAACAACAAAAGCCAACACAGAACTTCACAGGCGACTCTCCTTAGGTCATCGTGGACTCAACCCAAGACAGCCCCTGTCTGGGAGCGCGATGAAGACGAGAAGGCCTTCGGTCTCCAGACCCGGCTTAACCACCCCCCTTAAAACCACCCTCACGTCTGTACTCAATAAAGTCGTGTCACACATGTGGCCTCGTGAGTGCGCAGGTGACTCTAGGAAGCTAAATTTCCATACTGTATTTTTAGAATAAAATATAGTTTTTAATAAACTCTAATCAAAAAGCCAAGGTTCCAAAACAGAAGGGAAAGGAGGGAGGGAGGGGGAGGGAAGGAGAGAAATCCGGGATCCGCGGGCCCTCGCCAACAGCACAAAACAAACATCATGAGGTGCTATTCCGCTCCTTCCGCTTTCTCCAGCTCTGCTCTTCTCACTGGTCTCTTGCTGTCCACCGCCCCCGCCCCCCCGGGCCCCGGACAATCTTCCCCCTCAGAAAGGCTCCGCGCAGCCTCTGCGGGAACCACGCCGTCCCCTCTTGCTCCAAGGAAAGGCTCAGTGTCGCCTCCGCTGAACACTTCCTTTCGGCCTCTTGTTACAGTTTCTGCTCTTTTCTCAGATGCCCAAGTCAGGCAGGGATGTCAGAGTCTTTTCAAACTGGAGTTGTGCTTCTCCTCATCGCCGGCGTCCCGCTTCCCGGGGCATTCTTCCTCGACAGACGTCGGAGAGGCCGCTCCGCCCTCCACACTGGGCTCGGCAGCGCGCGAGGTCCTGCTCCTGCGCACGCGAACCTCTTTCCCGAGAAGTGTGGCTTCCCTTCCCCGGTCTCCCCACGCCCTAGTCCGCCTCCCACCTCCACCCTATCCGGTCCTTTTCTCAGTTGCTCAAACTCCACAAATACATCACAAATACTCACTGAGCAGGGACCCGCCAGGCCCTGCCAGGGGAAGCCAGGATCACAAATCTTCCCCCTTGAGCAGCTCCAATCCGGCTCCTCCGAATGAACTCGAACAGAGGCGGCCAGATGCAAACCTTCATTTCTCTTTCTGGCAGAAACCTCGCCGTGGAGCGGCTGTTGCGCCCTCCGAGGAGCCTGCGCGGGCGCGTCAGTGCTCGCGCCACAGCCCTTACAAGTGAAGCAAAAGGCGCACAGAGCCTGAAGCGGTTCTTTGGAGAAAACCTTCGAACACTCCGTGGAAGCCGTCACGGCAGCAGCTGGTGACACTCCGTCCAAAATGAAAACACACGAATTACTTTGAATCCGAGTTTAAGATACAAAGATGAAGTAGGAGGCGCTCAGATTCCTGAGCTGGGGTCTCGGAAGGCCTCAGGCGAGGCCGGTCGCCGTCCCGTCTTCCCGGGGCAGACGCAGCATAACCTTCCTCAGAAGCCCCCAGCCTGCTGCAGGCACGCGCAGCTCCCTTCGGCCTGACGCGGCCCCACGGCTCCCTTCAGGGGCTATTCCAAGCCCTGAAGTCCACTTGAGCACAAACAATCCTAGAAGTCGTCCTTTTCTTGTTCTTCCCACAGGGCTCCATTTTGTCGAAACCCAGCTGGCCACTCCTCCTCTCGTTACCTCGTTTGGCTGAGAGGAAGATGCCGTGGAACCACGATAAAAGGACATTTCAGGCGAGGCCAGAGCATTCTTACCAGTAATCGCTGAAACCTCTCTGGAGTCAGGAGCGAGTGTTCACACACGTATTTTGCGTATGAGCAAACAAGGACACAGAGTTTATGTAAGTTGCAGACGCAGGTGGCAGAGCCAGTGTTTGATACCTGCTGCAGAGCTCTGGCACCCCGCCTTCTAACCCCACACGGCCTCCCACACTGACTCCAGCTCCTTCCAGTGTCCGGAGCTGGGGCGTGGAGCACGGGCACAAGGGCTGCCCACACTCGTGCGGGCTGAACCTTAAAGCCCTTCAAAATGCTAGAGCTCCAGTAGGAGGAGACGTGGTCCCCACATCGTCTTCCACAGTTTCCTGTCACCAAATATATATAAGGATTTTTAATTATCACAGTTAAAAATAAAGTTCCTGTCCTAGTCACGGCAAAAATGCTCAAGGTCTTTAAACTTGCTGGAAATAAATTCTGAGATGGTTAGTTCACCATCTTTTTTCTACCACACCTTTGACTTCCGGCTCTGGCTATGGCTCTTGGAGCACCAAATTTGGGTGCCTGTGGTGGAGAGGAAGGGGAAAGAAGGGGGAGGAGGAGGGAGGAGAGGAGAGAACTTGTCCGAGGGAAATGTCATCTTAGAGGGAAGGTATTTTTCAGTGATTTATGATCAAGGGGCTTAGATTTCATCTGTAGGCATGCATTCTTAGAGTTTATTTTAAAAAATAATAAAAAAAGTTCCTGGCACTCTTTCCTAGATGCCTGGTAACAGCAGCTGATTCTGGATGTGCTTTTCAGACCTTCCTGGCCCTCTGTTCCCGAAAAGAAGCACCGCTGGTCAGCTGTGGTTTGTGCTGGGCAGATTTTACAGGATTTGGCTTATAGATAAAGGACTCTGTCTTGCTCAGTGCAGTCTCAAAATCCTAGGAACTTATGTCCCTGCATTCTTGGGACATGAAGATGCAAGGCAGAGAATCAAATCAGTATCATAAGAAAAAAAAATGGCCAAACGCATGCCTGGTGTAAACAGTAGAGCCCACCTCTTTTGGCCGTCCACCCTGCTCCCACTCACCCTCGAAATCTCCTTAGTGACAGCTGTCCTCCCCCTGTACCTTGGATGGAAACTCGGGTCGTCTGTTGGCTTTTCTGATCCCTCTTAATGTGACTATGTCACTGAGACACTGTCAACACTGTATCTCAGAATGACTTCGAACTGCAAAATTAAGACTTCAGTTCAACACAACCCACACTTCAAGACTGTCCACGCCACCCCACGTGCAGACACAGTTGTGTTGTCTTCAGAGAGGAGCCTTCTGGGAGGAACAAGGTGGGCTTGCACCCTGGGTCTCCCTCCTGGCTCTGACAGCCTCATGGGTACATCCCAAGATTCTTTGGGGCTGGGGCCCCCACACTGCGGCTTTGTCGGAGCTGGGGCCTCTCCATCAGCTCGCCCCTCCTCCATCCACTCAGCATCACCCTAGGTGGAAAACCCATAGTTTCCAGGGTCCCACTTACCCTGACCGTTTAAACAGTCCTCAGGGTTAATGTCCCACTGGTAGTTCCACATCTGCTCTCTGGGACCTAAGTGTCTTTGACCACCAGTCACAGGAGAATTAGGTGACATTATGGATGTAGGACCCTATCTGAAACTATCCTTTCCTCTGTTGCTGTCACTAGCCATGAGACACATACCAATCCCTACACCTTCCAACTGCAGGGAACACTTGTCAAGCTTCTCAAAGGTCCCCGATGACACGCCTGATGAGCCACCGGGCTTGAACAAAGGGCAGTACCCCTTCTACTCCCCACAGTTCCCTCACCTAGGAAATCACCTTCCAAGAGGCTCTTTTCATCTTCACTTCTGCACCTGTTTATTTCCCTCTTCTCGATGGTCATTTCTAGAACTGTAACACCAATTGTCCAATATTTCTTTGAAAATCTGTGTGCTGCCTGGGCATCTCATCTGGGAATTCCCCGTCTTTGTATCTGAATGCTTCCGTTGAAATGCCCCATTTATTATTCTGTGACAGAATAAGGAATGAGTGTGTCTAGCTCTCAAATGGCAGAGCTGGTCACACACACGCAGAGAAAGCCATTCTCTTTATTCTATAACAGGTTCTGGGGCCTCACCAGCGGGACTAGGAAGGAACCCTACCAGTGGCTGCCAGGTCAGGAAGGGAGATTGGTGCCCCAGCAGGAATGGTGCGCAGGCGACGTGCACGTGGCCCCTTCCACAGAACAACGGTGTCATATTCATTCTGCTTCTGGCACAGAGCAACTCAAAAGCAGCCTGTTCTATTCACAATAAGTAGAGCGAGCTATGGGAGTGCTTCACTGCAGAGCCCCCAGGAGGGAATTCAGAGCTGCACAAAGTCCTTGAGCTTTTCAAAGGCAAGAAGCAGACTATTTTCTAGGAGAGATACTCATTTAAAATAATTCTACCTGTAGGAAAATCCTGGAAGCTGAGGAGCCACATGGCTGAAGGCTATCTCAGAAGGAGACCATGGAAAGCTGACATGATGATGTGGCTGCCTGAACAGTAGCACCCGGTTTTCTATTTTATAATTTTTGTCAAAGCCTGAAATCTCTTTTAACATATTTTACCATATTGCATGCAACAACCTTTAAGTAAAAAAAATCAATTTGAAGGTGAGAAAATCTTATTTATTCAATATTAACAAGTACAACTGTAAAGGGAAAAAATCAGCTATGTGACAGAGCCTTCAAAACTCTTCTGAATAAATATGGAAATATATTTGGAGGCAGAATATTAGACTTACTGAGTTCTATTTAAAAAAAAAAGAGTCTTCTAAAATAGCTATTGTGATAGACAATTTTATTGTGAAAATTGCCTGGAAATAGGAGGTTGACAAAGAAACATGACAACCATTAGTAAAACCTAATTAATTTTCAACCCTGCGTGGTCTTTCTTTCTCTGATTTCTTTTTCCACTTAAGGCTTCTCATCCTTTGTGTGCCTTGTAAGTAAATAGTTTATACGTGGAGGAATGGATTTAGAAATTAAGCTGGGGTTTATATTTAAAATATAATTTTATGACCAAATCCAAACTGCATTATATTCAGCATCAGAACTAAGGTGCTGAAATACTTCCCCTTTTTAACTCTTACAAGGTAACATAATGGAGGCAGGATAGAGACAAGTACGTACTAATCTCCTCCCAACCCGAAAAGTAGGTCAGAAAATTACAACCTGCCTATAGATGCCTCTTGTTTCTCCATCCCTGGGTAAACATGACTTACAGGGACCCTATGGGATGACTGAACGGACATGGCAATGGATCGCTATGTGACTCTACTACAGTCAGGGTACTTTCCTATTTCATTGTTAGAATATCCTATAATTTCCCCTCATCAGCGTGAATAAAAGCAGGGACCTTTATTTTCCAAATTTCTGTGCTGATTCAGGATACAGGCACTTTCTTCAGAGCTACATAACTAAGTCTTTCAAACGAATTTAACATTTTCATCTTTCCTGGCTCATAGAAAGAAATTAACATACTAACGCTAAGTGAACAAAAGAGGGCCATAGAGAAGTAAAGAAAAGTTGGCAAATGATTCTGCAGGTTTTTTTTTTTTGAACATGAGCGCCAGACCTGCCTTAAAAAGCCATAATAGCTGTAATTTCTTTAGAAATACTGACTATAAAGGGCTACGCTGAGAATAAACTCTGGCAGGCTCTCACTAAGGTCTTGGATGCCCGTGTGATTCTTTCTCTGTGAAGATGGGTCCGTCTTGATGTTTGACCCCTTGCTCTCCAATTGTCCCTACATATGAATTATGTGGTGACCTCAGAACACTATGACCTACCCTCGTGACTAAGGTCACACCAGAATCTTGGCCTTATTTCCTTTTATACGCCCATTTCACATCCACACCACACAAGCATCTGGTAAGCCAGCCAGGGAGCACAGAGGCCATGTCTATGCTTCTTTCCAGCAGACCACATAGTCCCATGAAGGCAGAAACAAGAAAAGCTTGAAGAGTAACTGCAAACAACCCATCTAACTCCACTGGTGTTAAATGTCCCTCACGAAGACGACCATCTTGCAGTGTGTACCTATGTGTTGAACCAAGAATGGATGGTGTTCTGCCTCCTCTCAGTACTATTCATTTGTTATTCCCTGTTACCTTGAGTACCTTCCAGGTCTTCTAAATCCACCTGCCCAATTTTCACCATTCATCTTTCTCATGTCACAGGTCAAGAACTACATGGTCTCCAGATACTTCCCTGATGGGCTAAGGCAGAATGGGGTATTGCATTTGTTCTACCATTGTACCTATGCAAACCACCACGATGAAAATTTTTAATATAGGTTGTGATTGTTTGCAGGTCCATATTAGGGACAGAATTCCCATTCATTCATGTTGGCCTCAATCCCTAACACAGTGACTGGAACATAGTGGCACTCAATACTCAATGAAGGACTGACAGAAAGTCTATGAGCCTCATGCGCCCCCGCCATACTGCTAGGGAGGGGACAATGGATTGTCTGTCCAGGCCAGAGGTGTTTGATTCCAGAAACTACCTAGCATGCTTACCAGGCACCCAACCTCTCTGTCCCGTCTTATCCCACAAAGGTTTCTGTGGCTTGTCTATTTTCCTCAGTGCTATTTAAATTGCCCCTGATGCTGTGGACGTTGTCTCTCTCGCCTTCACGCTGTGGTCACGTCTATCAGCATGCTAGCATAGCTGCCCCACAGACGGTGCTTCCCCAAGGGTGTCTCCTTAGCCATTGACTCTTTTCTTCCCGGCAGCGCTTCTCAACAGAGGGGCAGTGCTGCTCCCTGGGAGACATCTGGAATAGGGGAGAACACACACAAACACACACACACACACACACACACCTTCCTGGCAGTTAGTGAGTAGGCCAGTGATGCTGTTAAAAATTCTGCAGTGCAGAGCTCAGCCCCACAGCACGTAGCCAGTGCAAACTGCCAACAGTGCAGAGGTTAGAAACCTTGCCCCAACGTGAGGAAGAGTCACCCCAACAGTGCTGCAGCACTTTTACTTGGTTTCCCAAAGAGAGTCTGACTGTAAGTTTCCTCACAACCTTTTTCTTTTTACTTATTTGTTTGTTGTTTGTTTCCCCAATTTAGAGTAAAACCTTCCCAGGGCTGAACTGTAGAATATTAACATTCTATCAGCAATTGCCTAACTAAATGGAACCCCTCCTCTTGGCCCCAACATTTGCCCCAAGACAAAAAAGTCTGATATCTTTACTTTACTGAATAATGGAGTCCACTTCCTGTCTTCCCCCCAGATGCGAAATTTCTTTTTTAAGATTTTTTTTTTTTATATTTGACAGAGAGAGTATAAGCAGGGGGAGCAGCAAGCAGAGGGAGAGGGAGAAGGGGACTCCCTGCTGAGCAGAGAGCCCAATGCTGGACTTGATCCCAAAACCCTGAGATCATGACCTGAGCCGAAGGCAGATGCTTAACCTACTGAGCCACCCAGGTGCCCCGAGACTTGAAATTTCAAGTCTTTATTTCACCACTGGCTCATCCCTGGTCTTTCTGTAGGACTTTTTTTTTTTTTTTCTGTAGGATTTTAAACCACACAGGTATCAGCCTGTGGTTCCAAAGCTTGCTTCAGCATTTCTTCCAGCCAACATGTAGGATACCATAAAAATAGAATACCTGGTGCCCCATCATAACCCAGCAGAGCTGGTAAAGCAGAAACACAAATAGGATCTCCTGAATCACTTGCCACCTAAGTGCTGACAGTCAAGCATTGCTCTGCAATGTTTCTCAAGAAAAACACAGAAAATGATACTATGTACACAGAACACCAAAGTCAACAGGCTCTCAAAACCCCAGGGCCATGCCTAACCACGATGGGGCTGGAGATAAACCACATGTCTGCAACCCATAAGTCATTCATGTCATGGTTGATAACTACACCATGAACTTCTGGGGGTTAAAATCTGCCATGCAGAGGGAGGCTACAGATTTGAAGGGTAAAAGGATAAGATGAGGGTCCCACAGAAACTTTCCATCTTAAAGTGATAGGCATGGACCAAAGAAGGAAAGCCATACTTCTCAGGCCCAGACCCCTCTTAATTGAATCAGAGAAGGAAGAGAGAGAGAGAGAGAGCGCGCGCGCAATGGGGCAAAGCCAGTTGTCACACTCCTCTCTCTGGAGCCTCTGTGATGAAGGCAAAGTCCAAAAGTGGGTTTTGCTCTCACTGTAACACAAGAGGTTCTACTTGGCTCCAAGTGATAAATGTTTACAGCACTGTCATTTCTCGTTGAAGGAAAACAATCCTTGGAGAGATACTAGAAGAACTTATATTAGAAGCACAGGCTATGTCCTAAGCTATCAAATATGGAAGTTAACAGTAGAAAGCATCTTGAAATTCTATCTTGAGTAATATCGAGTATTAGCAAGTGCATATAGATACTGATGCTGGTATCTCAGAACACCCAGGGAATGCACTATTGGGCATTTACTCAGAGAAAATGAAAACACTAATTCAGAAAGATGGATATGTGCCAGCACTAATCCAGAAAGATGGATATATGTGATATGTGTGATATGTGTGTTAATAGCTACATTATTTATAATAGCCAACACTTAGGAAGCAACCTAAGTGTCCATCAGCAGATGAATAAATAAAGAAGTGGTACATATATACAATGGAGTATCACGGGCATAAAAAAGGAAGATCTTGCCATCTGCAACAATACAGACCGACCTATCTCTATGCACAGTATTACCTACAGAGTATTACACTCAAATAAGCCAGTTAGAAAAAGGCAAATACCAAATGATTTTACTCATGAAGAAAATGAATAACCCAAAAATCCCAGATTTGTAAATACAGAGAATACGCTGGTAGTTGGTGGAGGGGAGATGAGTGGAGGGATGGGTGAAATAGAGGAGATTAAGAGTACAAACTTCCAGTTATACAATGAATAGGTCAAGGAAATGGAAAACAGAGCAATATAGTAAATAATACCGTAATAACATTGTATGGTGACTACACTTAGGTGGTGAGCACTGAGTAACATATAGACTTGTCAAATCAATATGCCAGACACCTGAAACTAATAACATTACGTGTCAACTATAATTTTTTTAATTAAAAAATCAAAAAAGAATATGTAGTTAATGAAGATGGTAAAGAGGGTAAAGAGAATGAAGGGTAGGCATGGTTAGGTGACATGAAGGGTAACTAGGCTCCATTCACACAGAGAAAGATTGAGAAAGCACTCAGGAACACCAGAGGTCTGCTGACCCATCAGTGCTGGGGCGGGACATAAGCAGTGTCCCGGAAGAAGAGACCTTCTCCTCGCCCCCCAAATCTTCTACTCAGACTGCTGAGTTGCATCAATTTCCTGATCGCCACAATCTATTCTGTATACTTAAAAAAAAAAAAAAAATCCTCTCAAATGCCCAAGATTCTCTTAAGTGCTAAACCTTTCATTTTTTAATTGAAAATAAAATAGAAATTCTTGTCTTTTGAAGCACTTAACAGCAAATAATCTTTTGGTTAAATGCCATCAGTCAATAAATTAACTAGCATGGCTGATTGTAATAACTCCTCCCAGTTGTGTTTTGTACTTTATAAAGGTATTCACTACCTTGTTCAATTCTCTCAATATCCCTTTGAGGAAATCACTTACTTCCTTATCTTATAGAGCAGGAAACGGAGGTTCATAGTAGTTAGGTGATTAAAAACTCAACCCAGCTGAACCACAACAAAAGTACTCTCATTCTTTTATACCTGAAGTTGATTAACCAAATCTTGCCCCCACCACATTAAACTATTAGAATTTTGAACATAACACTCATTTGTCAAGTATTTGTCATCTATTGTGTGCCTGGCACAAGGGGGAACAGTAGTGATCTACTCTCACAGAGCTCAGAGTTCATCATAGAGGCATCCGAGCATCCTATTTTGGCATCATGAGTTAAGTACTCTGATATGGGAGGTCCAGGGTATTTTCAGATCACATAGGAGAGTCACCTATTCCAGAGCCAGTGGCGAGGAGGTGGTAACAGGGAAGGCTTCCTGCAGGAAATGATGTCTAGGTCTAGATCTGGAGGATTAGTAGGAGTCCTCAAGTAAACAGGTAAGGAAGGAGAGACATTCCCGGCAGAGGAACCAGCATGTGCAGGCCCAGAAGGAAAAGTCAGGGGCTGAATTTGCCCTACAGAGAACTCAACAGGGATGAAAGAAAAGCACAAAACAATGGAGTAGAATTCGATCTGAGAGAGAAGCCTGACTGGATTGTACAGAGGTTTGTAGAGCATTCTTTAGGGATTTGCCATCTACCTTGCAGGCCTTGAAGAGACTTCGAAAGGCTTTTAGTAGTGGGGAAAAAAATAATTAGTTTACATTGAAGAAAGATTATCTGGTATGCCTTGTGGGGAATGGATTTGATTAACAGAACCTCTGGAAACAAAACATGTTGGAATAAACTGCACTGAACTCTACATGAGTTGTCAGAATTGGCAGAAGGGTGATTTTAACTCGGTTTTTTTTTTTTTAAGATTTTATTTATTTATTTGACAGACACAGATCACAAGCAGGCAGAGAGGCAGGCAGTGAGAGAGAAGGAAGCAGGCTTCCTGCTGAGCAGAGAGCCCGATGCGGGGCTCGATCCCAGGACCCTGGGATCATGACCTGAGCTGAAGGCAAAGGCTTTAACCCACTGAGCCACCCAGACACCCCTTTAACTCCGTTTTGTAAGACAGGTTTAAATATCGATCCGGGACCTGGCACGGATATAGGAAGACATCATTCCTGCATTGCCCATCATTTGGTCATCTCTGGACAGACTGTTGCATAGGCCCATAATCAGGAACATTCCTTCTCTCTCTGCAAGGACAATTGAGACCTGAAGTTCTGCTACAGTGGTTTGAGAAAGGATAGGCAGGAGACCATCCTTTCCCCACTGAGTATTCATAGCTTCCTGTCAAATATCCATTTCCTGTGAGGCTGGAATTTATTTCCCAGCTCTCTATTGTGTTCTATCGGTCTATGTGTGTGTTTTTCGTAAAGCCATGCCATGCCATTGGATTTTTACAGTTTTGTAGCATTGTTTGAAATCAGTAAGTGTGATGCCTCCATCTTTATTCTTTCCTAGAATTGCTTTAGCGATACAGGGTCTTTTGTGATTTCATACTTATTTTACGATTTTTCTATTTCTGTGAAAAATGCCATTGAAATATTGACAGACTTTTAGTCGACAGATGGCTTTCAGTAGTATGGACATTGTAACAATAGCAAGTCTTCTGATCCATCAACAGAGGTTATCTTAACATTTCTAAAATAATTTTTTTATTATGTTAGTCACCATACAGTACATCACTAGTTTTTGATGTAGTGTTCCATGATTCATTGTTTGCGTCAAACACCCAGTGCTCCATGCAATCTGTGTTCTCCTTAATACCCATCACCAGGCTCACCCATCCCTCCACCCCCATCCCCTCTAAAACCCTCAGTTTGATTCCTGGAGTCCTGGATTGCTGGAGTCTCTCATGGTTCATCTGATTTCTCCTCCTTCATTTTTTCCTTCCTTCTCCTAATGTCCTCCACGCTATCCCTTATGTTCCACAAATAAGTGAAACCATATGACAACTGTCTTTCTTTCTTTGACTTATTTCACTTAGCATAATACCCTCCAGTCCCACCCATGTTGATGCAAATGTTAGGTATTCATCCTTTCTGATGGCTGAGTAGTATTCCATTATATATATGGATCACATCTTGTTTATCCATTCATCTGTCAAAGAGCATATCTTAATATTTCTTTGTATCATCTTTAATTTCTGTTATCAAAGTCCTATAGTTTTAGGTATATAAATCTTTCACCTCCTCGATTAAATTTATTTCTAAGTATTTTATTGCTTTGGATGCTCTTGTGAATGGGTTTTCTTAGTATTTTTCAGATATTCTGTTCATATGTAGATATGTAATTGCTACTTACACTCTGGTTTTATATCCTGCAACTTTAATTAATTTGTTGATTAGTTACAACAGCATTTGGTTGAGTCTTTAAGACTTTCTATGTGTAAGATCTTATCATTTGCAAATAAAGACAATTTTACTTCTTCCTTACTGATTTGGCTGCCTTTTATCTATCTTGCTTGAAGGTTCTGGCTAGGATTTTCAATACTATGTTCACCAGGAATGTTGCAGTGGGGCACCCCTGATTATCTTCAGTAAGTAATGTTGGGGAAACTGGGCAACCACACGCAGAAAAGTGAAATCAGAACTCTATCTTAAACAGTCACAACAATTAACTTTAAGTGGATTCCAGATACAAATGTAAGACGTAAAACTTCTAGAAGAAAACATAGAGGAAAAGCGCTTGGATATTGATCTTGATAATGACCTTTTGGATCGGACACAAAAAGCAAAAGCAACAAAGAAAAAAATGAATAAATGGGACTACAGCTAATTAAAAAGCTTCTGTACACCAAAAGATCAACTAACAAAATAGAAACACAACTTACAGAATGGGAGGAAGTGTTAGCTAAACATATCTGATTCGGGGTTAATATATATACATATATGTATACATAAAAAATATACACACATACATACCTATGGAATTCATGCAATTCAACAGAAAATAAAGAATTTAACTAAAAACCTGGACAGAGGAAATGAATAGACTTTTTCCAAAGAAGACATACAGATAACCAACAGGTGCTTGAAAAGGTGCTCAACATCACCAGTCATTAAGGAAATGCCAGTCAAAAATCACAGTGAGATCTCAACTCACATCAACAACACAAGAAGTAACAGGTGTTGGTGAGGATGTGGAGAAAAGAGAATACTGTGCACTTTTAGTGAAAATGTAAATTGGTAACAACTACTATGGAAACAGTATGGAGGTTCCTCAAAATATTAAAAATAAAAATCCTCAAATCCCACTTCAGAGTATTTACTGAAAGAAAACAAAAATACTAAATATATATATATATATATATACCTTTGTATTTATTGCAGCATTATTGATAACAGCCAAGATGTGGAAGCAAGCCAAGTGTCCATCAGGAGAAGAATGGATACACCACACACACACACACACACACACACACACACACACACTATATGTATATGTATATACAGTGTGTGTGTATATATATATGTGTGTGTATACACACACACACACACACACTCACACTGGAATATTACTCAGCTGGCTTTCATTTTTTTAATGAGCCATTAAAAAAAAAAAAAGGAGATCTAGTCATCTGCAATGACATGGATGGGCCTAGAGAGTATTGTGGTAAGTGAAATAAGTGAAGTGAGTCGGAGAAAGACAAACACCATATGTTTTCACTTAAATGTAGAATCTAAAAAACAGAACAAATGAATAAAAAGCAAACTCTTAGAAAACAAACTCATGGCTGGCAGAGGGTGGGTGGGTAGGGGTGAAATAAAGAGTATTAGGAGGCACAAACCTCCAGTTACAAAACAAGTAAGTCACAGAGATGAATAGTATAGCAAAGGGAATACAGTCAATATATTTAATAGCATTGTACAGTGAAAGATGGTGACTACATTTAGCATGATGGGCACTAATATAGAGAATTATTGTATCAATGTTGTATACTTGAAACTAATAGATCCTTGTATGTGAATTATACTTCAATAAAAAACACAAAAATTATGAATGCTGCTTTACAGAAAAAAACGGTTCTGTATTGTACACTTGAAAAGTGTAAACAGAGTAAATCTTCAAGGTTCTCAATGCAAAAACTATAGTAATTATGTGATGTGATGGAGTTATTAGCTAAAGGTATGGTAGTGATTATATTGCAATATGTAAGCCCATCCCATCAACCCAATGTACACCTCAACCTTGTACTAATTTGTGTCAGTTATATTTCAATACAGCTAGAAAAAAATGAGGTGGTAACCATTGACAAGATTGAGTTGCTGACTGCAAAGACAAAAAACAACAATCTTCTAGTTAGTTCCCAGGTTCTCTTCATTGACAGTTTCTGGGGGGAGTGATATTGATTAGCCAGAGGACTCTGAATAGGGTCATCATTTAGGGTTAAGAAGAATCCTGGGGGGCACCTGGGTGGCTCAGTGGGTTAAGCCGCTGCCTTCGGCTCGGGTCATGATCTCAGGGTCCTGAGACCCTGAGCACTGGGCTCTCTGCTCAGTAGGGAGCCTGCTTCCCTCTCTCCCTCTCCGCCTGCCTCTTTGTCTACTTGTGATCTCTCTCTGTCGAATAAATAAATAAAATCTTAAAAAAAAAAAAAAAAAGAAGAATCCTGGGATTCAGGAAGTTACCATGGTGGGAGCTGGTAGAAGAACCAGAGGATGGAAAGAGCAGTGGGCAATGAGGATGGGAGAGAAACCTGAAGAGTGTTTTCAGTGGTGACCATAGATGGAGAGACATGGACAGGAGTAACTGGGCTGAGGACCTCTGAGTGGAAATTGGTTAGGGAGCTGTATAAGATGGCTGTGCTTCAGTATACTGCCACCAAAGTAGTAATGGAACATTGCTTAGATCTCACATGTGTCAAGATGTAGATAGCTCCTGCAGAGAAGTTACAAAAAAGAAGAGAGATGTAGTGTGTAATATTGGGAGAGATCATTTGCAAAGCCCAAACACAGCTTACAACTGTTTTATGGGAATTTGAACTGAGGCCTCTTCCTTTTTGAGATAAATGTTTCTAAACGAGTCATTTAAAAAAGTGGTAATAAAAAAAAATCAAAGTTTGGGCCCAAACCTGCAAAGGTTTTAAAGATCCAGTATCGTGCACCCTCTAATCTCTACTCTTAATAATTGGGCTATTCGTTAGTTACAAGAAAAAGATTTAAAACCCTCCTAGTTTGTCTCTAAGCATATGACCAACTGACTCAAAGGCCAAGAAGAAACCATAAGGCAATCACAAAATACTTACATTGGAAAGATATTGAAAAACTTTATAGCACAACTTCTGAACCATAGCTAAATCAATACTAAAGGTTCATATGAGAAAAGCAGAAAGGACAGAAGTCAGTAAGCTAAGCATACAACTTGAGAAGTTAAAAAAATATCAACTAAAAAGGACAGAGAGAATTAAATAAAGAAGGGCAATAATTAATGAAAAAGAAAAGAAAGCCAAAAACAGGCAGAACTAAGCAACCCAAGCCAATATATTGAAAACATTTCTAAAACGTGTCTGACAAATCTTAGGTTAAGACTGAGAATAGGGGAGAAAAAGGGAGAGAGAAATGACACATATATAAATGATAAATAATTAAGATTTAAAAGAGATTTTCAACAGTATTACAAATAAAAAGATGTAAAAGAAATGTTAATAATAATACTGTAAAAGTCTTCATGCCATAAATTAGCAAAGAAAATGGGCATAATCTTAGAAAAACAAATTTCTAAAACAGACTTAATATTAGGAAAAAAAATCCTCAGAGGACATTAAAGAAAATTAGTCATTCAATAACTGTTCAAAAGAACTTACACGAAACTCTCAAAATAAATTCAATGGACACAAACCCTTTCTGAGAGAAGGAAAAATGTTCTATTACACACAACTGTAAGGCTGCTCACCTAACAAAATTAGTTATAGGCAACGTAAAAAAGGAAAGACCACATTGCTTGTGTATATAAGGGCAACAATGCTAACAAAATACTAGCAAATTAAATGTGGAACTACATTTTTAAAAGTATTGTGCATCGCAATTAATTTGAATTCATCTCAGGAATGCAAGATTGGTTCAATGCCAGAAAATACATTCATGAATTTAATTACATTAACAGATTAAAGAGGACAATTATATGTAACTAGATGGTATATCTCGTAAGTGCAAGGTACAATTTTCTCACAATTTTTTAAACTAAAATTGTTCACTCTGGACTTGCTTTCTCTTTTCTCCTTCCCTGAGCTGGAATGTGGGTATGGTAATTGTGTGGCAAAACCATACAATGGAAGAAATCTGAATGATTTGAATCATTTGAATATTTGATATGATTTCCAAATCTTTGAATGATTTCCTGATTTCTGAACTGCCCACCCATCACTGAAATGTTTCATTTTGGTTTCTTGGGGCAGGATCAAAGATGCCCCAGTTAACTCAGAGAGACAAGAGAAGCTTTATGAAAAATAGGTAAAATCTGACACACTTTCTCTTCTCCATTGCATATGGGAGTATGGAGAAAGAGGAGTGGAAAGAAAACTTTAAGAAAATAAAACTAGGGGCGCCTGGGTGGTTCAGTGGGTTAAAGCCTCTGCCTTGGGCTCAGGTCATGATCTCAGGGTCCTGGGATCGAGTCCGGCATTGGGCTCTCTGCTCAGCAGGGAGTCTGCTTCCTCCTCTCTCTCTCTGCCTGCCTCCCTGCCTACTTGTGATCTCTGTCAAATAAATAAATACAATCTTAAAAAAAAAAAAAAAAGAAAAGAAAACTAAACTTTAGGGGGACACCCAGCTTTGAATCCGAGGTCTACCACATGCTGAGCGTCCGACTTTGACCATGTCAACCTCTCCGATCCTCAGATTCCCTAGGAATAACACGGTAAATGTCTCCCTCCCAACACATGCAGGTTCTTTTCAGAATGTGGATAGCAAAGAGGGGAAATTGGCACTCTCTGGGGAAGAAACTTAGGAGTTACAGAACACTGATCCTTTCTTTTTCTGTAAAGCTGTCAGACAAAATACAAGAAATCCAGTGAAATTTGAGGTTTCGTATAAGCAGTATTTTTTAGTATAGTATGGTATGTCCCAAAGGTTGTGCACCACAAAGTTGAACTACAAAGTACTGTTGCTTATTGGAAACTCATAATTTTGTTATTTCTTTTGCTAACTCTAGCAATCGTATCTGAAGGAGAGAAGAAAGTAGACTTCTTTGGACTGGTCTGAACCATAACCGAGAGACAGAAGCAGTAAGAAATGAGTCATACCCAGCACAAGACTGGGCAGGTCACCCATCCGGCTGCTCAGCGGAGCAAGTGGTCACTGTGACCAAACAGACAAGGACAGACTCAGAACCGTGTCAGGAACCCATAACTTGGCAACAGTGATACACAGGAGCACAGCCAGAAAACCAGCACACAAGCTTAGCGAAAATGGGGAAAAAATGAGTGTCTAGGAGACATCCAAACATTTCCAAAATTCCTCTGTCTACTTCTGAACCGTCTCCCTGTGTGACAGATGAAGAGGACGGGCCCGGAGGTCTGAGTAAAACGTTGTCTTTGTTGCAGCCCAGCAGCTCACCTTTGTACCTCCAGGAAAACCCAGAGGGAGGTGGTGGGGAAAGAACACCTGTGCCGGAAAGACGGAGACGGGAAGACTCCTCTCTCAGAGTTGTTCAAAGAATTAAGACAAGGTGAAGTCTGTAAAGGCTTAGCATAACATCAGACCTCCAGTAAGGACTCCATCACCAATGTTCGTTCTGTTTGTCTCCTCTGTTCCCTGTTCCCCCTCCCCTCCCTTCCTGAGGCTCACCATGTCCTGAAGTCGCCCTGGATTCTGGACTCAACATCCTGAAGTCATCTCATCCCGAAGTCAGACCCATCAGAAAGTTGTTGCAATTCCCTACCTTATGCACCTGACACGGTACGACCTCATTCTTCCGAGTGGCAGATATCTAAATCTCATTATAGGTCATGCACTTTGCTATAGATCGTGATGACGGAGTGAGCAAGACAAAGAAACCTTCACATCAAAAAGGCCATCACATCACATCCAACTGCCTACTTAAGAATAACTGGAGGACCACGTGAACATTCCGGAGCGACATCCTCCAAACCTTATTCCAAAGAGCAAGGGATGAGTAGTCTCCATTTAATGTCCTTTGAAACTTCCCCACTTCTGACCTGAGGTCTTCTTACACTGGTGCTGATGATGGTGAGGCGGCTAACTGCTGATGAATTTCAGTAGGCTTTACCTTTCAAGGTCCTCTGCATGTGAATCCCTAACCCCAAATGAAGAAATCACAAATAGTGGTAAATCAGGCATCAGTGATGGCCTGATAGGGTGGTGTGCCAAGAGGAGCTTGTGTGGCGCCCTCAACACTAGATCACAGAACCAGATGTTGACTCCACCTACACAAGAATAAGAAGCATAGCAAGACACAGACCTAAAGTAATGTTCCTATTTTCTGGTCTCTGGACTCTTTTGTACTCACAAAAATCATATAACATATAACAATAAACAAATAATGTGCTCATACATATATTTTTATGAATATTTATGAAAGCAAAAAAATATAGTGAGAAGAGAGATTTTACATCTTACAAATGATAAAAGTCTTATTAGAAAGAATAAAATTCTCTTCTGTTTCTCTATTCAATCTGTTAGCATATGACACTGGAAAACTCCACTGTATATTCATGAGAAACTGAGAAGGAGAAAAATGTACATGACATGTGTGCATTATTATTAACATCTTTGGCCTTATAAGCTCCCTGAAAAGGTTTCAGGACTCCTCAAGGTTCTGGGCCATGCTAAAGGACCACTCACCTAAAGGATGAGAAATTGCCTATGGATGCCCCCCATGCCTCCACCCAAGTGGCACGCTACTGAGGAATCAAGAAGAAGGCGGGAGAACAACTCTGAAAAAACGCTCACGGCTTTACATTTCTCCCCAAGCCTGATCTTCCTACGAGTTTCTCTGTCTGCTGTTAGTGATTCTACATGTCCTCAAATGTAGTCATGTTACTGAGCTTTCAAGCTATGACTTGAAGCTGAAATCAGCTTCCTGGTCTACTTCCACTCTTAAACATAGCTCAAGTCTGGAGACAAAATAAAGGAGAAACCCAGCAACCTTGAAGTTCACTCATCTCCTAAAAGTAGCCACAGACATCCCTCAAAATGGAGCCTTCTATCTCACCATCCTCTCTCCAAAACCCACTCACTCCATCACATTATCTCCTTTGCCTTTGATCAGTTTTCCTCTTTTTCCTTCCTGCCTTCAGATCAATGTGTTTTCAGTCTAGTGAGTTGACTCTAGATTTTGCTTAACTTCCTTTTACTCTGGGCACCCTACTTACTGCCACTCCCCGGAAGCAGGTGACACTCCAGTGTCTGGAAGCTCAAGTCAGAGTCCCCCATTCCTTCCCATCCTGCCCCTCCCTTTGCTTGAGGAATTTAAATATAATTAGCATCATGTGGGGATTCTGAATCTCAGAAAGTCAAGAAACCATTCCACCCTGGGGAAAAAAAACAAAACAAAACAAGAAATCCAGACCTGTTATTCAACTTACACAAAGTATTTTTCTCCTTCAGAATACGTGTTTGTGTAGCATTATATTTTGTAATGTTTGTCTATTTGCTCCAAGCATAAGGTAGTTTTGGTGGATTGAACACCCTCTTTCTAATTAGGTAGAAGTCCACTGTCTTATAATTGCATGTAAGCAAGTAAGGACTGGCTGAGCTAAAGTAATTGGATGAGGGCAGCATACTTTGACCTTGGCATCGGAAACTGCTTTAGAATCTCAGAGGTTCAGATACAGTGACCTGAAAGGAGGAAGAAACTGTGAAACAATCACTGTGGAGGCTGATTTTAATTAGACTGCAGAAGTTAGGGAAGAAGACGTTCTGATTAGCGCAAAGCATCTCGGCACTGTGGCATCTCTGTCATATTTTTAACCAGTCATGACAGGTAGTTATTATATTTAAGTTTCAAATTTCCTCAATTCCTGTTATTGCTAAATCAGATCTTAATAAAGCCTCTTGGGATGGGTTAGACAGGTGAGATGCAAAGAAATATTCCACCACAATAAAAGAAGCGAAGCACCCTTAGTCTTTGCATCCACCTAGACAACAGCACAACAACAAAAAGAGCTACAGAACAATCTTACTTCACCGAGGCTTGTGATCCTGCTTGGTCACTGCACCTAAGGAGCTTGGAGGGCAAAAAGGGAGCCACTGGTGGTGGGTGCTGGGTAACTTAGGGAGATCTTGAATAGATTCTTCAACAAAATGGCAGCATAAAGGCCCCAGTTAAGTGAACAGGAGAGCCACCCATCCCCAGGGGCAGCCATCTCTCAAGAGAGCCTTTGTCATTTAACGGACAGCATGGGGCACAGGTAAGCTACAGGTTTGTTTACTGTAACAAGACAGGAGTCACGTGGAGTGCTATAGTCAATGGTAATGAGACATTAGTCAGGCTTATAAACTGAAGAATTCCGGAGGCAGGTTATCAATCCTCCTCTAAGTACCCAAAGTTGTTATTAATTTCTTCTAAGTGAGTTATGACATATGTGACATGAGATCGATGAATTTAGAATTGTTAGAAAGGCATGGAATTTTCAACCACTGTAATGACTCAGGAGCTTTTGGTTTACACCATATTCTCTCTATTTTTTCCCCCTACATCAGCAGGTGAGAATCTCTATGAACAAAAAAAAAAATTATAAAATCCTATGGTCAAATAATAATTGTTCGGTATTTCTCTAGACACATCTAAGAAAAGGCAAAGCCCGGAGATGTATTTCACTGAGAGGAGACATAGACCATAACTGAAGAATGCCAGCTGTCTGTCGAGTGAATCAGTGTGGTGGCCGGACATGGGGAGAGAAGAGCAGAGCAGAGTAGGGAGGCAGATTCACAGAGGCCAGGTCTTTAAGAAGAGTCCAAACGAGTCATGGGCAGGAGGGTCAACGTTAGGAACGTGTATATATAAGAACCAGACCAGAGGGGTAAAGCCAGCAGGTTACACGTAGGGTTTTGCAGTCAAGGAAGAGGCAATCCGCCACAGAAGGGACGGGGATCCAGAGATGGGTGCCCCAGGACAGGGATGCTTAAGACAGCATCGGATCTACATGCCATAGTAGCCACTTGTTCTCCCTTCAACCCAGACTCATTTCACCAACACATTGCTGCTTCATTTCCCCCCGGCAAAAAAGGATTTAAAAATACCAAAAAGATTTCATCAGAAAAACCAAGCTTGGAAAACACAAGATCTAATTCCAAAAAGATAAATTCTACTTTAGGACCCCTAACAGCGGCCAAGAGGACGAGGACCATCCAAAGTCAGATCCACAGAGAGACAAATGACGGGACGCCCAAAGAGCACCAGCCCAGCCATCTTCTCTGACGGAGCTGCCCCCTCTGCCAGGTGAACGGCTGAGGGGCAGGAGCTCGACAGCCCGGACCGACGGCCTGTAGCAGAGTCTTGTAGAAAAGGGTTTCAACAGGACTTCCTCCGCTTTTAACTTGACTCTCCTTTCCCTATCCTGCTCTGATTATTTTGTTTGATTTCTTAACAACCTTGCAGTTTTCTACTATGATTCCTCTGCTGTAACTGTCTACCACTCTCGACGTTCAAAGACCTGAGAAAAAGCCTCCAGTGCAAGCGAGAGAGAAATTGGTTTCATTACTTTTCTTCCTCACCATCTTGTAAATCACCAGCGTGGGTAATTACAATAATTTCCAGCTTAGCATGCACCTTCTCTCCATGTAATAAGATTAGAACCCAGCCTGTCATGCCACCCTGTTATGGTTTATGGATGGAATTTTTCTTCCACTATCTGTATTTGATTAAACACTATTTTCACTGCAGCTCTGACTTTATCTGTTTTCCTTGTTATCCCACAAAGGATTCTGCAGCACATCCCTTTTTCCCTCTACGGGAAGCAAAGCCTTATTTCTGGGATGTAGCATGCTGTAGGACTCATCACATTTCCATGTGCTGCAGATCTCTTTTTTTTTTTTTTAATTGGACATCTTTCTTCTTTTTTATGATGAAAAAAGAGAATCATTTTCAGGGGAAAAAAACCATAAATGAGAAAAGGATTTATTTGGTCTCTTTAGATGAATTAAGTTTTTTAATTGTGCCAATAGATCCTCCTTTCCTGCTGATCAGTATCAATCAGCCTAGAAAACAGTGTAATTCACAAGAAGAAATTTTCATACTGATCCCTGAGTGTAGGGTAGGCCAGTTTAGTATAATCCATATGCATACGTGCATGTAATATATGCATGTATATGTGTGTCATATATATATTTGTATATAATATACATATATATTTGTGTTAATTTAAACTATTTCAGGATTATGTTAATATAAATCAAGGTGTAGATAACCATTCAAATTAATGAGACCCTCTTTTTAAGAACCAGGACTACGTCCCAGTTGGCAATGCTATTAGTGTGGGTAACATTATTTCCAAAAAGAAAATAGTGTCGGAGCAGGTAAATAAAGAATCCTCAGCATTAGATAGACAGACTCAACTGAATCCTATTTCCCTTTTAATTTCCTTTGACTCTTTTACAACTTTATAAAATGATTTTGAAGTATAATTTGGGATCGACGGTGGCTCTCTCATGTTGACTATACCCTATCACCAAGGTCCAAGTCCCATTTGGAAACCTAACCCTCCTAATAGTACTTCCTCCTCGAAACAGCTCAGAACACGCATGCTATGGCCAAAGCAAAACCTCACACATCTCTCTGCTCACCCTACCCTGCTGTGACTTGCTCATATCCTAGCAGCACTTAATACAAAGTTATAGAAATGCAAGTGTTCCAGAAAGAGGAAAACTCATCACTATTCTCCAGTCTTTAAATTACCTAAGACACTAAATTCTATAACGGCTTCCACTTCCATTAGTCTTAAAACTCACCAAAATGTAGAAAAACTGGAAAAGAAAGTATGGAGGTGTAACTTCACCTTGTTCACCAGAAGACTAGGAAAATGCTTCATGAAAAATCCTTTAAAATGTCCAACTCTACATCAAAATAATCTGAATAGTCCATAGGGAATATCTCTCTTAATTTTTTCATTGTGTCTTTAAGTGCTGAGGACCTATTTGTCTTTGTCCTCCTTCCCAGTGTCCCTGTCCCCCAAGGAGTCGCTGTCCTAAGCCACTGCAAGGTCAACAGTTAACAGCTTGGCTGTTTTCCCTTGCATGAGGTCTAATGGTTTTTCTTCCATTTTCCTGTGTGACAAAAAACACTCATTCACTTATCAAATATTTATTGACATCCACTATCTGCCAGGCAATGTTCTAAACATTTTGCTGCTCTTAAAGAGACTAACATTCTAATGGGATATCTAAAATGATAATCAACTCTTCCTGGTTTGCCTACGATTTTCCGAGTTTTAAAACTCACAGACCTATGTCCTAGGGATCCCCTCAGTCTTGGGTAAATCAAGCTTGTTGGTTACCCTAGAGAGCATCATAGTAGACAAGCCTTAAAACTCTGTGGGTGGGGGGGACAAAACAAAACACCCCAACATCTTTTTCAGTGATAGTTCAAGTTGGTGATTATGGAAGAATCTTGTAGATACTGGCATACGTACTGGATTCCACAGTGGGTGGACCTTGTTCTCTAAAAAAAAAAAAAAAAAAAAAAAAAGCAAGTTTCCTTTAAATTCTAATTTCTTACCTGACATGCAGGGTGGAACAGACATAAAATTTTAAATAAGAAAATTTGTCTTTTTCATCCTTCTGCTCCCATATCTTTCAGCACATGATATTCCCATGCCCTCATCCTTCATGCCATGCCAATGGACCATGCCAACAGTCCAAGACATACCACTGGAGCACGTATGTCAACACACTCTTTCCCACATAGGCATTTCATGCCTCCAAGCCTTGGAACACAAAAGCCCTCTTTCTCCATATGGCAGCGTGCTACCAGTTCTTCTAGGCTTGGATCAGCCACTGCAGTTTTAGTAATGCCTTCCTCCATTTGGGTCCAGTGGGATAAATCTACCTGTATTCTCTTCATATGGTAGTTTTCACTAGCCTTTAACAGAGTAGTGATCACTCTTGAACATAATTACATGTTTCTGCATCTACCTTAGAATTTGTGTTACACCAAGCAAGGAAAATCTATCATTTATCCGTTTCCCCAGTAACTGATATAGAGAAAATGCTTGATACATGCTTTTGGGCTTTTGTTTCTAGAAAATAAGAAAGCTGAACACCCTGAAAAGCACCCTTCAAAATACTGGATAAAACATGACAAACATTATTTTAAATGCAATTCTAGATGTCAGGAAAGCAAGAGAAATGTTCAGAGGTCAGGAACAAAAAACAAAAGAAGTGGAGCGGTTAGTGTGAACTAACATTGGAACCACCCTGGGGACTTTTCCAGCCTTGGTACCAAGGAGCATACTTGTGATGGCTACATGAGGATAGAAAAATAAGCCTTGGTTCTGAGCAAGATCAGGAGTTGGAACTGAAATGTCTAGAAAGTTTAACCCCTGAAATGCTGTAACTCCGCTGAAGGAGTAGAGTAGACAATCCATAACAAGATTTTTTATCACAGAAGTTTGTCTATTCAAGAAAGGCAGTTGTTGGTCATACACATATTATATATAGAATAAAATAAAAGGCCTCCCTGAGAAAATTAAAGACCTGTTCTCACATGATTTTAAAGTATGGATATATATTACCTCTGGGGTCCAAGAACCCCTAAACCAATAAATTAATAAGAAGAAACATTACTTTTCTCTTTCCATCTTCCCTGGTCTCTCTGTCACCAGTACAAATCACTGTACTGGTTCCTATTAGCTTCAGTTCTTATCCCGGAGGTGACACATATCAGACCTGAGAGTCTGATGTTAATTCCTACACATATTAGGGTCTACTGCAGGCAAGAAACCACAAGAATATGAACCTAGGGATTTGTATAGGAGAGAGAAAATCATCTCCTCTCCTAACAGGAAGGGAAAAAACTTTCTGCTCCTTGGACAGGATCCTAAGTCCTTATTATCATCCTTATGAATGTAAATAAATCCTTTTAAAAGAGAAGAGAGGACCAAGGTCTTTAGCTTTACTGCTAAAAGGAGGTGTCCATGGTCCTGAATCTAAACTTTGAAAAATTATTAGAATTTTAAGAGTTCAGCAAAGATGATGGGCAATAATATGTATTTACAAACTCAGGTTTTTTTTTTTTTTTTTAAGATTTACTTATTATAAAGAAAGAGAGCATACTCATGAATGGGGTAAGGGGCAGAGGAATACCATCTTCAAGTAGACTCCCTGCTGAGCATGGAGCCCTTCCAGGACTTGATCTCATGGCCCCTAAAGATCATGACCTGAACTGAAATCAAGAATCGTGGTTCAACCAACTGAGCCACTCAGGTGCCCCTCAAGTAATTCTTACATGTCATAAAAGAACGATTACAGAATGCAATTTTATAAAGATCCAACAACAATATCAGTAGAAATATCAGGCAGACAAAAATAGGCCTACTGAAAACCTATTAAAAGACCTTTATGCAGAAATAGATGACATCCTAAAGGAAGACTTCTTTAAAGACCTAAATGGAGAGATAAAATCTAGACATGAATTTTAAGACTTTTTTTATTATTATGTTCATTTAGCCAACATATAGCACATCATTAGATTTGATGTAGTGCTCAATGATTCATTAGTTGTGTGAAGATGTCAGTCATCTGCATGTTTTTCTACAAATCCTATATAATTCCAATCAAAATATCAATAGGTGTTTTTACTAGAAGTTATCAACAATATCTGAAATTCACACGTAAGAGCAAGTAGGCAAAAATAACCAAGAAAATTTAGAGAGCTAGGTGGTTGGGACTCCAATCAAGAGTTAATATTAAGTTATGATGCAGAACATCCCACTACTCTAGGGATAGAAGAGAGTTGATGCATATATACAAAGAAGTAGCACTACAAATCAGCACAGAAATGATCATCTAGTTTGTAAAATAAGACTGAATTTCAGATATAATAAACTCTAAATGTGAAAGCTTAACTTTTCAATAAAAAATTCAAGTAAATATATTCAGGCCCTTGCAACATGGAAGAATTAGTTAAGAGCCCAAAAGCACAAACTAAGAAAAATATGGACAAGTCCAACTTCATTAAAATTAAAAACATATACAAAGGAATACATTCTTAAAAATTTCATTAGATAAGCTACATATTAGTAGAAATTATTTGCAATGTTCATGACCAAGACAGAATGAGTATTTAGTATTTATAAGGAATTATTTCAAGTAATAAGAGGGCAAACAATCCAAAAGAAATATAACTAATGGAGTAAAAAAGAAATACACTTTTGATAAAAATTCAATCTCACTATTAACTAGCTAAATGTAAAATTAAATATGATTTAACAAATAACATATTCTCAAAAATTAAATATTTGGGTAATAGCAACTGTTAGGGAGCACAGAGTACCTAGTACCAAGAAGTAAGTGTATACATTCAGAATCAGATGGCCTGGGTTCAAATCTCAGCTCTGCCACTTACTGGTTGAGTGACCTTGAACAAGTTCCTTGATTTCCGTGCCTCATCTTCTTATACTTAAAATGAGAATAATAGTGGTACCCAAACCTCTGAGA
Source organism: Lontra canadensis (assembly GCF_010015895.1). Lineage (NCBI taxonomy): Eukaryota > Metazoa > Chordata > Mammalia > Carnivora > Mustelidae > Lontra > Lontra canadensis. Next base: position 584,330 of record NW_022631098.1, on the reverse strand, counting down.
CTGTTACAACCGGAGTTGATGTGTGCAAAAATTAGTACAATTCAAACACATAATGAACACACAATAAAGGTTACTTTGTTGGAGTATAAATTGGTACAACCCATCAGAGTATTATTTGTCAGTATTTAGTCAAAATGCACAAACTCAAAACACAGCATTTGACACGCAAGTATAAACCCTTATAAACCTTGTCCTCTTATCATCCTTAACAGACTTTGACAAGAGGCCCAAGTGACTTCTTGTGTTTTTGACTTTCTAGTCCTCATTCACACTCTTATGGGACATTTTGAACTAGCCATTGACTAATACTTGACTAATAATTACTTGGGTTAACTTGACTAATATTTACAAGGAGTCACCATAAACTTGGCTGAACAATGCTCAGGGAATGATTGCAAATGAAACACAGGAAAACAAATCTCATTAAATGAAGCAAAGGTGGGTCTAGATCCTACCATCTATGACAAATATGTGAAGAACCCCTTTAACTGACCGGCATGTCTGGTTTTTAGTCTTTGCTCTACTTTCTAGTTTTTGTAACCTTAGAGAACTCATTTCACTTCCTTTACCTGTGTTCCTTCTTCCATTAAATGATATGATTTCTAAAGTCGTTTCCAACCTAACAAGCAATTCTTGGAGGCAGAAGAATGCACTTTGGATGAAGCCAATGTTTTTCAACAGAGCTCGTGAAAGAGCTGTCCCTCCGTGTTAACAACCTCAATGTTAACCCCCTCAAGCAACCTTCTCAAAGGTTCTCATGGTCCAGAGATACAGGATTGCTTCTAAGAGCTTGAGCCTTTTAATGTGTCTTCACTTACCAAGGTAGAAAACCCCCTTCAAAGATTCAAGGAAACAAGCTACTATGGAAACTGGAAAATTCCATTGCTCCAGTTCCCTTGTGTGGCAAAAAAAAAAAAAAAAAAAAAAGGAAATTCAAGACTGCTACCTGGAAGATCATCCCCTAATACAATAGACATCTGGAAACTGCCCAAATGCCTTTCTTTCACAACTGTTTAGGAAAGAAGATGATCATGAACATACTCACAGCAGGTTTCAGAATTTCTATTAGATACGGTTACCACCGCTAAAATGGCAGACTTGGAGAACACAGACATGAAAACATCCAGCCTCTGGGCAAGACTTGTGTCCCATCATGTTGCCCACATGAAAATTTTTCCATCAACAACAAGATTTCAGTTTAAGAGTTTAAATAGAAAAGCTAGAGGGAGCCATAAATAAGAGCTTTCTCCAGTGGGTTTCTTTTTTAAATAGAAACTCATATTAAAAGTTAAGCACACTTATTATTAGCCAGATAATATAATCCTGTCTATGAGAGGAGTGGTGGTTCCCCCTACCTTTGGCAGCTCTCTGGAGCAGTCACACGATGTAGATGACGCCTGATTTCTGGAAGTGTCTAAAATTGAAGGGAAGAGCCACCTGGAAGAGAAATCAATGATTTCTGTGTATATTACATTAATGATATTTGCTATTCATTCAGCCCAGTTCTCTCTGTGTTCTCCAACTCTCAACTCTGAAACAAGCTTTACTGGGAAAGAAAAAAATGTTGACTCCTGTTTCCATCAATATTAATGGCAACAGCCTAATGAGGTGCAGGAACTGTGACCTAAGTCTTTTCAATCAGAACACCTGGACAGTCTCAGCTTTTCTTGACAAATATTATTCTGTAGCACAGTATTGTGTTGGCATTTCTCAGGTCAGGAAGGGCTTAATGAAAGAGGAAATTGGAGAATATTCAACACCAAAGACTTATGTCAATGCTCCATAATGTATTTCTTCATTCTACCTGCAGGGCCTCTTAGAGTTGTTCAAGAATTTACTATCATAGGTCATCGAACCTCCAATGGAATGTATGTTCTCTGTCCAATATTATCAACTGAGGGGCAGTTAGGGAATTTGACTGCTATTATGTAGTTGTGTAACAACCTGAACTCTTCAAGAGATTGAAGTGGTCTTTTTCCCCCACTTCTTACACATGGAAAATGGGGGCAGTCCTTTAATTATGGGCCTTATGTTCAACTATTGCTCAGTTGGTGTCAAGTAATTGAATATTATAGATAATATCTTTTTCAGCTCATATAATTTATTGCAGATAGCACAGAGTTTAAAAATTCACCAACACAACGACAGTACAAAACAAAACAGGATTATAAGATATTCCCCCCTCAGGAAAATAAAACATACTATGATTGTCAAAGCTAGATGTCCGTCTAAGTTTTACAACAATGGAAGAATGTGAAACTAATAAAAGGAAAAAGCCATCACTTACAATGACCACAAAAAGAAAGTCCAAGAAAGTCAGTTTTCTCATACATTCATTTTCTCCTCTAACAATTATTCTAACATAAACTGTGTTTAAAAAAAACCTAGAAACTCTTCAAATAACTAAAGATAATGCTCCAAGGCCATTTTCACAGCTTTATTTGTTTGCTGTAAATGCCATTAGAGCCAAATTAACACACATTTGGCCAAGTATTTCCAAAACAATCCAGCAACACAGAATGGAGTTTTCCATTCATATCTTAAGCACAAATATAGGCTGTGTTTACAGTAGTTAAGTTATAAATTTTAAACAAAAGCAACTAAAAAAGGGGGGGTGGATAGCAAACATTTTCCATGCTACTCACATAGACCTCATCTGTAAGTGCAAGACAGGAAAACAAACCCTGTGCAAAATGCTCTTGCCCTGTGTGCTGGTCATGAAAACCATACTTAGGGCTGCAGCCTTTGCTGCCCAGATACACACGGTCTACTGACCCCCTTCCCCCACCCTCCCCATGTCAATCGAGGCCGTCTGGTCCTTTCAGCCTGGAGCTTTTTCAGTCCTTAGAATCTTTCCTAGAGTAGGGGGCAGCAGGGGCAGGGGTAGGATGAAGCAGGGAAGGTAGGGTAAGGGAGAAGGGAAGAAAAAGAAAGGAAGCCCCCCCAAAAGAAGAGAGAATGAATTCAAAAGTCAGGTACGCTTTGGTAACTAAGAATTCCAATATTCTATTAATCTTGCTTGCATCTAAATAAAGTCACATACAAAAATGATTTTTAAAGATAATTTAGCTATGCCTAGGCATTCTTGCCCTGAATCGAGAACAGATGGAAATTACAGAGATTTTTTTAAGATTCAAATTTGTGTGAGCACTGTGCTAGTAGACAAGATAGGCACGATCCCTGCCTTCATGGAGCACAGACTAATAATTATGAAAATGCAATTCTCGGGAAAAGAACAGGAAGAACCTGCTCCCCTCTGAATCCAGAGGGCCACATGACCCTAAGCACACAACTCAGTTTTCAGCTTTGTGTGTTCCTAAAAATATCCTTTCAAAAAGGTGATGTGGCATCCCCCACGATCATTTTCTGGCAAAAGAAAATCAGTGTTTTTCAGGAGGAAAAAAAAAATCTTTCCATAATCCTTAAATCAAGAAATCAAAGCAAATGACAAGCAATTCTTCTTTCTCAAAAAGTAAGTAGGTATTTTTTTTTTTTAAATCAAGAATGTGCCCTATTTGGCACAAAAAGTGGAACTACAAATTACATAAAGGATTTTTCCTAAAAGCAGATGAATTTTCTCTTCTCTTTGTATCATGAATAGCTCCATATTCCAAGTGAAAAGATGCAAAAACAAGAAGAAAATTGGTAGAGCACATCGCTACGGGAAAGACGACTGTATCTTTCAGCTCAAAGCAATTTTGGCTTCAGAGAATGCAGAGAATACCAATGACATCTTGATGTGCTCAGTCAAACAGAATTAGATAATAGGAGTTGCTGGATTTTTCTGTGTCCTAAAATTCCTCTCCGTAGCCCCTGATGCACAAAGCTTTTCTCTTTATTAATTATTTATCTACAAAAGCATATTCCTCTTCTGACAAATTTAATTTTTCCTCAGGACAAAATACAGTCAGAATATATCTTTTCTAATAAGTACATTTTGAAACATTATGAGTGAATATAATTTTATGTTTTAGACTAGATTAGCCTTTTCAGTAAGGGGTAATGATTTATAATTTTAAAATTCACTTCTGTTTTTCTTCCAGAAATAATTTATTTCAAAAGAACCTTGCAAAGCTTGTCTTTCTTATTTGACAGAATAAAGATCCCAACAAAATGCTATTTGTCATTCATATAATGTAGCCCAAGACAGTGAAAATTGAAAAAAATCATAACTGTTTCTTGAAATTACAGGGAACAAGAAATTGACACAATACCTCTAGAGAAATACTTGTCTGAAACAAAATTACTTTTGTTTGCTACTGCTGATTTAAGTATTACTAAAGGAAAAGAAAAACAGTTTTAAATGTTGTTTATCCCATTTACTTGCTGAATTCACATCTAATTCACACTTTTCAATAGATTTCCTTGTAAAAATTATGATCCCATGAATTCTAACAGTCATGTTTATATTCTAAAATTCTTGAAAAATTATGAAACAGTTAAATTAGTATTTTAATGAATTACAATACACAGAAGGTGAAATCCATATCCTAGTACAGGGTCCAGAGAAATAACTATATGCAACATTTTTAGGGCTTGAATTGTTGTACTCTTAGATGCATTTTACATGCTTCGACTCACAGTAATCCTTATGAAAACCCCACAGATACATATTGTTAACTATCTCCTCACTAGATGAGGAAAAGTGTACTTGGACAAGTTGGTAAGGTCAGCCAAAGTCACCCAGCTAGTAATGGCAATGTTGGTCCCCAGATCTACCAGACTCCCAGTCCCCTTCTCCTAGCCCCTTCCCTCAACTGTTTTGGAAGTACGCTCTTAGCAAATTCTCTGCCTCCAGAAGTCCTCTGCAAATCTTGTCTCTAGACTTCATGTAGGCCAGGAAGGAGACAATGAGTCTAGCCAACTGGCAGATATTAATTTCTGTTGGTCCAAAAGGTAGTTTTACCTTGCAATCCCTTCATATCGTCTTTCCTCATTAAATTTCTTAAACTCTCTCATGCACTCCATATTTGGAAGCAAACGATAAAAACCTCCACAAAGTTCTGTTATGACCTGAACTGCACCCCACCAATAGCCATGTTGGAGGCCTAACCCCTATACCTGTGAATGTGACCTTATTGGGAAATAAGGTTCTGTAGTTGCAATCAGACTGAAGTAAGGCCATGAGGATGGGCCTTAATTCAAAATGACTGGTGCCACGATAAGAAGAGGGAGATGTGGACAAAGACACATGCAGAGAAGGGCAAATAAAGACACAGAGAAGAAGGCAACACCAAGAGAGAGGCAGAGGATGAAGGCATACTGCCTGAGGCCAAAGGTGTGTGAGCCTACCAGAGTCCATGAAGAAAAGGAATGATCCGCTCCCCTCAGAGCACTGGTAGAAGCTTGAGATCCAACATCCAGCCTCTAGAACCCAAGAAAGAATGTATTTCTGTTGTTGTGAACCACTGTGGTAATTTGATATGACAGGCCTCAGACAGGAGTACAAACCCAAGAAAGAAAAGATGGGAACTGTATGGGCCATGACATCCCCTTCTCCCCTATTAGGGCTGAACTTCACATGTCACTGGTCAATTCAGAACAGTATTTGATTGAGATTACCTTTATCTGTAGCTATTGGAGCTGAGAAATAAGATTTATATTGTTATTATATATAGCCCAGTCCATATGGAAAATTTAGTGTTACTGATGAACTGTCTTAGTCAATCTGGCCTGTTCTCACTGATTACCGTAGACTGGCTGGTTTCTGAACAGCAGGAACTTATTTCTCACCGTTCTGCAGGCTGGGAAGTCCAAGATCAAGGCACCAGGAAATTTGGCATCTGGTAAGACAACCATTTTCTTGCTGGGTCATTACATGGGAGGGGTGGGGTAGCTCTCTGAGGTCTCCTCTACAAGGACACTAACCCCCTCCAGGAGGCTCCATCCTCATGATCGAGTCACTTCCTAAAAGCCTCACCTCCAGATACCATCAAACTGGGCATTCAGTTTCGTCACATGATTTTGGGAGGAAATGACAGAAGCACCCGGCCTCTAGCAGGAACTTGTTAAGGAGATTTCACACATCATCTGAGGTCTGCCTGTATTACCTACAGTTTGCCGATCATCCACAAAGAACGAAGAAAAACAGACAAGTTGCATGAACAGTTGCCATGTAGTGATGTCATCACTCCCTGCTCCCTTCCTCCTGACATTTTCATTAATTCCAGGCCTTATTTAGAGCAAAGTTCAATTATTCCCTCTCAAAAGATGGTCATTGGACATCTGATTCTGTCACATTACTATGATCCAAACTCAAAGCTCTCCAGAAAATCCAGATGCACAAGCAAGACTGGAGCGAGCTCTTCAGATAGTCAGCCCACACCCCTGGGTCCCATGCAAATTCTCCATTCTTTCCTGATAGGAGTCAAAGGGGAGGATAGGATTGGAGGGTGGTAGAAGAGGAAACAGTGTATAAATATTTACCTCGTTACTGCTTTATTCAGACCTTTTATATTTTGCATACACTGCCTCATTTCATTCAACAGGGCAAAATTATTTCAACTTTATGAAAATGAGGAAGCTGAGGCATGGAGGAGATTCTTGGTTTTCCCAAAATACCAACATTTGTAAATTCCAGATTGGGGAGGAGAGATCAGGTGTCCTAAATCCTAGTCTAGTGTATTCTCTGCTATTGAGTCTCACGGATAGATTCTCTTTAACTCCTCAAGAAATACAGCACTGGCGTACACAGCAAGTACTCAGCCCAGGGCTTTGGCATGTCACAAGCACCCAGTGAGAAAGAGGCCGCCACCCTTCTTCAGCCTGCATCCGATGCACTCAAACTCGCACCTGGCCCCAGACACCCACGTGAGGGAGCGGAGGTCCACTCACAGAGGCGCTCTGCTCTCTCAGGATTACCCTGGACGTTAGCCACCTTGCCTCAAGGAGAACCCATTAGGACACTGGAGCAGTGTGCATTTCCACTGAACCCCAAGTCTCTTCAAAGCAGTAAGATGAATAGGACATAAAAAACTTCATTGTGAAAGTTAATGCAAAATAAAATCATCCCAAATCACCCCTCCTTTGCCTCAGGTAACCTGAGCCTTTTCTCTGGAAACATTATGCACTTTTAAATAATTTGGCCTTTCTAATGTCGTTCCATGCTTGAAGCATTATCTTTGAAGAAGCAACATAAAGAAAGTCATTTTATTCAATGTGGGGTTTCCTTTAATGAATATGCATTAGCTTCATAAGAAGTATTTATTTTAACAGCACGGAAGCTCAGATGAATTTAAAAAATAGGACATAAAATGATCTATACCACCAATATGCATTGCTTTAAAATCCAACCTTTCTGGGGTGCCTGGGTGGCTCAGTGGGTTAAAGCCTCTGCCTTCAGCTCAGGTCACAATCTCAGGGTCCTGGGATCAAGCCCCACATCGGGCTCTCTGCTCAGCAGGGAGCCTGCTTCCCCCTCTCTCTCTGCCTGCCTCTCTGCCTACTTGTGATCTCTGTCAAATAAATAAAATCTTTTTTAAAAAAATTTAAAATAGGGCGCCTGGGTGGCTCAGTGGGTTAAGCCGCTGCCTTCGGCTCAGGTCATGATCTCAGGGTCCTGGGATCAAGTCCCGCATCAGGCTCTCTGCTCAGCAGGGAGCCTGCTTCCCTTCCTCTCTCTCTGCCTGCCTCTCTGCCTACTTGTGATCTCTGTCAAATAAATAAATAAAATCTTTAAAAAAAATTTAAAATAATAAATAAATTAAATCCACCCTTTCTGGGCATTAATCAGTATATAATTTGTGAAGTTCAGAAGAGCCAGCTTTTCAATCTCTGTGTCACAAATACATAGTATTCAATGCCTCTGAAGCTACAACAATAGGTTTAATGTTACCTTGAAGAACACTGAGCAGTCTAGGTTCCCAGTAAATGTCCACATCCAAGAACACCTTTGGGCAGCTCCTACCTAGCACCCGGCACTACCTGTGCTCAGCTTTTCCCAAGCAGTGTGGCCTTGAGCACAGAGGAGCGAGCAGAGCCCTGGCCCAGCTCCAATGGGTTCGTCTAAACCTGGGGCACAAAGACACTTTGCCTGTCCTCCGTATCCGTGAAGGAGCAACAGCAATCCACCCAAAAACGCTGGACAAGTTCTCTCCAAGAATATTCTGCCTACCACTAAGCACACACAACTCAGCAAAAGTGTCGAGGGCTAAGCCCTTCGATGGCCTGTGTCAACACATTCCACATAGACACAAAATTTTCCAAGATTTAGAAAACTTCATGCACACACAGTGTCTCAGGGCAGTAACAGGCTTTAACTGAGAGAGCTGTCCTTAATTTGCTTTATTATGATAATTGGGAAGAAGAAGACAAAATGATCTACAAAGTGGGTTTTTGGGGGGGCTGCCTGCCAAAATATATAGATTGTAAAAGAGAAGTTCATTTTCAGTTGAGAGAGGGAGAAATTATCAAATAATTGATGATTTTTCATTTGAAACACGTACTAATTCATCTAAAAGATACATTTTGAGAGTCTGCTATGTCCAAGGCACTGTGGTAAGTGTGTATAAAAGCATGTCCTTCCATTCCCTGAGCTTACAGTCTAGCACAGTGTACAAGACAAGTACATAGAACATAACATAGAAACAGTGTTGACAAGGACCAGAGCAGGTGATCTTTGAACCTGAATGATGGGTCAGATTCTAATGCGTGGATAATGAAGCCAAGAGTGATCCGGAAAGATATAAGAAATAAAGATCACACTAAGATATAAAAGCTTGGACAAGAAAAATGTTAATTGAGCTAAACAGTGTCCGTGAAGGGATTAGAGGAAAATGCACTGAAGGAAGTGGGAACGTGTCAGGATGGACCTTTCTGTAAGTCTAGGATGAGGTGCTGAACTTATCTAAATAAGGGAGTACACAACCAGAGCTGTGGCATCCCAGAGTTTTCCAAGGACACATAAGATAATGCATGAGAGACGAACAGAAGCGAAGCCATTAGAGCACCACTGGGCCAGCCCAGTGAAGGTGGGGATACAAAGCAAAGAATGAGCTCAGGTATGTTATAGTTCATAAGGACGTAAACCCCATCTGTGGGGTGGGCAAAGAAGACAGGGAGTCAAGGGACCCTCTTCCACTTGAAGTCTGGGTAACCAGCAGGAGGGTGAGACCAGGAACGGAAGTGGGTGACTCAGGTCAGGTATAACAGAATGGAGATGGGGTCCGCATATTCAAGGTGATTCCCCAGGAGGAAATCTAGGTGAGGAGAATGAAGAGAGAGAGAAAAACACAGAACTGGAGCTCAACAGATAGATCAGGGTCGACACAGAACTCCTGAGATTGGATTAGATTTTCGGGGGAGATTTAGATGCTCAAGGCAGGGCTCTGGGGCATTAGCTTCATGGGTATGCCCTGATGTAATACCACAAACAGGGTGATTTACAATACTCTCTCACAGTTCTGGAGGCTGCAAGTCTGAAATCCAGCTGTCAGTGGGTCATGCTCCGTCTGAAATCTGTAAGAAGGAATTCACTTTGCCTCTTCTAGCTTCTGATGGTTGCTGGCCAACTCTAGGGTCCCTTAGCCTGGGACAACATCATTGTTGGATGCTCCCTAATCCATGACAATCTCACCTTAACTCGATTCCATCTGCAACGACTCTACTTGCAAATAAAGTCTTGTTTGTATTTGTGGACCAGATGTCACCCCCTCCACTTGCACTGAAACACAAAGGTGTCTTATCCCCTGTGCCTCTTGCGAATGACTGATGTGAACCTTGCATCATTTTGGTCTTTGCTAACTGTATGACTCCTCGCTAAACAAAGGAGAAACATTTTTTTTTTTTTAAAGTCCTAAGGAAAATGTCTAGACTCATTTACTCATTTTTCATAAGTTAAGCCTATCAAATAGTAAATAAAACACCCCCCAAACATCCTTGCTGTTTAAGTTATCCTCACAGAACTGGGCTTATGGTTCTTGTCTTTTGCTTCACAATTCCATAATGAAGGTAGAGCAAATGTCATGATTTGCATTCTACAGGTAAGCTTCAGAGAAGCCTCATCCCACACCACACGGAGAAGCACAGAAGGCCCAGAGGCCCAGGGCGGGGGCCCTACTGTGACATTACAAATTCACTCGTCTTTTATGGCCTTCAAAGTTTTCATTTCACATTGATCAGCACCTGCTTTTCATGGGGAAATGACTCATTCACTAATATAACCTAAAGAAGACTGAGCCTGATCAATTTAAAGATCTTGATAACATCAAGCTGATGCAACATTTGAATAGATGGAAGCATCTGATACCTTATACCCCAAGGCACGTTAATTAAAAGGAGTACACTCGATCACAGAACAAATTCTCAAAAACGACTGAGGACTTCAACGGACGAATGGATAAGGAAGATGTGGTCCATATACACTATGGAGTATTGTGCCTCCATCAGAAAGGATGATTACCCAACTGTTGTAGCAACATGGACGGGACTGGAAGAGATGATGCTGAGTGAAATAAGCCAAGCGGAGAGAGTCAATTATCATATGGTTTCTCTTATTTGTGGAGCATAAGGGATAACACGGAGGACATTGGGAGATGGAGAAAAGTGAGTTGGGGGAAATTGGAAGGGGAGGTGAACCATGAGAGACTACGGACTCTGAAAAACAATCCGAGGGGTGTGAAGGGGTGGGGGGTGGGAGTTTGGGGGAACCAGGTGGTGGGTATTGGAGAGGGCACGGATTGCACGGAGCACTGGGTGTGGTGCAAAAACAATGAATACTGTTATGCTGAAAATAAATTAAAAAAAAAAAAAAACGACTGAGGAATATGTATAACGGGACTATGTTGCCTGAACAGAATGTACTAAAACTGGACATCACAATCAAAATGAATCAAATGAAAATCAAAATCAAAATCAAAAGTTTTCGTGTAAAAGAAAATTCAGAATGGAAATTTATTTTTAGAATTAAGTCCCACTGACATCTTTGAACATCAAAACTTGGAGAACACAGTAAAGGTAGTAAAAGAAAATAACATCTTAAAATATTAGAATAAAAGAATGACTGGAAAGTTATTAACTAAGTCTGAATATGAGTGACAGATCAAAACCAAAAAAAATAAAAAAAGAAGAAGGAACTAATAAAAGACAGTTTTTCTGTTTTCCCATCTATCCATCTCCTTGGTAGGGATACTGGAATATCAGGAATGAGCACGGAGTCCAACAACAAGAAACCCAGAATTGCTCTATGGAGCCACGGGATTTCTAAGACATCTATTTAAAATGCTTTCAGCATGATTTGGAAGAAGAAACGTCGGGCGCTGAAACTGGATGGCACAATTAAATGCTTTCTTATCAGGATGGTGTTCCATACTGGTTTTCCTTAAAAAGCCAATTATAACTGCATTTTCAAAACGTAAAACTATCTAGAGAAATGTAAAATTAAAATAACTTTTCAGACCACATCTAAAATGTAAAATACACAGGAGAAAATGAAATGTATATTAGACTTTTTGTAATTTCTAGGACTTGTGAGGAATTACCATAATTCTCAATTACTTTACATTTTCTGTCCTGGCAGAGTGACAGAAGACACCAGGCGCATGACGTTCTAACTTCAAACCACATCATCCCCAGAGACAAGCTTACCGGCCAATGGGGCTCACTATTGCTGGTGGGCAATGGCAAAGAAAAAGGATGAAACTGCAACGCTATCGCAAGCCAACGGTGTAACATCACAACTGTCCAACCCCACAGAACCCAGGAAACTGCGCAACCCGGGAGATGAGCAAAGCAAAATAGTTGAAGCGCACAGAAGAGCGACCCTAACACCTATCCGCTCAAGGTGGCCTGTTAATCGAAGGAAAACTTCTCAGCTCTTTCAACATTTCAGTTCCTATTTGACATATTATACAGAGACGTTGTCTCCCATGTGCTGCCTTATCACTCGATATGCACTTCCGTAATCCACTAATTTGTAGTATTTTTGTCATCTGTTGGAGGTCTGCTACCCCACTGGGCTGCCTCTAGAATCACTCAGCACGTAGGACGTGGTCTGTGCACACTCTGTGTGCTCCATTTCAGGACCGCGTGTGGCAGGAGGAGGGGCGGGGCGCTTGGAACCACGCCAGCCCACGCCCACAGCAGGAGCCCAACAGTTTGCAGAAGAGGTAAGTGGGGGAGGGAAGGGGAGCAAGAGGCACCCAGAGCTATCAATCAGGAAAGGGAAGGCAGTGCGGAGGGGAGGTAAATGGCCTGCCAAGAGCCAAAGGGGAAGAATTGTAGCCTCACATGAAGCGAGCAGTCAGGATAAACAAAATCAAAAAACACAGAAGGCACAGACAGTAATTTATAGTCCCAGCATCTGGATTGTTTTGGATTCTTGGCTTTATAATAGGAAAAAAAAAAAAATGCCACACCTGTCCCTACCAGGTATTGTGCTCCGAACGCGGGAGGATTGCTGATGGTGTGGGATACAGAGCATCCCTGTGCACCTTAGCTGATTTTCTCCTCCTATAAACTGGCCCCCAAAGGGCTTTGTTTCAGATACATGGGAAACATGTGCAACAGAGCCCGTTTCCGGACATCTCCAGATATCCGTGTCTAGTGGAGCAGCTCTGTAATAATATGTAGAACGAATGTCTTTTTTTAATTTAATTTAATTTATTTATTTGACAGACAGAGGTCACAAGTAGGCAGAGAGGCAGGCGGTGGGGGGGAGCAGGCTCCCTGTTGAGCAGAGAGCCCCATGTGGGACTCGATCCCAGGACCCCGGGCTCATGACCTAAGCTGAAGGCAGAGGCTTTAACCCACTGAGCTACCCAGGAGCCCCAGAACGAATGTCTTTTAAGAGTCACAAGGCTTCAGTAAGAACTGAAAACATCATGGGACAAAGGAGAAGGACAGAAATGGGTCACATGTGTGTCCATCCCTGTGTACCAGCACTTCCATTTGGTTTCAAAAGTCCCCCGTGCTAAGAAATGAGTAAACCTATACAAGGTAGAATCCTTATTCTTTTCTTTAAAATGGCTTAAAATGACAAATGAGTTCATGTGAATGACACTATGCTCAACAACACCTATAAAGGACATTGCGTATTTATGGGGGAGTGTGCAGAGGCTCGGCTCCGTAAATACCTGAGCCGTAGAGGTGGCCGACAGCTCCCACCTATAATGCGCTTCATGAAGAATTATCTACTAAATCCAGAGAGCCAGCATATGACCGCAGACCATCAGTGCCTTAGATCTCCCACTTTTACCGTGGTTTCTAGAATGTTTCACTTTTGTGCTGGAGGGAACAATGTTTATAGCATAAATTATATCCTCTCTGTCACTTAAGACGGACGCGTGGAATATGGATTGCTAGACCTGTAGAGAAACATATTACACAAGTGCCAGATGACAAATATGATGGGGGGAAAAGAAGACGGGCTGCGTTACACATCAGCCCTTCCACCAATGAGAGCACCGACCCAGTGAGCACTCGCTCATCCCGGGCTGGGTCCCGCGCAAAGGGTGACGGACCTGCTCGTCGTGGTACAGCTGTGAACGCCAGAGGCAGGATCTTGATCCAAGTCTGCCCCACAGCCAGCCCTGGCATTCAGCCAAGCAATTGTAACTGAATTACTCCTTTATCCACAATACGCGCACGTGTTCATCCCGAACGTGCGGAAGGCCGACTATGCACCTGTCATCGTGTTTTAGCGGCTGAGGAGACTGACGTCTGAGGAAGAGAAGTCTCCCAATTGAGATTCTGTTCCCACTCTCTACGGTTTGTGCTTTTGCAGAACATACCGTACTGATGACCTACATTCAGTGCAGAGGAAGGCAGCTTAATTATTTAGGCATCTGTATTATTACAGGTCTTCATGGGAGACACAATGTCGGGTGACCGGCCCATCAGAGGAGCAGCAGGCCTCAGTGAGCAGCAGCCGAGGGAGGGAGGCCGCTTCCCCTCTCGCCATATGCAATAGGAGACTGCATGTGGTTTGTCGGTTAAAAAAGTGGAATGGATTCAGTATCACCTTGGTGACACTGCAACATGAGAAGCTACTTCTCCTTGTGTAACTTTCCAACAGACAGTCGTTATCTGCTTTCCTCTAAATACCCTCCTCCACCAGGACACTGCTTGATGGTAACCGATCTCAGGGACGGAGCCCTGAAATGAGAGAACCCACTGTTGTTCAGTTGTGGGCCAAGTGCCTGCAGGGCACAAGGTAAGTACTAAGGCAGTTCCGGACAAGCTTCCCTGCCTTCGTCATGTGAATAACAGGCGACCGAGGACGGCGATCTGGGGGCCACTCCTCACTGAATCCCGAGCCGTGTCTCGGAAGTTGGGGGAGAAGAAGAACGTAGCCGGCCACTGGAACATTCGCGACAGAGAGTTCACGGGAACTGCCAGGCGACAGGGCTACTGAGGCTGGAGAGTACTGATTCTGGGAAGAGGTAAAGACTGACTAACCCTAAGAGAATAGGGAGCCGTTTTTTATTTGAAGAGAAGGAATTTTCTACCTGAGTGTCAACACCCAAGCCACAGCTGGGCAGCCTGGAGACAGGAGTTGTGGTGTTTCCCTTCCCTTGGGAGGGGCGAATCTGGATTTGCATACAGATCACAACCACTCACCTTTGGAAGTGCTTAAGAATCTCTATCTCCTGCTTTCTATTTTTTTTATGCTAATGTGGCATTTCGTGTTTATTGTAATTATTTCTCTGGAAGCAGGGCCTCTAGCTTCTGACACCCCATTTACTTAGTTTCTTCGTTATATTGTAATACAATTAACCATTTTGTTTACAATATTCAAAATGTACCAACACACACTACAATAGGTAGAGCCAGCAGGTTTTTAAGTGTTCTCCAAGTATTTATGATCACACTTCTACTTTTAAGACATTTCCTAAGAAATATTTTGAGATAAAAAAAATAATAAATTGATAAACGTAAGCAAAAGGCAGGGAAGGTGTAACGAAGTAGATGGTGAACTCGAAGAGCCCAGAATTTAAATTTGAGTTTCATCACAAAACACTGGGGACCATAGTGAGTGTGTTTCTTCAGCTATAAAGTTCTATAAATTCTTCAGCTATAGGTACAATTGCTCTGCATTGACTAATGACTAATAAGTCACTAATTCTGCCTCCGTTTCCTTAGAAGACCTCACTCAAGTCTCATCCAGTTATTTATGCAAGTCCTTGGCTGGGTCTCCAACAGGACCCAGACCACATCTGCTAGCTATGGTGCACAAGATATTATCCTGCCCTCCCCTCTATGCTGAGGCCTCCCTGCCACTGCACTGCTGCTGAAACCCGCACGTCCATTCCCAAGGTTGTCCCTCCTACCATTTTAAAAACTGCAGCCTCTCCAGCTGCCAGAGAGCCCAGAGTCTCAAGCATAAGCGACAAAATCCTTCACTGAGGCATCAAGGCATCCGTGCCTCGGGGCATCTCAAAGGGACATTGGGAAGACTGTTTTTCCACCCAACTGTTACCACTCTGGACAGCCCAGTGTGGCTTCCTGTCTCATGGATTCCAACAAAAACTCACTCCTCCAGCTTCCGCCACCATCCCTTTCTCCACAGAGCTCACAGTGAGTCCCTAGGGATGGCCCACCCAGGAGATGTCTTCGTAGTGTTGACCTCGAAGTTTGGAGTGCAAGCCAACCCGCATTTTTTTATTGTCCTTAATCACAGAATATCCTCTTCAAGCCCCACCACTGGCCAAGGCTATCAAGAAACTCGGGTCGGTCCTCTTCATGGCCACCTCTATTCCCGTAGGTTTTTTTCTGAATCTGGTAGCTTCCATACTTCAGGAGAAACCAGGGAAAACCCTGGTTTTCTGTTCAGGGCATCACACTTCATTGTGTCTTATGCAGGTCCACAGAGTGAGGTTAAGGTGGTTGACTGCTTTCTTGTACTAGCTCTGCTCTTGCTACACCGATCTCTGCTTTGGGGAGTCTGCGGAGATTTCCCGGTACCGACACCTCTAAAAGTGCCCTTAGAGGTGAGTAGGACTCGGGTTAGCCACTTGCAGAGGCTAACCCTCTTTGGTCCTCTGAGTTTTAAGGAGCTTATGACCTCTCCACCCTCTCATATTCCCTATCTCTCCCCTTTGCCAGTATTAGAACCACCTCCCTCCTGCCTCAAACGATCCACGTTGAATGGGACAGACCAGACAGAATCAGTCAAACAGATGCACCTGTTTCATCCACAAAGTAGTTTATAACCTTTGAACACGCATTAACAATTAGATTTTTGCTTTAGAATTCATGACTTGTGATTTCTGTCAGTCAATCAGAAAGAGCTGCCCAGTTGGGCTCACATCCCTGCACGTTAAGAGTGAGCAGTAACTGAGCAGCATTTCCATCTACGGCACACACCCTCCACTTTTCCACAGTCCTCACTACTCTCTGCTGTGTTACTTTCCTCTCTCTTCATTCATTTATGTTACCTGGTTGGCTGCTGTGGTCACTAGATTCCCCCGCCTAGACCTTGTCCATAAAGACTCCGTGGCAAAGCCATGTTTTGTAGTCTGGCTCTATCTGGCAATTTTCAGCTCTGAAACAGAAAGACTCAGTGTTCCTCCAGGACAAGAGAATTCAGAAATCCAGAACATGGGACCTTGCTGTTCCACGGTCTAGGTGAGGAAGTGAAAACCCATGCCTCATTTTTCAGCGACTGAGTCCAAAGCACCATGTTTTATATGCCAAATCAAAAAGTAAGACTCTATTACACCTTTATTTCTCCTACACTCCTATAATATACATTATTATGTCCCCATCCAGCATCAATATACCCTCCAACAAGCATCATTCCCTGCACAGGAACCACCATGTGCCCGCCCTGCCAATCCTCAACTTGTACCTGCGTCGACTTGATGCCATCAGTGGGTGCCTGGCCTTGGCAATAATCATCATGCCTAACTCTGAGATACCATGGGAATTAGGTGAAATCCTACGTGTCATGTGCTCTCTGGGTTCAGACTTTTCTTTGCCTGAACTCCCCAATGCTTACCGCCGTTTCCAATTGCTATAGCCCATCTGTTCAAATTTTTCAGTGTACTAAATTGGCTGAAAAAACAGATGGATAATTAAAGCTGATGAAAAAAAAAAATAGGGGCTATTAAGCATCCCCTGGACACATCTCCAAACTCTGTCCTTAGAAAACTGGAGAAGGAATCCAGGGTATGGATTTGCAAGCTAAGAGTCATTCTTCTGGAAATCTGAAAAGTAAATTCAAGTCACAAGCCTGAGTTTTAAGGGCATTACCCAGCAGAGCTCAAAGAGGTTTGCACCGAACTTTAATCTTTGCTGAGTGACATCAACAAAGACACAACCCACCTCTTCAGATTGTATAATAATGAGAAAACAAGTGGAAGTTGTCAAAGGAAGAGCACATGACTTGCTGCTGTGCAAGAAATTAATCAACCTGACTGTATCTTGGAAAAGAAAAGTTAAAAAGTGAGCCTGTATCTAACTTCCTCTAAACTTTCTCCAAAAGATAGCAGTGAAATTCAGGGCATTTCAAGTTACTGGAAATCAAACGATGTTAAACCATTATTTATCTGTATTAGTTCTAAACCAATATCCTCTCTGTGGAATGTCTGAAGAAATGTCCCCCCAATATGTTCTCTGAAGAAATGTCCCCTTTTCTAAAGCTAATTTCTTCACCTGTATCCTTGATCCCCCTCTTTTTAGCTCACCATTAGACTTACTCTATCAATATATGTTTCTCTTTCCTCCTATTCTAACCCCCCACCCCCGCACTGTTGGGTATGTGAGGTTCTCCACAAACTTCTCCACATAAACCAATTAAACCTTCTCCTAAATTATAAACACACACACACACACACACACACACAGAGCTACATTTTGTCTCCTCTGAGACAGATACTTGCGTGTCTACCTGGATCCCTTCCTCCCATACAGCCAGGCTACTTGGAAAAACAGTTGACTCACAGCCTCCACCTTCTCATGTCCTACTTGTTAACCCAGTACACCACTGAACTCCTCTTGATTAGGATAGTAATTCATTTTCCTCATTTATATTTTGTCGGTAACATGGACTCTTTCATTCTTATTCTAGTTAACATCTTCACACAAATGAACATTTCCTCTTTGAAACTCTACCTTCTCTTTGAGAGCATTGTGTCCTGACACCTGGGTTCTCCTCCCACATTTGTTTAATCCTTTTTCAATCTGTGCTGTTAGCTTCTGTTCTTTACCTTTCTCTATAAACAGCGGTGGTAGCCAAGGTTCCGTCCTCTAAGTTTTCATTTTAATAATCCCACCCCCCTGTGCACAATCTCACCCAAGTGCAGACAGTTAACTGTTCCTTCCACCCTGGTAACCTGCCCATCTACACACTTCCCCACCTCGGGTGTCGTTCCTGATATTCAGAACTAGTATCCTCTTGTCTGGTACCTATTATCCCAAGACACTGCACCTCCAGAGAAGGAGAACTAACTACATCTGCTTTCCTTTTTATGATCCCTACACGGGGAACTGGCACCACCATTTAACTCCACTCACCTAAGCAAGGTAGCCTGAAGCAATCCTGGATTCCTCGCTCTCCTTTTTACCATATTGATCAGTAAGCTCTTCCAATTCTACTTACCCCAAAGTGTTCCACATCAGGCCCTCACGACTGCCCAGATTGTGCGACCACTTCTTAAGAGATATGCCTGGTTTCACTGTTTCTTTCCTCCCATTCATCCTCCATACCAAAGCCATGGCTTATCCTCTCATGTTACCTCCATACATAAAACTTTACAATTCCTGGGGCACCTGGGTGGCTCAGTGGGTTAAAGCCTCTGCCTTAGGGTTGGGTCATGATCTCACGGTCCTGGGATCAAGCCCCACTGCCGAGCAGAGAGCCTGCTTCCTCCTCTCTCTCTCTGCCTGCCTCTCTGACTACTTGTGATCTCTGTCTGCCAAATAAATAAACAAAAATTTAAAAAAAAACCAACTTTATAATTCCTTTAAGGTCAAAAGCTGTAGCAAAGTTCTCTGGAACTTTGTGATCTGACTTCTAGTTATCTGTCCAATCCCATCACTTTCCTTTTCTTCACAAACACCCAGGAGCGTGTGACTTCTACGAATATACCATTTCACTGCATGGCTTCATGTCTTTGCCCATATTCTCTTTGACCATCATCTATCCCCAGTCTCCTTCTCGAAGAGATATCCTATTCTCTCCTTTCTCTTCTTAGACACTCCCCCTGACCACCTCCCCTCAGTTCACCATTACCACCAGATGGCTGAACCTTCTGTCACTGGTGCCCCACCCTAAATCCATGCCTATCAGACCACCAATCTCACTGAATTTGACAATTATACATCCAGGTATCTGCTTCCATTTTAATACTAAGATGCTGGGCCTTTGGGGGGCTCAGTCATTAAGCGTCTGCCTTCGGCTCAGGTCATGATCCCAGGGTCCTGGGATCGAGCCCCACATCCAGCTCCCTGCTCTTCAGGGAGTCTGCTTCTGCCACTCCCACTCCCTCTGCTTGTGTTCCCTTGCTGTGTCTATCTCTGTCAAATAATTTTTTAAAAATAATAATAAAATAGAACAAAGATGCCTCAGAAAGAAGCTTCGTGTTTTGTCTTTGGCTCCCCAATGCCCCACAGAGACCTATTTGGCAGAGAACAAATGTTTGAGGAACAGACGGATCATTTCAAATGAGCAGATATACAGTAAAAACTTTACAAGATGCTTTTGAACTGAGAATGAGAGTGAATTAGCACTCTGAGGAACTAACAGTCTAGACACATATGTGAATCAGCAGACTTACACAAAAGAAACACAGACTAGAAAATGTTGGATGTATTGTCACTAGTATGACCGGACAGTGAATTGGAATGAACTACTATGATTTTTCTGTTATTACAAAAATCCAGATTTGCATAAAAGATATGGAACAGTATCTGCTTTTTACAAAGATTATTTAGTAGTACATTTACTGTAAGGTATCTTGAAATTACCATACTCTATGAAATAATGTGTTTTATAATAAGTCCCTTACTTACTATAGTAAGATTATAGGAGATTGCATAAAGCGAGTGCACTGCATCTCTCTACAGGTTGGTTAGTTCTTTTATTACATCATTTATAGGACATTCAAAACCGATGCTCAAATAATTTCTCAACAGACTCCTAAAGTAAACATTGGGTCAGGTCAAAATCGAAGGGCTCAAGTTAAGAGGCCATATAAAAAATTATTCCCCAGGATGTAAGGGCTGGCATGCTGAAAACAAAACCAATGTCTACAGAACTTTGAAGCTATTCCTTCACAGAGATTCCAGAAATATGCACTGTTTTAAAGATATTAATATATTTATTAATATTTATATATTAATGCATATTCATTCATTAATTAAACATTTATTAAGGTGATACAGTTTTGGACAAAATATACATCTGCTTGCCATCATAAATCACAGTTCCAATAAATGATGATACGTGCCATGTCACAGGAGGGGTGGAGAGGAGGTGTTGTGAGAGCACTTAGGAGAGACAGTCAACCCATGAGAGGCGAGAGGAAAGTCCAGGGAGGTATTCCAGAAAGAAATGGTGTCCTAACGGAGTCTGAAGTTCATTCGTTCAACTGTCTTCACTGAACAACCACTACTCTGTGTAGCAAAACAAGCTCACAGAGGAGAGATCAGGGGTTGCCAGAGCAAAGGTAGAAGAGAAGCATGGAATGCATAAAGGAAATCAAAAGGTACCAACTTCCTATTATAAAACAGGTCAGTCCTGGGATGTAAAATGCATCATGGTGACTATACTTAATACTGTATTGCATATCTGAAAGTTATTAAGAATGTAGAATTTTAAACTTCTCATCACAAGAAAAGCATTTTGTAAGGATGTGTGGTGACGGATATTAACCAGATATATTGTGGTGATCTTTTCACAACATATACAAATATCTAATAATCATTATGTTGTACACCAGAAAGTAATAAAATGCTGTATGTCAATTACACCTCAAAAACTTTTTTGAAAGATGTAAGATGATAAAAAATGAATTTAATAGTTTGGTGTACTATTTTCTATAGGAGGTTCCTGAGAAAAACTAAATGTTTAGTTAACAGGTTTGGCCATGCATCAGTGACAAGCTTTGGCTAACTCTGTCCTAAGCAGTATTTATGTATGTTAGCATAAGGTTTATTATCCAACCTTTCTCCGGACAATACCAACTCAGAAGGTAAACAGCAATTTCCAGGAAGGTCAATGAGAAATTCTCTTGTTAAGTTGTGCCCACATTTTAGGGTCAAGAAAATGCTAAGGAATTTTGAATAGCTTTGACCCTATTGTCTGGGTTGTTTGATTAAGAAAAAGACACTATCGGTGTGATTTCTCTTCCCCTACTCCCCTCAATAGTCTTGTTTACTTCCAAAATGCCTTTTTAATTCATCCAATTAATATGTTCTCCGTGTGTTGTGTAATGACTTATTATGATTTCAAGCTCAAATTTTGACAAAAACAGATGAACATAGGAGAAGGGAAGGAAAAATAAAACAAAAACAGAGAGGGAGACACAAACTGTAAGAGACTCTCAACTGGAAGGAAGCCAAGATGGCGGAGAAGTAGCAGGCTGAGACAACATCAGGTAGCAGGAGATCAGCTAGACAGCTTATCAAACCATTGCAAACACCTACAAATCGAATGTGAGATTGAAGACAAGAAGAACAGCAATTCTAGAAACAGAAAATCGACCACTTTCTGAAAGGTAAGACCAGCAGAGAAGTGAATCCAAAGCAACGGGAAGATAGACCGCGGGGGGAGGGGCCGGCTCCCTGCAAGCAGCAGAGCAACAGAGCACAAAATCAGGACTTTTAAAAGTCTGCTCCACGGAGGGACATTGCTCCAGAGGCTAAACCGGGGTGAAGTCCACGCAGGGTCACGGAAGGATCAGGGGTGTCTGAGTGTCGCAGAGCTTACAGGTATTAGAACAGGGAAGCCGGCTACAGAGACAGAGCCAAGGAGTGAGCTCTCAGCTCGGGGTTACCTTTAACTGGTCGCAGGCTGGGGGAGCTCACAGCACAGCCGGAGGCCAGGGAGACAGGAGTGATTGGGCTCTTTTCTCTGAGGGCGCACTGAGGAGTGGGGCCCCCAGCTCTCGGCTCCTGCAGGCCACAGACTGGGTGGCTGCCATCTTCATTCCCATCCTCCGGAACTCTACGGAGTAGTGCTCAGGGAACAAAAGCTCCCTAAAGCGAACACAAGCGGATTACTCAGCCTGGCCCCTGGTAAGGGCGGTGCAACTCCACCTGGGGCAAAGACACTTGAGAATCACTACAACAGGCCCCTCCCCCAGAAGATCTACAAGAAATCCAGCCAGGACCAAATTCACCTACCAAGGAGAGCAGTGGAATTCCAGAGGAGGAGAAAGCAAAGCACGGAACTCATGGCTTTCTCCCCATGATTCTTTAGTCTTGTGGTAAATTTTTATTTTATTTTTTTTCCTTCTGTTAATTTTTTTTTTAACTTTTACCCTTTTCTTTCTTAATGTTTTTTAACGAGTTTATCTAATAATATATATATATATATATATATATAGTTTTCTCTTTATTTGTTTTCTTTTTTAAATTTTTTTTTTCTGAACTTCTTTTTATCCCCTTTCTCCCCCCACGATTTGAGGTCTCTTCTGATTTGGTTAAAGCTCATTTTCCTGGGGTCTTTGCCACCCTTTTAGTATTTTATTTGCTCCTTCATATACTCTTATCTCGACAAAATGACAAGGGGGAAAAACTCACCACAAAAAAAAAAAAAGAATAAGAGGCAGTACCAAAGGCTAGGGACCTAATCAATACAGACATTGGTAATATGTCAGATCTAGAGTTCAGAATGACGATTCTCAAGGTTCTAGCCGGGCTCGAAAAAGGCATGGAAGATATTAGAGAAACCCTCTCTGGAGAGATAAAAGCACTTTCTGGAGAAATAAAAGAATTAAAATCTAACCAAGTTGAAATTAAAAAAAGCTATTACTGAGGTGCAATAAAAAATGGAGGCTCTTACTGCTAGGATAAATGAGGCAGAAGAAAGAATTAGCGACATAGAAGACCAAATGACAGAGAATAAAGAAGCTGAGCAAAAGAGGGACAAACAGCTACTGGACCATGAGGGGAGAATTCAAGAGATAAGTGACACCATAAGACGAAACAACATTAGAATGATTGGGATTCCAGAAGAAGAAGAAAGAGAGAGGGGAGCAGAAGGTATATTGGAGAGAATTATTGGAGAGAATTTCCCTAATATGGCAAAGGGAACAAGCATCAAAATCCAGGAGGTGCAGAGAAACCTCCCTCAAAATCAACAAGAATAGGTCCACATCCCGTCACCTAATAGTAAAATTTACAAGTCTTAGTGACAAAGAGAAAATCCTGAAAGCAGCCCGGGACAAGAAGTCTGTAACATACAATGGTAAAAATATTAGATTGGCAGCAGACTTATCCACAGAGACCTGGCAGGCCAGAAAGAACTGGCATGATATATTCAGAGCACTAAACAAGAAAAACATGCAGCCAAGAATACTATACCCAACTAGGCTATCATTGAAAATAGAAGGAGAGATAAAAAGCTTTCAGGACAAACAAAAACTGAAAGAATTTGCAAACACCAAACCAGCTCTACAGGAAATATTGAAAGGGGTCCTCTAAGCAAAGAGAGACCCTAAAAGTAGTAGATCAGAAAGGAACAGAGACAATATACAATAACAGTCACCTTACAGGCAATACAATGGCTCTAAATGCGTATCTCTCAATAGTTACCCTGAATGTTAGTGGGCTAAATGTCCCAATCAAAAGACACAGGGTATCAGAATGGATTAAAAAACAAAACCCATCAATATGTTGCCTACAAGAAACTCATTTTAGACCCAAAGACACCTCCAGATTTAAAATGAAGGGGTGGAAAACAATTTGCCATGCTAATGGACATCAGAAGAAAGCTGGGGTGGCAATCCTTATATCAGATCAATTAGATTTTAAGCCAAAGACTATAATAGGAGATGAGGCAGGACATTATATCTTACTCAAAGGGTCTGTCCAACAAGAAGATCTAACAATTTTAAATATCTACGCCCCCAACGTGGGAGCAGCCAACTATATAAACCAATTAACAACAAAATCAAAGAAACACATCAACAATAATACAATAATAGTAGGGGACTTTAACACTCCCCTCACTGAAATGGACAGATCATCCAAGCAAAAGATCAACAAGGAAATAAAGGCCTTAAATGACACACTCGACCAGATGGACATCATAGATATATTCAGAACATTTCATCCCAAAGCAACAGAATACACATTCTTCTCTAGTGCACATGGAACATTCTCCAGAATAGATCACATCCTGGGTCCTAAATCAGGTCTCAACTGGTATCAAAAGATTGGGATCATTCCCTGCATATTTTCAGACCACAATGCTCTGAAGCTAGAACTCAATCACAAGAGGAAATTTGGAAAGAACCCAAATACCTGGAGACTAAACAGCATCCTTCTAAAGAATGAATGGGTCAGCCAGGAAATTAAAGAAGAATTGAAAAAATTCATGGAAACAAATGATAATGAAAATACAACGGTTCAAAATCTGTGGGACACAGCAAAGCAGTCCTGAGGGGGAAATATATAGCAGTACAATCCTTTCTCAAGAAACAAGAAAGGTCTCAAAAACACAACCTAACCCTACACCTAAAGGAGCTGGAGAAAGAACAAGAAAGAAACCCTAAACCCAGCAGGAGAAGAGAAATCATAAAGATCAGAGCAGAAATCAATGAAATAGAAACCAAAAAAACAATAGAACAAATCAACGAAACTAGGAGCTGGTTCTTTGAAAGAATTAATAAGATTGATAAACCCCTCACCAGACTTATCAAAAAGAAAAGAGAAAGACCCAAATAAATAAAATCATGAATGAAAGAGAAGAGATCACAATTAACACCAAAGAAATACAAACAATTATAAAAACATACTATGAGCAACTCTATGCCAACAAATTTGACAATCTGGAAGAAATGGATGCATTCCTAGAGACATATAAACTACCACAACTGAACCAGAAAGAAACAGAAAACCTGCATAGACCCATAACCAGTAAGGAGATTGAGTCATCAAAAATCTCCAAACATACAAAAGCCCAGGGCGAGACGGCTTCCCGGGGGAATTCTACCAAATATTTAAAGAAGAACTAATTCTTATTCTCCTGAAACTGTTCCAAAAAACAGAACTGGAAGGAAAACTTCAAAATTCATTTTATGAGGCCAGCATTATCTTGAACTCAAAACCAGACAAAGACCCCATCAAAAAGGAGGATTACAGACCAATATCCTTGATGAACACAGATGTGAAAATGCTCACCAAAATACAAGCCAATAGGATCCAACAGTACATTAAAAGGATTATTCACCACAACCAAGTGGGATTTATTCCTTGGCTGCAAGGTTGGTTCAACATCCACGAATCAATCAATGTTGTACAATACATTAATAAAAGAAAGAACAAGAACCATATGATAATCTCAATAGATGCTGAAAAAAGCATCTGACAAAGTACAGCATCCTTTCTTGATCAAAACTCTTCACAATGTAGGCATAGAGCGTACATACCTCAATATTATCAAAGCCATCTATGAAAAACCCACCGCAAATATCATTCCCAATGGAGAAAAACTGAGAGCTTTTCCTCTAAGGTCAGGAACACCGCAGGGATGTCCATTATCACCACTGCTATTCAACATAGTACTAGAAGTCCTAGCCTCAGCAATCAGACAACAAAAGGAAATTAAAGGCATCCAAATACACAAAGAAGAAGTCAAACTATCACTCTTTGCAGATGATATGATACTATATGTGGAAAACCCAAAAGACTCCACTCCAAAACTGCTAGAACTTGTACAGGAATTTAGTAAAGTGTCAGGATATAAAAATCAATGCACAGAAATCAGTTGCATTTCTCTACACCAACAACAAGACAGAAAAAAGAGAAATTAAGGACTTGATCCCATTTACAATTGCACCCAAAACCATAAGATACCTAGGAATAAACCTAACAAAGAGGCTAAGAATCTATACTCAGAAAACTATAAAATACTCATTAAAGAAATTGAGGAAGACACAAAGAAATGGAAAAAGGTTCCATGCTCCTGGATTGGAAGAATAAATATTGTGAAAATGTCTATGCTACCTAAAGCAATCTACACATTTAATGCAATCCCTATCAAAATCCAACCCATTTTTTTCAAGGAAATGGAACAAATAATCCTAAAATTTATATGGAACCAGAAAAGACCTCGAATCGCCAAAGGAATACTAAAAAAGAAAGCCAAAGTTGGTGGCATCACAATTCCGGACTTCAAGCTCTATTACAAAGCTGTCATCATCAAGACAGCATGGTACTGGCACAAAAACAGACACATAGATCAATGGAACAGAATAGAGAGCCCAGAAATAGACCCTCAACTCTATGGTCAACTAATCTTTGACAAAGCAGGAAAGAATGTCCAATGGAAAAAAGACAGCCTCTTCAATAAATGGTGTTGGGAAAATTGGACGGCCACATGCAGAAAAAATGAAATTGGACCATTTCCTTACACCACACACGATAATAGACTCAAAATGGATGAAGGACCTTAATGTTAGAAAGAAATCCATCAAAATCCTTGAGGAGAACACAGGCAGCAAGCTCTTCGACCTCAGCCGCAGCAACTTCTTCCTAAAGACATCTCCAAAGGCAAGGGAGGCAAGGGCAAAAATGAACTATTAGGATTTCATCAAGATCAAAAGCTTTTGCACAGCAAAGGAAACAGTTAACAAAACCAAAAGACAACTGACAGAATAGGAGAAGATATTTGCAAACGACATATCAGATAAAGGGCTAGTGTCCAAAATCTATAAAGAGCTTAGCAAACTCAACACCCAAAGAACAAATAATCCAATCAAGAAATGGGCAGAAGACATGAACAGACATTTCAGCAAAGAAGAGTTCCAGATGGCCAACAGACACATGAAAAAGTTCTCCACATCACTGGGCATCAGGGAAATACAAATCAAAACCACAATGAGATATCACCTCACACCAGTCAAAATGGTTAAAATTAACAAGTCAGGAAATGACAGATGCTGGCAAGGATGCGGAGAAAGGGGAACCCTCCTACACTGTTGGTGGGAATGCAAGCTGGTGCAGCCACTCTGGAAAACAGCATGGAGGTTCCTTAAAAAGTTGAAAATAGAACTACCCTAGGACCCAGCAATTGCACTATTGGGTATTTACCCTAAAGATCCAAACGTAGTGATCCGAAGGGGCACATGCACCCGAATTTTTATAGCAGCAATATCTACAATAGCCAAACTATGGAAAGAACCTAGATGTCCATCAACAGATGAATGGATAAAGAAGATGTGGTATATATATATACAATGAAATACTATGCAGCCATCGAAAGAAATGAAATCTTGCCATTTGCGACAACGCGGATGGAACTAGAGGGTATCATGCTTAGTGAAATAAGTCAATTCGGAGAAAGACAACTATCACATGATCTCCCTGATATGAGAAAGTGGAGATGAAACATGGGGGGTTTTGGGGGTAGGAGAAGAATAAATGAAACAAGATGGGATCGGGAGGGAGACAAACCATAAGTGACTCTTAATCTCACAAAACAAACTGAGGGTTGCTGGGGGGAGAGGGGTCGGGAGAGTGGGGTGGGGTTATGGACATTGGGGAGGGTATGTGCTATGGTGAGTGCTGTGAAGTGTGTAAACCTGGCAATTCACAGACCTGTACCCCTGGGGATAAAAATACATTATATGTTTATAAAAAAATAATAATAAATAAAAAATTTAAAAAAAAAAAAGAGAGACTCTTACCTCAAGGCAACTAACTGAGGATTGCTAGGGGGGGCGGTTTATGGGGGGATGGGGTAACTGGGTGATGGGCATTAAGGAGGGCATGTGATGTAATGAGCACTGGGTGTTGTATGCAACTGATGAATCACTAAATTCTACCCCTGAAACTAATAATACACTGTATTATTATTAAATTGAATTTAAATTTTTATAAAGTTCATGTTTTGGGGCACCTGGGTGGCTCAGTTGTTAAGTATGTGTCTTCAGCTCAGGTCATGATCCCACGGTCCTGGAATCAAGCCCTGCATTGGCCTCCCTGCTCAGTGGGGAGTCTGCTTCTCCTTCTCCCACTCCCCCTGCTTGTGTTCCCTCTCTCACTGTGTCTCTGTCAAATAAATAAAATCTTTTTAAAAAATAAATAAAAATTTGGGGTGCCTGGGTGGCTCAGTGTGTTAAGCCTCTGCTTTCAGCTCAGGTCATGATCTCGGGGTCCTGGGATCGAGTCCTGCATCAGGCTCTCTGCTTGGCGAGGAGCGTGCTTCCTCCTCCTCTCTCTCTGCCTGCCTCTCTGCCTACTTGTGATCTGTCAAATAAATAAATAAAGTCTCAAAAAAATAAATTAATTAAATAAAATAAAATAAAAATTTAGAAGTTCCTGTTTTGAAACCTTCAAACAAAATTCTCTGTAGTCTAAAATTTTTTAATAACTTGCTTTTATGAAATTATTTTGAAGTTGGATATTAGGACCCTCTCATCAAACTCTGGCACCTGATATGAAAAGGACCATTACAGCATTGACATCCTAGCGTGGACAGTGTGTCCTTCACAGGAAGACTTTTAAAATTTAAAAACCAAAAGTTTTGACCAGCAACTTGAGAGTGTGTGGCTCACCTCAGTAGCTCTCCAGCAATCTTAAGACACTTGGCTCCTGCCATGGCCAGGCTACTCATAGTCGGCAGTGTTGGTAAACCACAGGGAAGGAACATCTGTTTCTGTCTTGGCAGAGATCCTCCCCCACTCGCCTGGCCCAAGGCAGGTCTGTGAGCCATCTAATAGTCCATGGCGTAACAACCTTTAAACCAGCCCACCTTGCTCGCCTGGCGCCTGTGACCCACTAACTATGGGCCCCAGCGGTGAGGGACCCAAGCCAGCAGTTAATACCCAGTTTTTAGTTAGAAGGATGGACTCTACCAAGAACCAACTTGCAAACCAGCATACCTCAACTAAATTTGGGCTTTCTATCTTTCATCTCCCCTTTGCCTGAAACAAGAGTGCAATTAGTCTGTCATTGTTCTGGGGTATGTTATTTTCACTGACTTAGTAAGAGGCATTATCCTGCGTGCTACTGACTTGTGAAGTATTATGGTAATGCCCACAGTGAACCCGTGTTAAAGAAACTATTAGCAAACACAGTCTCAGGACCTGAGCATAATTTTGCCCAGAAGAAAACAATTCAACCTAACCCAAACTAATAATTAAAATTTGTCAGTGCTAGGGGATACACCATCTTGCAAGGTAATGTTTGAAAAACATGTTGATAAATTATGTGGAATTTATAATTAACAAAAATCTGGTAAAGCTCATTGCTGGGCTGACAAACTTTAAACTTACTATGCTGTTTACCATCGACGGTGTCCTACTGAAATTACAAACACCCTATAAATGGACAGACTTGACAGAGCTGTTATAGTTCAGATGCTAACACTGCCCACCATATTTATCTTAATATTGCTCCACACCACATTATAAACAATTCAGAACATTCTATTAAACATCTCTATAGTAAAAGAGACCTCGAGCACTGTTGTCAAAGACAGGAGGACAACAGCAAATATGCTTCATTCACTGACCTCACCAAAATTACTCAAGAAGTAGCTGAGGGGTACCTTGGATTATTTACTAACTTCAGAGGACCCCTGGAGATGTGGTGAAGATTTAGCCCAGACAAAACTTAAAATTAAGGAAATTCCAGATGTCGAGCTAATCAACTAACCCAGTGATTTGTATCCTATATTAAAAAGAGCAAATAAGAAATCCCAGTGCTCTCATTAGGATGCAGACAAATAGAAAATGAAGGCTAAAGCCTGAAATCTTTTCTCCGGAGTAGGAGGAAACCCAGACCCTTTTGTTCCCAAGGGCACCAATTGACACTCCAAAGATGATTATTATAATTCTTTTGACTCTGGTAACTTTAACCTACTAGAAATTAAGCCCCTGAGAATAGACAAAAATACAACAAATGATAATATGAAACTAATCAGAATTATTGAACAGAAAGCTTCTACTAGACAAGAAATGACAAAAACTAGGATGCAATTCCAACCAACTGATTTGGACACTGGAAACCAGTGGCTATTAGAATTATTGACCAAACGGGAGTAAAACTTGATCTTCACAGGACCAGAGACTGTGCAACTCAGACCCATTACCACTGATGCTGAATTTACTCACCACTTTGAGTATTTGGAGAAAATAATACTGATTTACAAAAACCTTTGGTTGTAGCAATCTGGAAATTAAAATAGCCTATACCTAATATATTATCCTTTAAAAATCCCAATGGAAAGCAGCAGGCGAAGCTAATAATAATGAAATTAAGAGCACTGGTTATGATGTGTTACAGGGCACAGACAGGTTATGTGTAACGCAACAGAATAAATTTTAAAGGTCTCCCAAAAGCTGTGCCCCAGAGAACAGCAGTGTTTACAGTAATTGGAGGTGCCAGAAACCCAGAACTTATTGACTTGATCAGAACAGCTGAGGAACTGAGTCAAGGTAAAGGCTACAGCTTCAGCACTAATGTATATAGACATAAAAGGCCGACACCTAATGTAAACAAACTTAATTGAACAAAACCTCTCAAAACCTTTTGGCCACTAAACTGCATAAACCACCACCCTTTAATCCTAATTATAAAAACAGAAACACAAAGAGAAACCCCAAAAACTACTTACAGTGGCAAAGAAATAAAAACCACCAACCTTTGAGAGGAAACAGACCCACCAACCCATATACGCCAGCCCTTTCACAAAACCTATAGATGAACTACTGACAAATTAAGTAGAGAAAGTTCGAAGAACACCCCCAGAGGGGCTCAGCAGTCTGTCTCTTGGACCAAGCCAGAGAAAAGTGCCCTTATGTTATAATAGTCGCTTTAACAGAAACCCTTTTATAAATAAAAATATTTTTTATACTACATTATGCTATTGTACACTGGGTCCCAAGTAACAATGATACAGGGAAAATCCAGTAAGACAGAAAATTTAAAAACATGGTGGGCCAACTGAAGGATTAGAAGGAAAATTAACCCCAGGAACATGGGTAGGTAGATCCCAACAATTGATGAAATGATGACCACCACCAGGGAAATCAAAATGCTTCATAGAACCCAATTTAGAAATCATCTCAGTAATGGATGTAATAGGACAACATGTGAATAACTAAGGTATAGCTATCCCAAAGAATAGTTTAACTACAGGAAAGTGACTACAGTTGAGCTACCTGCCCCTCTAAATTAACAAATATACCTCAATATAATCTTAGAGAGGACACAAAAAGAAATGCAGGAACTCCTGAAGGAACAAATTTTTGTGCCTACTATAGGTTTACAGTAGATTACAGGAATTTAAACACTCCCCAGATTGAAAAGAACAGTCCCAGCTAAAGATAGTAATACAAACAGCACAACCACGGAATCAAAACTTACTTTATGATGACAGACTTCTCTGATATGTTCTTTGTTATACACATTGATGAGAGAGCCAACGCATGACTGCATTCACATGGGAAGGTAGAAAATATCAGTTTACTAGCTCATCACAAAGACGCTTAACAAACTAGTGATAGCCCACAGCCTTCATGAGCAAGACATGCAAGCCCTTCAGGAAAACAAAACAAACACAAACCATGATTTCCTAAATTGATGACATCTTTATCTGTAGTAATAACTTGGAAGACTAGACAAGGGTCAAGATATAGTTAACTGAATTCCTCATACTCAAAGGATGATTTATTTACTCAGGTAAGTTCTAAGGACCCCAAACTACAGTAAAATTTCTAGGCATAATTTGGTCTTCTACACAATTACACAATAGATTGTAACCCAACTCCTATCATAATAGAAGAATCTCAGAAATTGATTACTGTATGAATACTGATAACAGCATGTAACACATATGGGGAAAATTTTAAAACCCATCCATGAAGGAAGTAGGCAGAACGGGGAACTTAGATGGACAGACACAAGATGCAGACTTTACTTATTTGAAAAATGCTTTCAGAACTTTAAACTTATTGGTGTCAGCTAATGAAGATTCTGACTACACACTAGAATGCCTATCCTCTCAAGAGTTTGCAACCTGGTCACAGTGGACTAAAACACTCCATGACCTCAAACTTCACCCAACAGCATTTGGACCAAAAGTTCTTGTAGTCCAAGAATAGATACCAACCAAGTGAAAAGCTAATCTGGTCGCTCTCTGAAACCCTACAAAATGCGGAGCCACTAGTAGAAAATAAGCCAATTATTCTTCAACTCACAACATCCTATTCTAGATTGGGAACAGCAGACCTCTAATAAGTAGAGGGGAACTACCCCTGACCATAAAGTCCTAACATGGAAATGGTGTATTTCCTAGTGGTACATATAGATAGATGGTTGACCCTCTGCTTCAGCTGAGGAAATTTCAGCAATACCAATTATCTACTTGCTAGAGTTTTGAGCGGTGAGCCTATCGAAGCTGGAGCAGTTGGGCAAGAGGGATCACTGAGGCCCACGGTGCTCAAAAATGCATTGGTT
The DNA here is from genome assembly GCF_010015895.1 of Lontra canadensis. Classification (NCBI taxonomy): domain Eukaryota; kingdom Metazoa; phylum Chordata; class Mammalia; order Carnivora; family Mustelidae; genus Lontra; species Lontra canadensis. The sequence goes on along the minus strand of NW_022631098.1, from coordinate 551,759 downwards.
TTCAGATGTATCATTCTCCACGACACCACCTGGGAATGCTGGTAGGCCACGGTCTTGAGGAGTAATGACAGCCTAACCTCGACAGAATCAAGCTTGGGAGAATCCGTAAAATATGATGAATTAAGAGTCATAAAATTGGCCATTGAGCATCTGTTTAAAGAAAATCGGAATGAGGTGTATCTATTCTCAGACTCATGGACAGTAGCTAATGTAATAGCTACTTCGTCAAGAATAAGGAAAGAAAATGAAAATAAGAAATAAAGATATGTGGGGTGTGGACACATATCAGAAAACAGCATAGGCTGATATTTCCAGGTTTATCACACGTCTCAGCTCACCAGAGAGATGACCGTGTGCGAAGTATAATAATCAGGTAGACAAATCACCAGCAAACCAATGAAGCTATGATTCCTAAAACCAGTCTCAAAAAAACCCACATCAATTCACAGTTTAAAAAACAGCATACTCAAAATATACTTATGCATAAAGTAAAGGAATAATGGGAAATAAAACAGGAAGGCATAGATATGCCAATTGACAGAACTATTATATGGACACATCTTCAAACAGGACACTAAAACATAGCATAATGTTAAAACCTGGTTAGAAAACAGAAACCTAATACAAACTCAATAGCTACAGTATCACACTAAAAAAAAGAGGGAATTTTGGAAAATTTAAAACTTAGAAATCTTTAATCCACACTTCAGACAAAGTTGAGGCTGATAAACTCTTCCCAAGAATTCATATTGACTACATAGGACCATTGCCAGTATCACAAAATGTACCCATGCCCCAGAGTAGATACATGGTCAAGAAAAAGATTACCCTATCCCTGCAAGAAGTATGATCAAAGGTCAACAGTCAAAGTGTTAAAGTTATGGATAGCATGCTATAGCACATCCGTCATCACAGAATCCGGTCAGGGCACTCACTTCACAGGAAAGCCAACACAAGAATGATGCAAGACCAAGATGTAAGGTGGAACTTACACCTCCCATACAATCCTACCACCTCTGGATCAATTGAAAATACAATGGTTTTTTGAACCAAAGCACTGTTTACTCACCAACAATCTAGACATGAAAGCTTGGACTAAAGAAATACGGGAAGAAACAAGTTCAGTAAACCACAGTTATAGAAATAATGGCAAAACACCTATTGGATCAATACTGCAAACCCTCAACCGCTGATAGCACCCTAAACACTAAGTGAAAGAGGGGAGTGATAATTTTTTTCAAAAAGGCACATATAAGTGAAATTTTAGCAGCAGTTACCAATAACACTTAGTGGGTAACAGAGGGTAAAATAAAGGTGTACTTGGCGATTCACAGACCTGTACCCCTGGGGAAAAAAAAATATATATTTATAAAAAATAAAATTAAAAAAAAAAAAAAAAGGTGTACTACCCCAGACAAAGGAAGTCAGTGCCTCCATAAACCTTCCAGGTATGAAGACTATACACTTCTGTTGCTTACTGATAACACTGGATAGAAGCGCCCGATACCTGCCTGTACACCTTAGCAGAACCTGGACTCCCTCTGTGACTGTAAGATACTTGAGACATTCACACAGCCGTTGCAGTAGGGAGTGTATTTTGTATAACCTTGTGTGTGGCTCTCTTGCTGGGAGGATCCCCAGCAGTGGCAGTCACTCTTGTCATAGACCTCCTTGAACAGCAAGAAGAATGAGGAAGGGGCAGAGATTTACAAAACACCACCTTTCGCATTTGCACAAATGAACGCATTATGCATCTTAAACCCTACAACTGATGGTAAGCGGGTCAGTGGGACCTGTGACCTATGGATCACACCATTCACGAGTGGGACTAGCACGCTCATCGCAGCTACGGATACTCTTGACAGTTCCAGCAGCAGCTGTTCCACCACTCCAGATTTCACCACATTTACCAAATCTTACCAAGATGACTACAGACCAGGAGATAGGACCAAGGCAAAGCTGTCTGGTAACCCAGGGAGAAGACCAGTAGTATATACACGGAAAAAAAAAATTAGCATAGTAACGAAGAAAGAAGCTGAGCCAAGGAAAGAGTGAAGTGCTATGTGATGCCTCCATGTGCTCTGATCCTACACTCAATGTGTCTACAAGACCAGAGATTTTCAGACCTTTCATTCTCATAGTGAAAGGATATAAACTATTAACTTGGTGTTGTAAAAAAAAAAACAAAAACATATAAATAATTCAATGCCACTCATAGACCAAGACTTGATCTTTACCTTCCAAAATAATAATAAATCACTATGTACAGATGCAACAAACAGCACAACTTTGAACCAAACATTATGGATGCCCATGAGTAAGGTCGCTACAAAAGTTTAAATTTTACAAACATGTTCTTGAACAGACGTGACATGACATACAGACAAGCCAAGTGTCAGTAGCAGGCAGAGGGCTCCTCTAGTGATGAGGGAGAAATCTCAGAACCTGCATGTACATGCACTGGGACGTACAAAGAACAACATAGATATAAATATCACTAGATGAGGGGTAGAAGCATGGTCATATCAATGTATAAAACATTTATTATACTAATAATATAACAAAAATTACCAATTAGAGCAGAATCATGATGTATTTATGGAATAGAACATGTCAAGAATCAAGAGATGATTAGCAGAAACCAAGAGTGAGAACAACAACATTAGGTGGAAAAATTGGGGACAACCTAGAAAAACTAAAATCTTACAAAGATCCATTTGCCACATGGAATACTTACTAATACTTTAGGAACAGACACGTCAAGTCATATCCACATGACAATGCGGCCGTTATATCTTTAAATATAAATACCCCTAATGACTATTTACTACACCCCCAGCTTACACTGTTTAATCTATAGCCCTCTTGTAGAAACATAGCAATAGATCCATAGACACTACATTCAGATGTTTAAAAAAAAACACAGAGATACATTGAAGGTGTATTGAGGTCACAAATGAAACTTAGCACAGAGCACAGATCATTGCCTTGGGTGGCATACATCAGGCTTCTTCTCACACCACAGATCTCTACCCCAAGAATATGGAAATGATGCTAATATAGCTTTTCATGATCATATTGGAACCTACAACAGTAGCCTGTAGCTTGAAATTAAATTTGATTTTCAAGCCAAACACACATCCTCAAATTGTGCTCAGTTTTACCAATCTTCATGTACATTCAGTTTACAACCTATACCAAAAATAGGTTTAAAAAAAAAAAAAAAGCCTTACAGTTTCTTGTTGAACTGGTAGGTTTAATTGGAGACACAATGGCAGCTATGTTTTCTCAATTCCACTTTGATCAAATTGTATTCAATTTTAAAAACTTTGAAACCAAGCCATCTCAGTTTAACATGTGTGCAATGGCAGCTCTGTCCTCTGGATAAACAGATGGATAAAATTAGCAGTATATTATAAAAAAAAATTACAGATGGAAGTAAAGCAATGTAAACTCTACAGAAAGCAGTGGGAGAAAACACTAAAAATAAAGTACAAAGCAACAACATAAGAGATGTGTGTCTAAGTGTAGACTGTCAGTTGCTGTAGTTCAGAGTAGTTGATATCTGGAATACTCTTAAAACAGCTGTAATCTTGGGGCAATACTGGCACCCAAGGTAATAGACAACCCAACCAGAAGTACAGTAGATAGCACACACCTTAATGGCTGTGATTCCCTGAGCAACCATTATATTAAAACACTGGCACTTAAAAAAGCAAACAGGACATTGTGTTACCACGTTTTTACAGTCAAAAGGGAGTGTGAAACCACACAGCACAGAGAGTTGCCTTATGGTGGAAGGACAAAGTGTTCCTAAGGATATGCTGGTGGGATAGAACCAAAGTATCTTTCTCACAGCAAGACATTTGGATAGAGCCATGGTTAAAGTACCCCTGACTACAGCCTTGATAACTCCTCAACCAGTTGTATGTAACTAGGGAAACTGAACCATAATAGCCTGCTCTAAGTCAAACGCTACCCCAACCTATTAGAAAGGGCAAACATGGTGGGATGTGGAAAAATAGAACAAGTAAGGAATGTGACAATAAAAGGGGAAAGATATTATTTGAAGTCAATAGAAAATAGTGGAACACAAAATAACTCAAGGCATATTCTACCCTGAATCTCTTAAAATTGATATAATAAATATAAATCATACATTAGAAAACTTTAGACAAGTAAAAGAACATCTAGAAGATGCGACTAATAAGTCTGCAGGCATTGAAAAAAGAACAAAAGCATGCTTCTCCCAAAGTTATGACAGCTTTTAATTCTGATGTAATAGCAATTCAGTCTGTGCTTAGAGATGCTATGCGAGCTTATAACTGTGGGATTTTATAAAAATATTTGCCTGGAAACCTAACTGTCAAGGAAGTTAAGTTAATTGACTGGTTTAAGGAGCTTAACCTTAGGTCATTTGGTGATTAGATAGGCATCCCGTTAAAGAGTTCTCTACTCGGGCGCCTGGGTGGCTCAGTGGGTTAAGCCGCTGCCTTCGGCTCAGGTCATGATCTCAGGGTCCTGGGATCAAGTCCCGCATCGGGCTCTCTGCTCAGCAGGAAGCCTGCTTCCCTCTCTCTCTCTCTCTGCCTGCCTCTCTGTCTACTTGTGATCTCTGTCTGTCAAATAAATAAATAAAATCTTTAAAAAAAAAAAAAAAAGAGTTCTCTACTATGCTTGGATTGGTAACACCGGGGAATACAGTTGCTTAAACAGGTCATTCAAGTGTAGAAGAATATGTGTCAAAGGAAAAATATGACTGGATTTTGGATTAAGATTATAAATACTTCAGAATTCAAGTGTGAATGGATACTGTGAACTTAGATTAGCTAAGGACATTAGGTCTTTATGTAAGCCTCTGAAATCTCAAGGGAGATATTTACATATTGATTTATTATTTCAAATCCCCATTTTAGTAGAAGCTTGTTTTGGACAAAATTGTTCAAACTGGTTTTAAATAACTTGTTTTTGTGAAATTGCTCTGAAGTTGGGTATTTGGACTTCTTCATCTAACTCTTTCACCTGGAATGAAGACCACCATGTTGTGCTGCCCATCATGTGTTGGAGCTGTGAGCTCCAAAAACCAAGATGTCTGATGAGCAACTTCAGAGTACTCCGTCTAAGGCTATTCTTTGCTGACAGAAAGAACTTTCCAAAGATCTCGAGATACCTGTCCTGACCAAGTTATGCTCGGTCATCTCGTCTCAGGAAGAGAAGGGACATCTGATTACACCCTGCTGGAGCTACCTCTCATAAACAGTAGTGCAGGCTGTGTAATGGTTCTTGGAGTAATGTTCTTCAGAACAGCCCACCTTGCCTGCCAACACCAATGCCATCATCACCTGCTAGCTGTGTGTCTCAGCAGTCAGGGACCTAAACCGGAAACTCATAACCAGCTTAGTTGAAAGGATGGACTCTACTGAGAACCAAATCATAAAAACCTGCACCTCAAGGGCACCTGGGTATCCCAGTCAGTTAAGCATCTGATTCTTTGTTTCGGCTCAGGTCACAATCTCAGGGTCATGAGGTCGAGTTTGTTTTAACATGATGCCATATCTAATCACCATTGGGCTCTGTGTTCAGCAAGAAATCTGCTTGAAGATTCTCTCCCTCTACCCCTCCCCCAACACAAGTACCCTCACTCTCTCAATTAATTAAATCTTTAAAAAAAAAATGCCCCGGGGCGCCTGGGTGGCTCAGTGGGTTAAAGCCTCTGCCTTCGGCTCAGGTCATGATTCCAGGGTCCTGGGATCAAGCCCCACATCGGGCTCTCTGCTGGGCGGGGAGCCTGCTTCCTCCTCTCTCTCCGCCTACTTGTGATCTCTGTCTGTCAAATAAATAAATAAATAAAATATTTTTTAAAAAATTCCCCTTGACTAAATTTAGACTTCATTTATCTCCTCTTTGCCTGGAAGAACAGTGCAATTAGTTTATCATTGGCCTGGGGTACACGATTTCTTTATTGTCTTAATAGACATTATCTTGTATGCTACCGCCTTGTGAAATGTTCTAATTCCTGCAGTGAACCTGTGTTAAATAAATCATCGGCAAAGACAATCTCAGTCTTTGAGCACCATTTGTCCCTGACAAAACATCCCTGTCGCCTCAAGAATATTACGCTCAGCTATTGCATGGACTACTGAAAAAAGTGTCCCAACTGGCTTATATCTACTCCTGCCCAGACCAGCAGCTGGCATGAATACACTGGAACCATGAATCTGATCCTAGTTTTCTCTTATTTGAAACTCTTGAGGAGCTTCTGAATGAGCTCGAGATCAAAATCGAAATCCTTATATGACCCAAAGGATGCTATACCATCTGTTCCCTCCAATTTCTGTTCCCACCAACTTATCACCCAACAGTACCTCAAACACACATCATACACACACTCTAGAATTCTGTGCCCCAGTTACACCACACTTGTCTCTTCTAAGGACTTTTACCTTAGTTTCTGCTGCCCCGGTGCTCTTCTGCCGACCATGCACTTTTGTTAATTTGGGGTCAGATTATGAGATAGAACTTTACAAAGGAGACCTTCTCTCTAATTCCTTGGACTGTATTAGGTCTACATGTTATCTGCTTCTTTAGCTCCAGATTCTTTACCTTGTGCTCTTTTCATAGTATCTAGTTATACATTTGAGTACTTTTAAGTCCATGTTTGTCTCCCTTACTTGACTCCAAGCTCTGTGAAGCTGGGCCATGGTTATTTGGTTTCTTATTAAATCCAGAATTTAGTATGGGGACTGGAGCATAGTAAGCATTTCATATGAATACAACGATATGCAAATAAACTAGTGAGCCTTTCTCAAAAAATTCAGCCATGCCTCTTTAAGTGTTGTTTTTCTTGCCATTCACAAGATCATTTTAAAAAATTTTTTAGAGATTTTATTTATTTGTCAGGAGAGAGAGAAAACACAAGCAGGAGGATTGCCAGAAGGAAATGGAGAAGCAGGCTCTCCATTGAGCAGGGAGCCCAATGTGGGACTCGATCCCATGACCCTGAGATCATGACCTGAGCCAAAGAGAGATGCTTAATTGAGCCACCCAGATGTGCCAAGGTCATATTTGGGAAAAAAAAAATGCTTAGCTCTCCCACTCACTAGCGTGACTATAAAGCAAGTCATGTACATCTCTGTTTCTTACTATATTCATCTGCACTTCATTTACCCATTCATAATCTTAGGCAACATTTTTTTCACTCCTGTGAATTTTACAAGTCTTTTTAAAATGAATACATTTGGCCCTTCTCTTAATTACCCAAAGGAGAAATTACTTGCTTTTATTTGGTACCAAGCTAACGGTTGAACATCATAAAACCCATTCAACAGAAGTCATTTGCTTCTTTTCCTTACCTTTTATTCTCCTATTTTTCTCCAGAAAAAAATTAGCTCAAAATGCATGCATGTTGGAATAAGTCTGTTACCATGGCAATAACTAGAAATAAAAGCACTATGAAAATGTGGTGCAGTCTTTCGATTGGAGTAACGAATGAAATCTAAGGATAATTCAAAATTAAAAACCTTCCTAAAGTTAAAGCAAATTTCTAGTATAAGAATTTTGCACACAGTCTACCTTTTTCATCTTTACTTTAGACAAACAAGAATTTCAGTAAAGAATCGGAAATCATTCAAAATTATTTTTATATATGGAATATCAACAAAGTATGCGCTGTGGTTGTGCTTTTCCTGCTCAAATTTGCACGGAGAGTCTCTAATCCAGGAAAATGGAGGCTTGTTACCACTTGCAGCTGCTAAATTAGTGCTCAGAGCAACATCAAGTTAGATCATGTTTGCAGTCTCTTTTGTAGAATTACCCAAAGTGGAGCCCATAGAAACGCACAGTGCAGCATCTCGGGCTGTGCTGAGGTTTGCTGACACGTCAAACACTGTGCTGTAAATGGTATGTGCTGTGGTAAATAAGTGATGGTCCTGTCCCCAAGGTGTGCACGCGAAGGACAAACATTCGTAACAGTGTGGGGCAGGAAAAGGCACAGATATGCACAGAGACCCAGTGCATCATGACAGGAGGACTAAGGAAAGAAGGCCAGGGACTTCTTTACTGGAACCTTGAAGCCCAAGTAGGATTCCCCTAGAAAAGAATGGAGTAAACATCCATCATCTCATACAGGTCCCGAATTTTTTTAAAAAAATTGTCCCCTGTGATGAGAACTCCTCTGATTTACTCTTAAAAACTTTCAAAATATACCAGACATCAGTGTTAACTAGCACCAGCATGTTGTACGTTGCATCCCTCGCATTTTGTTTTTATCTTATCTTTTAAGTCAAAGTTGGTACCTTTTGACCACCTGCATCCAGTTCCCCTTTATATAGTTCTGAGAACATGGCCATTTTATTCCCCCCCAAAGCAAGAGGTGAATCTCTCTCAAGTATTGAGCGTATGGGGTCCTGGTGCCTCACTCCATTGAGCATCCAACTCTTTATTTCAGCTCTGCTCTCGATCTTGGGGCTGGGAGTTCGAGCCCCGTGTTAGGTTCCACACCCAGCATGGATTCTCTGCTTAAGAATCTCTCTCCCAGGCATCTGGGTGGCTCAGTTGTGTAAGCATCTGCCTTTGGCTCAGGTCATGATCTCGGGGTCCTGGGATCGAGCCCTGAGTTGGGCTCCCCACTCAACAGGAAGTGTGCTTCTCCCTTACCTCCACCCCTCCCCTGCTGCTTGTGCCCTCTCTCTCAAATAAATAAATAAAATCTTTTTAAAAAGTCTCTCTTTCCCTCGGCTCCTCCTCTCCCTCTCCTCAACCCTCTGCCCTCTTTCATGTTCTCTCTTAAGATAAAAACGAGTGTGCTATCTTTACATTCATTGTAATTGGTGATAGATGTGGTGATGTTTCTACCATCTTCGACAGGACTTCCTGTTTCACTTCTTTACATTTCTCTTACCTCCTTTCTTGGCTTTAATGAATTCATTACAACATGGTTTTGATTTCATATTTCATCTGTTTGCTGATTTAGAAATTATATGGTATTTCTTTTATTTTAGTTGTTCTCCCTCAAGTCTTGCCATGCAAAATTAAACCAAGTCTAAAGATAACTAATATCTTAGCCTCCCAAACTTTACAAGGACACTGGAACATAAAATTCTAATCACCCTCCTTAAGACTTACTTGGTACCACTGCACAGTATTCTGTTCCTGATTTTTAATCTCTCAAATTATACTTCTGTTCCAACCAATGTTTACATTTACATAGAATTTACTTTTATTCCTTTCTATTCCTTTTTGTTTTTCAGACCTTCTTCAGAGATTATTTCCTTATTCCTTTTTTTTTTTAAGATTTATTTATTTAGTTATTTGACAGAGATCACAAGTAGCAGAGAGGCAGTGAGAGGGGGGAAGCAGGCTCCCAGCTGAGCAGAGAACCCTATGTAGGGCTCGATCCCAGGACCCCGAGATCACGACCCGAGCTGAAGGCAGAGGCTTTAGCCCACGGAGCCACCAAGGCGCCCCCATTTCCTTATTCCTAAAATGTTTTTTTTTTTTTTTAATTTTCATACTTACACCTGCTGGCAATAAATGGTCTCAATTTTTACTTGGTTTACCTTGCTTGAGAGAGTTTGAAGCCATGACAATCCAGCTATTGGTAGGTAACAGGACACAAACAGTCTAAGCCCTTAAGTGGCAAAGTAGTTTTTTTTTTTTAATTATGACCCATGGCCTCATCAATTAAACATGTGCTTTGAAAAGACACTGGACAGTTATCACGTGACACACAAATGCTGTGGAGCGATCAGCCCACTTCACACCGCACTCAGAGCTAAGCTAAGAGCCAGTGTCAGGTTTAGAACTCTTCCTTCAAGGCGTGGTCAAGAGTACAGGGAGGTTTTATCATTTTCCCTAAAAAGCCCCTTATTTCTTGCAGTTACAGGACTGATGTCATTTGAAAATTAGATGAAGAGTGGGATCCAAAAGCATGTCACGACAATGCAAGTGGAATTCACTACCTTGCAGGTTTCTGACCTGAACAGGTGAGCAGTTTCTGTGAAAGAGTGCGAACATCTGAGGATCTGAGATAATCCAGAGGAATCTGAGTATCCTGAGCCTGGACCCCCTTACCAGCAGAAACCACCCCTTCTCTGCTATGTGAACAGTATGGTCTTGCTTTGCTCCCAACTCGGCCATGATCTTGCCTTAATGTTTTCTTGCCCAAGAATGTCAACTGCTCTTGGACCTAAAAATCCCCTTTACTTCTCCAGTCTTATGTCCAGTCAGATCAAGACATGCCCCCAAGGAGCAAGTACAGAGTCCCCCCTCTAAGGAGAGGACATACACAACGAAAGGACAATATGAGTTTGCTAATCGGTATCAGTAGAAACCACGAAAGTGTGTGAGGTTGCATCTTGAAGCTGTTACACCAAGGAGGAAGGAAGGGGATTTTACATTGAGCAGAATTTGTCAGCATGAACTTGGCACAAATTCTGAGTTCAATATGCCTGTTTGAGCAGAATCACGTTATAGTACCTGACAGGCTTTTTAAATTTTGTTTTTATCTCTCGGCAACATACACAACATTCACTGGTATGGCTTTGACCCATTTACCAAATAAGAGATGAGCTCTCGGCACTGTCAAAGACAAATTATCAGGATGGAGTTATATAGGCAAGAAGATTTTATTCAAGGCTATTAGCATATGGGGGTGGTGGCAAGACTCAACTCTTACTCTTGAAACAAGAGGAGTTGGAGTACGTCAGTGGAAAAGCACTAAAAGACCTTCGTGGGGAGGCTAGTCCTTGTGAGCAGACATTTTGCATTTGCTGTTTGTTGCTTATCAAAATCAGGCACCCACCCACCACAGAGACTCTAAGAGAGAGACAGAATCATCAAAAGAGGTAATGTCTTTAAGTGATGGCCCCCAAGTCCTTCGGAAAGACATTCATAGAGGACAGAATTCCAGGGGACTGGGGGAAAAATGTCATCTCAAGGGGGCAGAGGAAATTTATAATTACAAGTTTTCTCTAATAAATGCTATATAAAAAAAGGGAGGTCAAGGATGTATCATCATTAAGACATCAGGGCAAAGTTCAGCCAAGCCGAGGAGACTAGCTCAGTATGCCACAAGCAAGAGGAGCTCCCTTGGTGTTTCAGACCCCAGGGAACAATCCTACCGCTGGGGACCCAGGAGCCTGCAGACCCAATGGGGCTTGAAGTATCTGCAGATCTCAATGCTACAGGGAGCAAGCACCACTACAACAATCTAAGTATAGTTTCCTGAGAATTCTGTGGCTAAGTTATACCGTCCTTGGTGAATAAGGTTTCTCATTTGAGGAAAATGACTCCTGACCACTCTCTAGTTTTGGTAGAGTCGGTTACCTAGCCATGGGCTGAAAAATGAACATGAAGCAGCAGGTTTTTCCTCTTGAACTGGGTATCAACTGATCACAAAGTCATAAAATTGGGCTTGCACCAAAGCACTCCATCATGAGGAGACCGAGATTGGATACGAGGGTGCACTTTGTTTAATTAGAAGTTTTGGTGATACTTTCATGGCAAATGATTTATTAGTGTTGCACTATAATGGAATTCTGACTACACTGAGTGATGGTCCTATTAATAATAAACTAAATCATTATGATCCATGAATTGTGAAGAACAATTCTAATCTAGTGCTTAATATATTAGAATTCTCAAAGCCTGGCAAATTTAAAGAAAACAATCTCTAGACTCCATTTTAAAATCACTTTTCCTTCATTTTTGGTGTTCATAAATCAGTTCAAGTCTATAAGACCTCAAGTTTTATAAATCTTCAAAGGTTTAACTCCTGCTGTATTATTGCTAGCTCTCAGTTTCTGAGAGTTCAAGGAGCTGTTCTTTACCAATTCTGTCTTTCAGAAGAAACAAGAGACCACTAGCAGACCACAGACCACTGTACTACCTGCTATTCAATCATTTTTAAATTCATGCTTGCCAATCACTCATTTTCAAAGGTCTCCAACTCTCCAGGTGCTGTTTGTATCCGAAGACACAGGAACCAAGAAGGCATGGCCCTTGGCCATGTGCAATCACAGACTGAAAAGGAAGACGGGCCGGCAAGCCAAGCATCTCCCTTCCGCTCTATGGACTAGCTGAGAGATCAGGTTGTGCATTCAATATACCACATGAAATTTTAGCACCCACTTTGTTCCTATTTTCCATACATTGTCGGATTAGTGTCTTTCAACCCAATATTATACAAGAAAAATATCCATAAAACAACCTCAAAGTTGTACGATACGGCATCCTAGAAACACAGGTCACAGTACAACCGCTTACTCTCACAGTTGACAGCTGCTGAGTGTCTATGTTGGGGTGGTTTTAAAGAGAAACATGGCCCAGAATCTTCAAGGAAGATGTTCCTTTCTTGCCCCCCACATGCTTAGTTTAACCACCATCCCTGTTCTCTGCTCCCTTTTCTAGCAAAATCTAACCACCTGCCATCCAAAAATGTGAAAAAAAACAAACTCTGTGCCTATACTCTACATTTCTTCTCCTATTGTCTCTTGAACTCTCTCCACACAGGCTTCAAGGCCCTCTCTGTGTGAAAACTGTTCTCACCAAGGCTCCCGATAACCTCTATGTTGTTAAATCCTACGGTCAGTCTGTTTCCTGCATCTACCTTATCTTAAGGCAGAATTTTACATCGTTCCTTCCTTCTGAAAACACTTTCCATTTCTACTACTGGTCCAAGGCTCTACCATCTTTCATCTAGAGATGTAAAAAAGCCCCCTAATTTGTGTTCTTAACTCCTGTGGACTATTTTCTGAGGCCAACATGACCCTGTAAAAGGTGAGTATCTTCCCTCTGTCTCTACTGCTCAAAACCTGCATGTAGCATCACTTCTCACTCAGGTCCTTAGAAAGGACTGCAAGCCCCAACACTTCCCTTTGTAATCCACTGCCCATCACTCTCTGGTTTATCTTTTCCTTCTCTCCCTTTTTGCTACCTTGATTCAGTCACAGAGGCCTCCGTGCTTTTCCTGGAACACCCCAAATGCATTCCCATTTCAAGGTATTTACATATGGTGCTCCCTCTGAATGAAAAGTTTACTACAGAGGCACCTGGGTGGCTCGGCATTAAGCATCTGCCTTTGGCTCAGGTCATGATCCCAGGGTCCTGGGATCAAGCCACAGGAGCTCCCTGTTCTGCAAGAAGCTTGCTTCTCCCTCTCTTACTCCCCCTGCTTGTATTCTCTCTCTCCCTGTCTCTGTCAAATAAAATCTTTTTAAAAAAAGAAAGAAAAGAAAAGAAAAGCTTACTATAACATAGGCATCCTCACATTACGAGCAAGACCCTCCCTTACCGCCCTATATGAAATAGCATTTCCCTTCCAACCCACATTCTCTATTTCTGCTATTCTGCTACATTCATCTATTTCTGCTATTTCTGTTTTATTTTTCTCTATAGCATTAACCATCTGGCACCCTATATATTTGCTTATTTGTTAATTGTCTGACTGCTCCCTTAGAACGTCAGCACCAAATAGGAACATATTTCTTCTGTTTTGTTCCAGGCTTTACCCTAAGACAGTGCTGGCTCAGACGAGGGGCTCAATTAGTAGTCCAGGAATAAATGAACAACTTGAAAGAACTCAAACTTCCAGCTGTGTCTGGAAAGATGGACAGAATTTAGGTAGTAATGGGATGTATTAATCCTCCAGGTAAATATGTATAAAAACAACTGGAGAAACCGAAACGCCACACAAATGACCTAAAGATAGGATGGGGGAAGGGCGTGAGCATGGGAGGAAGAGATCAAGGAAAAGGCAAGCCTGGGGTTAAGAGTATCTTTCAAATACTACCTGGTAATTCTGTAATGATGGGAACATGCGAGTTTGCTTGGTAGCTCTCAAGATGGGAGGGGCAGCGTCCCTGCCAAAGCCTCATCTGTAAGGCACACTGTTCCCATAGCTCCCAACCTCCAACAAAGACCTCTCCTCTACGAATTATGCAGAACAGCCCGCCAGATGCTGGCTCAGCCTCTGGGTAAGTCAGAGGGAATGTGTTATTCTTCTGCCATGAAACCACTCAACGATGGCTTCTACCTTCCACAGACGCCCAGGAGTCCCTTAGGAGATAGGGATGTTTATTTTGGTGATTATGCACGTAGCCAGATTAACTAGTTACCTAGTTCCTGTGCGAGATGTCTGGCACTGGGAGGACCTGGCTGACCAAGGACGGGATATTCCTCCCAGGATTATCGGATTCTAGAGACAGCTGAGTGATTCTTCCTGGGACATAGCTTCTTTACACAAAGAAAATATCGAACACTCATCCTCTCCTCCTACCTACTTTTCACTGTAAGACACTATTTCTCTGCCCTGATTGCTCCAGGCCAGACCCTTAAAAACTAGGGGCTCACCCATTCCTTCCCAGAAGAACCACAGGCAAGGCTTTTCCACGGTGTCCTTGCTCTCTCTCTGCCTGTGGCCAACCCCGGGCTCTCCAGCCTGGCCCTGTATGGCATGCCCACTCCCTTCCCTCTTGGGACCTTTCCAATGGCATTGAAATAAATGTCACAAGTAATAAACTACCTTTTCGATGGCATTCATCGCCTCCTTTGTTCACATCATACCTGAGCAACAAATGCCAAGTATTCTGCCCAGCGATGCTTTAAGCCGACAATTTCCAGGCTTAACAATACCCCTGTGAGCTGCGCCTCCCCCAGCAGCTAGAATATTTTATCAGGAAGCTGGTCTGCAGGCACGCTCCGTCACGTAGTCCTCGCTCCTCCTGTCACCGGCGGACCCATCTCTAACCCCGCTCCCCCTTTCCTCACCTCACCCAGCTCCACCAGCCCCTACCCAGCACCAGGGCGCCCCCTGCCGCTCATCTGTGACTGTTCTCGCGAGGCGGGGGAGTCTGCAGCTTTGCCTACGGGAGGCCAGCCGGACCCTAAGGGCATAGACTTGGAGATCAATCAGGAAGAAGCAGAAAGGACCCCAGGTGATTCTAGAAATCCCTCAATTAAACAGCACAGCCTCTGTGCTGCCTCTGCTCACAACCTCTCAGGAATCCGTGAAACTGGAAAGACATCTCCCACCCGAAACTGCTTTCTGTGCATGTAAATGAGCATAGTGGGTGGTTAGACAGCTAGAGCTCGTGTCTCACTTGAAGCCAAATACAGTGAGGATGGAACTCCGTCTTTTTTTTTTTTTTGAAGCAAAAAGGAAGACAAATGTCTGTACAATGCGGAGTGCTGAATTTCAGCATTAATTAGTTTTATAGCATATGTTAATATCAAAAGGTTACTCTCACTAATGATTTCCTCTTAATAAAATAACAAAATGCCAAGATCCTTTGAAATCCACCCTGCAACATGACGACTGCCCTTTTCACTGTAGGGCTGCCAAGCCTCCAGAGAAAGCCCATCACCCACCAGGTTAGGCTCGTGGAAAGCTGGTATTTCAGGGGCCCCTAGAGCCTCCGCCCTCAGATGCTCTACTTCTGATCCATCTTTCACAGTCTGCTTAGAAAGATGCCAGACTCCTAGGAACAAAG
Organism: Lontra canadensis; assembly: GCF_010015895.1. Classification (NCBI taxonomy): domain Eukaryota; kingdom Metazoa; phylum Chordata; class Mammalia; order Carnivora; family Mustelidae; genus Lontra; species Lontra canadensis. The sequence continues at coordinate 536,271 of NW_022631098.1, read as the reverse complement.
TGTGACAGGCCATCTTGGTGAGGCAGGGTGACATCTACCTAGCCTTGCCATCATCTGGACCATCTGAAACCAGGGTCTTAGCAAAGGAGCTGAAACTTCTCTATATAAATCAGTTCTACTCTGGCCTGTTGGAATGTCTGGACTGTAATGGAGAGGACTTGAATAGAATTTGGAAGAACCGGCCAGTCCGTTTTTGGCCCAACTGACAAGTAATTTGGAAACTGCAAGAAAAATTCACAGAGAGTACTTAAAGCACAGCCAAGAGGTTAGTAAGTACTCAATTATCATTAACTATTAATGGACATGTTGGCTGCTGTGCACTGTGGCTATCTATCTGGATTTCTCAAGACTCATTCCGAACCTATGAGACTACTCGGTTATTTAAAGGAGACTGGGTTCAGAGCCATTTGAAATGATCACAATAGATCAATCTTTCGGCCACTGTGTCCTATAGGATCTCTACATACAAAGCAGGATATTTTCATAGAGCTGAAAATTAGAAACATAAACATAGCACCTATTAACTAAGCACAGAAATTAATTGCCAGATAAAACATTAAAAGCCCCCCAGATCTTAGGTCTGTACCCTGCCCAGTAAAAGGCAGACCGAAGGAAACTTGAAATGCTCTTGTTTTCCTGGCCTGTAGCTGGTTCTTATCTCTGTCAGGACGTAGCCACACCATCCCCACACCCCCACCCCGCAAACATACACACACCCACACACACACAGAGTGTCTTTCCTCACTGACAAACTGGTACACTTATGTTCATCGTAAAAACATCATAGCCTTTTGATATTATAAAGACCTGGATTTGGGGCGCCTGGGTGGCTCAGTGGGTTAATGCTTCTGCCTTCGGCTCAGGTCGTGATCCCAGGGTCCTAGGATCGAGCCCCACATCAGGCTCTCTGCTCAATGGGGAGCCTGCTTCCCTTCCTCTCTCTCTGCCTCTCTGCCTACTTGTGATCTCTGTCTGTTAAATAAGTAAATAAAATCTTTAAAAATAAATAAATACCTGGATTTAAATTCCATTTCTGCTCTGTTTTCCTTTATGTGTAAAATACAGATAAGAGCTTCCTCAAGTGAGTCCTATGGCAATTCAGAGAGACAGATTAAAAAGCCTAGCATAAAATAAGGTACAGACTAGATGTATAACAATTCCTTTTCCATGATTTCTTTCTTTCTCTTATATAACTTCTTTTTTTTTTTTTAATTTGTTAGTAGGCTTCAAGGAGAATTCAATGTTGAATCACAGTAATTATACTAACTTTGCCTTGGGTTATACTTCTCTATTCCTCTACACCAGAGCTGTTTACACTGGGACACACAAACAGAGTAGTAGGGACACATTTAACCCATACAATGTTTTAATTTTAGTGTAGTATGTGTTGATGTGCAATGTTCTGGAGAGAGGGCCCATCGCCCTCAAAGGGGATGATGTCCCACAGAAGTTTAAGAATAGGATATTCAAAGTATTTTTTGCCCTCCCATTTCTAATATCATTTTTGTTTTAGTCATTTCAAGTTTTTTTCCCATCAGTTTTAGGATTTAGGCAGGGCATGTCTTAATGGTTCATTAATACAAGATTGAAGTAATGTCTCTACCTCTTATTCTATCCACTTCCTGTTTCTACTTAGAAAGATTCGGCGGATGGGACGGTTTCCCATTACTGCTGTCTCTACCCTATGAAGTCCTAACTGGCTATTATTGGACACTGTGGTGATCGTTCGTCTTTAGCTTTTTCTAGGCCATTGAGTTGTAAGCAGAAGTAGCATAAATTCATCTTTCTGTTCCCGGTAACAAGGCCAAGAGCTCAGAGAGATTTGGTTACCTTTTTTATTGTTGAGTCACAATCCATTCCATACCTACACAGCAAAATAAATATTTTCTTAAAGGGTGTATCTGAATTGTTGCACAAAGTTGTTGTTGTTGTTGTTGTTTTAAACAGATTTAATGGCCAGATACTGTTAAAGATATTGGAGATACCACAATGAGGAAAATAAATGAAATTGTCCCCTCACTGAGCTTATTTTCCAGGGACAGACTCTCTTAGTAAGCCCATAAGTCACTGAATGCTAAATCATGCCTGATGGTGATAAAGGTCAGCATGAAAAATGAAGCAGTGTTTCCAGAGCAAGGGGAGAGATACCAGGATCACGATTTTAGATAGAGTGCTCATGGCGGCCTCTCGGGTAAAACACGGTTGAGCCAAGATATGCAGAAAGGGTGGGACACCCACAGGAAGAATTTTCTCAACAAAGAGGAAACCAATTGCAAAGGCCTTGAGGCAGAGCTTACCCGGGTGGGTTCCAGGGAAAGAGAGGTGGTCGGTGTGATGAAGCCAGGTATGGGAGGAGGAGGAGAGCAGAGGAGACAAGAAACGCAGTAAGTGGGCCCAGAGCTCACCTGTCTCGGGTGAGCGTCCAACCTGAAGGAGATACCAAAGTTCCTGGAAGATGACCGAAGTCCAGCACGGATTTTAAAGGAATTCGGAAAATGCCAGATACTCCTTGTACGGGATATTTTATCCTCCGCCTACTTGTACCAGGTATCTGAGAGCACTTATAAGAAATAGCAACCAGGGGCACCTGGGTGGCTCAGTGGATTAAAGCCTCTGCCTTCAGCTCTGGTCATGATCTCAGGTCCTGGGATGGAGCCCCACATCGGGCTCTCTGCTCAGCAGGGAGCCGGTTTCCCCCTCTCTCTGCCTGCCTGCCTCTCTGCCTACTTGTGATCTCTGTCAAATAAATAAATAAAATCTTGAGGAAAAAAAAAGGTAGCAACCATTTCTCCCAATTCTCTAGGGAGTAAAGAGTACAACCTGAGAAAGGGGAGAAAGGGGAGGCCCTCAGATCGTGAGCTCTTCCTACCCTGGGAAAGAATGTGCAGTCCATCAATATTCACAAACTCACTAAGCTGTTGATAGGTGGGCTTTTTAATTTAGGGACTGTTTTTTGTTCTTGTTATTATTCATGAAAATCCCTCAAACGTTTGCTCCTGAATAGGATTCAGGAGACTATGCCCTTTCATTTCCTGAGCAGGATTGTTTAGAACATCATAACAGAACCAAGACTTTGGTAATAAATCACAGGTTAAGTTGGAGTAAGAGGTGTAGTTCAAACGAAGGTACACAGGAAACAGAGAAATCAGAGCAGGGTGATGGGAAAGAAAAACCAGGAAAATAAGCATTGCTCCTAATTCATTGATAAAACCTCACCTACAAGTCCAGACCCCTGTTTCCCTTGAGCCCCTAGTCCCTCGCTCTGGGCAGCTGCCCGAGGGCCCCTGATGGGCTGTGAGACTTTGAGCCTGCAGGCAAGGAAGGGCCAATGGGGCCAGACTGCAGATGACAAGCGGCTCCAAAAGCAGCAGCAAGGAGATGGAGTCTACTCAAAGGTAATCCATTCAGCTTAATGCGATTAGTTTTCAAAGCTTTTTTCTACTGAAGCAATGTGTTTAGATTCATTTACTTGCACTGACATCATTGTGTCTCTCAAGCCTTTGTATAGAAGGAAGCCTGGAAAAGATGATGTTTTAAGACATTAAAAAAAAAAAAAAAAAGAACAGTTATGACAAAGTGCTTTGGGTCTCAGTGTGAACAAAGCAGCAAACAATGAGTGCCTTTGATTTGGAACCCACAGGATGTTACTTCAAGCCACACAAGGAATGTAGAGCATAAAACTGTGGGCAGATTTGTGAGAGGTCTGTGGTATTTATAAATCTCAATGTCAGAGAGAGATCCTACATAAAGAAACCTCTTGGTCATATTTAATGGAACCTATTGCCAAGCAGGTACTAACCAATGGGATGTCTTCCCCCTCTTTTGAAAGGTCTATTTTAATGCTTTGAATGAAGCTGCCCTGAAGGACACGCCCCTTCAACCTGGTCAGATGGTTCCAGGGATGGAAGACCGTTTTTCTAGAGAAAGCCTTCAGAAAGCTCCTGGACTTTTAGGATTTAAACTAAAAGTGGAAGAAAGACAACACGCTGTGGAAGAAATTTCCCTGGGCAGGGAGAAACCGGTGTTCTAGCATGCCTACAGAAATAAGAGAGGGTTTATCAAGCTCTTTTCAGCTACTCAGGGCTGACTGCATTTAGCATCAAAGGCTTCATCTAGGACCAGTCTTGGGGGTCTGCTCTGGGTCTGAGAAGCATGCAGTCAGAGGCACCAGAGTAAACCAGGCATTCCCGAGCTGTCCCAGGACTTTAATGTTTGTTCAGGGATCTTCTGTAGTTGATCTGAGATGAGGAAAAAAGGAATGGAGTTTTCACAATTCTCCATCAACAACAAAAACAGGCAGCTACTGAAAAGTCATGAAAATTTCAACTTAAAAACCCCTCCAACAACGCTGAAAGTTTATCAGGCTTAAAGACAAAAACTGAGAACCCGCAGAACAGGGTAGGTATTAGCAAAAGAGCTTGCAGTATTTCTGGAACATGTCTTTTAGGGGACAGTGCTAGGAGACAGTTCAGAGCCTAGAAGCTCAAGGGCAAAGGGGCCGGTCTCTGCCAAAGGCTCAAACTTGTATTTCAGGCATGCGCAATTTATTCCCATTCATGTGCTTATTTGCATGGAAAAATCCCCTCAAATTCATCAGAAGAGTACAGGAAGAACCAAAATAGTTTTAAAAAGGAGCTCAAAGGGGGATTTACTCATCAAATATTCATAATAATTACGACAGAAACTGATGCCTGGGCAGAGCAGACACAACCCACAGCAGGTCCCAGGGGCCCAGAGCCGCAAATACTCAGTCTGTCACAGAGGTGGCCTCCCTCCCGGGGTGAGGGGTGCTCACAGGCTAAGTGGGGCTGGCACAGTGAAGTCCCCATGTGGGAACACAGTTAGGTCTTTAAACCGTACATTTGTGCTATACTAAGTTCTAGATTCTCTCTCCCTTTCTCTCCCCCTCCCTCCCTTTCTCCTTCTCCTCCCTCCCTTTTTCTCTCTCTTTCCCTTTGTCTCTTTCTCTTTCTCCCTTTGTCGTTTCTCTCTCTCTCTCTCTTTCACACACACACACAAAAGCAGGAAGGGGAGAGGAGTTTTCATAAGCAAAACACCAAGTACTGAAACCATGCAGACAGTGCATACACATCACTATATTAAACTTATTTCTCAAATAGTAAGTGACCATTTAAAATTTTTTCCCAATATATGCTTAAAAATAATCTCTAATATTTTACTGATTCATAAATAAAATCTGATTACTCCATCAGAAAAATGTAAAGATTTATTCCTTCATTCATTCGACGTATGTTAAGCCTTTATCCTATGTCACCTGCCATCTAAATCTGACACCACAGAAAATAGAAGCACACATTAATACATATATAATGGAAGTCAAGTAAGCATTACAGAAAATAAAAATATAAACCAGCGCCAGGATGAAGTTGAGAACGATTTTATCAAAGGTAGTGAGAGAAGGCCTCTTCTACTCCGGTCATTAACAAAAAATAAAACCAAATGGCCCATTTACAAACACTTCGCTGGACAATCCCTGTCAAAGTACCAATGACATTTTTCACAAAACTACAACAAATGATCCTAAAATGTGTATGGAACCACGAAAGACCCTGAATAGCCAAAGCAATCTTAAGAACCTCTAAGCTGGAGGTATCATGACCTCTCATTTCAAGCTGTACTACAGAGCTAGAGTCATCAGAACAGTAAAAAACAGACATCACGGAGCAGAATAAACTCAAGTTCATCTGGTCAATTAATCTACACCAAAGAAGACAAGATTTACAATGGGGAAAAGAAAGTCACTTCAATAAACAGTGCTGGGAAAACTAGGCAGCTACGTGGAAAGAAATGAAAGTGGACCACTATCTTATTCCATATACATAATAAACTCAAAATGGATTAAAGATCAAAGACCTAAAAACATTAAGACTCCTGAAAGAAAACAGGCAGAAGCCTTAGATATTGGTCTCAATAATATTTCTTTGGACCAGTCTCCTCAAGCAAAGGCAACAAAACCTAAAATAATCCACTGGGATTAGGTCAAACTAACAAACTTCCCACAGCAAAGGAAAGCAAGACTAAAACAAAGGCAGGTTACTGAATGGGAGAATATATTTGCAAATGATAGACCTAATAAAAGGTTAATGTCCAAAATATATGCAGAAAACTAATACAAGTCAACACTAAAAAAAGAAACAATCTGATTAAAAATGGATAGAAGATCTGAACGGGCATTTTTCCAAGAAGATATGCAGATGGCCAACACACACACAGGAAAAGACACAAATCAACACAGTAAGATATCCTCTCATACCTGTCAGAATGGCTAGTATGGAAAAGACAAGAAGTAACAAGTTTTGAGAAGTGGACGAAGGGGAACCCTCATGCACTAATGGTAGGAAGGTAAATTGGCAAACAGTATGGAGGTTTCTCAAAAAGTTAAAACTAGAAATACCATGTGATCCAGCAACTCCACTTCTGGGTATTTATCCAAAGAAAATGAAAACACTAATTCAAAAAGATACAGGCACCCATGGTCGTTCAAGCTTTATCGACAATAGCCAAGATATGGAAGCAAGTGTCAATTGACAGATGAATGGATAAAGAATATGTGGCATGTACTGATGTACACATATACACATGCAGAGAGAATTATAAAAAGGAGGAGTTCTTGCCATTTGCAGCAACACAGATAAACCTAGAGGATTTTATATTATGTGAAATAAGTCCAAGAAAGACAAATATCATATTTTACTTTTATGTGGAATCCAAAAAACAAACTATTGCTCAGTCATAAAAAAAGGAGTAAAATCTTACCAACTGCGCCAAAGTGGGTGGACCTAGAGAGTATTAAGCTAAGTGAAATAAGTCAGAGAGAAACAAACACAGTATGATTTCACTTATAGAGATGAAATCTAAATCCAGAAACAAACAAAAAACAAAATAGAAACAGACTCATAGAGAACAAACTGATAGTTCGGGAAGCTGGGAAGAGAGATGGATAAAATAGGTCATGAGGACTAGGACATATGAACTTACAGCTCTAAGTCACGAGCTTTTAAGCAGAGCACAGGGAATGTGGTTGATAATATTATAAGGATTATGTATAGTGACAGGTGCTCATCAGACCTAACATGGTGATCATTTCATAATGTATATAATCATCAAATCACTATGTTGTACACTTAAAACTAATAGTATTTTATATGTCAAGTACACTTTAATTAGAAAAAAAAGACTACAAGGAAAAAAAGACACTGGTATTTTTAAAAACTGTGGAAGTGTTGTCACCGTTGATAAAATAGATTTCAGCCAGTTCTCTTTCAAAATTATTCTGGATAAAATTGCAGCCATAATATATTTAAAATTAATTTACTGTAACATTAGAAATTCCTTTCACCACACAAGTTGCAACCTGACATTTAGAAAGCGCTATAGGGAGGGGGGAGAAGCAAGATGGTGGAGGAACAGGAGACTAAATATCATCAGGTCCCAGGAGTTCAGCGAGGTAGTTATCAAACCATTCTGAACCCCGACAAACTCAACAGGAAATCAAAGAGGAGAAGAGCAACAATTCTAGGAACAGAAAATCGACCACTTTCTGGAAGGTAGGACGTGCGGAGAAGTAATTCCGAGGGGCTATATGGGAAGATGGACTGCGAGGGGAGGGGCCGGCTCCGGGCAAGTGGCAGAGCAGCAGAGCCCAAAATCGGAACTTATAGAAGTCTGCTCCACTGAGGTATGTCGCTCCAGAGGCTAAGCACGGGTGGAGGCCTCGTGGGGACAGTGTGGTCTCAGGACCCGCAGGGTCACAGAAAGACGGGGGGTGTCTGAATGTGGCAGAGCTGCCAGGTATAGGAGCTGGGAAGCCGCCAGCAGAGACGGAGCTGAGGGGGGTCTGTCAGCTCCGGGTTACCTTAACCCGAGATCCAAGGCACAGGTGGGCCTCTAGTCTTCAAGCAGGGACCCTACAAGTGGCAGATCCATGGAGACTCCCTCCTTCCTCCTCCAGGAGGAACAGGGTGACAGAGCACAGCAGGAATCTGCTGGGTTTGGAGACTCCAAAGGGGCCGTGCACCAGGGAGAGAAACGCTGGGTCACAGGCCGGGTGAGCTCACAGTGCGGCCAGAGACGAGGGAGATGGGAGGGACTGACTGCTTTTCTCTGAGGGCGCACTGAGGAGGGGGGCCCGAGCCCTCAGCTCCTCCCGGCCAGAGACTGGGTGGCCGCCATCTTCATTCCCGTCCTCCAAAGCAGTAGGGAAAGCGTTAAGGGAACAAAAGCCCCTGAGACCAAAACCGCAGATTACTTAGGCTGGCCCCTGGCGAGGGCGGTGCAATTCCCCCTCGGGCAAAGACATGTGAGAATCACTGCAATAGGCCGCTACCCCAGAAGATCAGCAAGAACATCCAGCCGAGACCAAGTTCATTATTCAATGAGAACTGCAGAACTCCATAGCTAGGGGAAGGCAACACAGAATTCATGGCTTTCTTCCCATGATCCTTTAGTCTATCAAATTTTTTTCTTATTCTATTTTTTTAATTTTTCCTCTTTTCTATTTTTACCATTGTTAACTATTTTATCTTATCAATACCTTTTTTAAAAAAAGATTATTTATTTATTTGACAGAGAGAGAGAGATCACAAGCAGGCAGAAGGGCAGAAGCAGGCTCCCCACTGAGCAGAGAGCCCTATGCGGGGCTCGATCCCCGGACCTCTGAGTTCATGACCCAAGCCGAAGGCAGAGGTTTAACCCACTGAGCCTCCCAGGCATCCCTTATCAATACCTTTTTAAAAAATCTTTTAAATTTTTCATTTTTATAAAACCACAGTGAGATACCACCTCACACCAGTCAGAATGGCTAAAATTAACAAGTCAGGAAACAACAGATGTTGGCAAGGATACAGAGAAAGGGGAACCTTCGTGCACTGTTGGTGGGAATGCAACCTGGTGAAGCCACTCTGGAAAATTCCTCAAAAAGCTGAGTATGGAGATTCCTCAAAAAGTTTAAAATAGGGCTACCCTACGACCCAGCAATCACACTACTGGGAATTTACCCTAAAGATACAAATGTAGTGATCTGAAGGGGCACGTGCACCCAAATGTTTAGAGCAGCAATGTCTACAATAGCCAAACTATGGGAAGAACCTAGATGTTCATCAACAGATGAATGATTAAAGAAGATGTGGTCTATATATACAATGGAATACTACGCAGCCATCAAAAAAACCCACAAAATCTTGCCATTTGCAATGACGTGGATGGAACTAGAGGGTATTATGCTGAGCGAAATAAGTCAATCAGAGAAAGACAATTATCATATGATCTGTCTGATATGAGGAATCTGAGAGGCTCGGCAGGGGGTTGTGGGGGAAAGGAGGGAAAAAATGAAGCAAGATTGGACCAGGGAAGGAGACAAACCATAAGAGACTCTTAATCTCAGGAAACAAACTGAGGGTTACTTGGGGGGGGGGGGGGGGGGGGGGGGATAGGGTAGGTGGGTTATAGACATTGGGGAGGGTATGTGTTATGGGGAGTGCTATGAATTATGTAAGACTGAGGATTCACAGACCTATACCCTTGAGGCAAATAATACATTATATGTTAATAAAATTAAATTAAAATAAATTTATTTTAATAAAAAATAAAATAACAGGATGTTATATTTACATATGTAATTATATATTTTGTGTTTTTTAAAAAGATCTTCAAATTGTAGTAGAGTCCTTATAATAATAAATAGGAAACAACCTTAAAAATTTTTTTTCTACAACAAAAAGTTTTTCCGGCTGATTTATGCACAACTTAAGAGATCTGTCAAGCAAACAAAGGTGCATAACTAATTTGCATTCTATAAAAAGATGTAATTTCGTATTTTAAATTTCCATAATGAAAAAACTGCTACCAAGTAATTTCAGAAAAGCATTCAATATTAAAATTCAAGATGACATTTTATCAATAAAAGAGAATAGCTGCTTCTCTAAAGGCATTTCTAAGTTTTTGAAATGATGTTTGGAAATGTTTTAATCGTTAAGTGATTTTAATGCCCAAAACAATGTGTATCACCCAGAAAATGCTTAAAACACTCACAAGCAGAATTTTCTTATTCGCTTACAAATCTTTCAGTAGGAAATAACTCAATAAAGAGCTTCAGTGGGTTTTACATACTTATCATAAATATAGTTATTTAATGACTTATAGTTAATTTGTAATCTCAAAAGACTGACATGAAGGCAGATTGAAATTTCAACAACACCAATTATCTGTTTGGTGAATAGTTTGGAAAACAAGTAGAACAATTCAACAAATGACATCAGTATTACATTCCATTTCAGTCAATTTAACTTTTTGTGAGATAACGCTTTCAAGGATGACAAGTATTAAAAGTAAATGTCAATCAGCCAGTTATTAGATTAATAACTTGTGATAATAAATGGAATATAAACAAATGAATTATTGATACAGGATCAATACAGATAAATCTCAAAATCGCTTATCTGAGTGAAAGGAGCCTTGGAAAGGAAGGAAGGGAGTGAGGGATAAAGAGAGAGAGAGAAAAAACGAGAAAGAAAAAGGAAGGAAGGAAAAGAGAAAGAAAGAGAAAAAGAAAGAAAGAAAGATACTGTGTGATTTAATTTATACAAAATCTAGTCAAACTAATATTTAGTGATAGAAAGCGGGTCACTAGTTGCCTGGAGATGGGATGGCAGGAGGGATGGTCTGCAAAGGAGCACAAAGAAATTTTCTGTGGAGGGAGTCATGGAAATATTTGTCATCCTGACTGTGACGATGGTTTTCAGGGTGTATTTGTCACATATTATACCACACTTTAGCTTATCTCAAAGTGGTAAAAATGAGCTCAGTAACGTTGTAATGAAACACTAAAATTAAAAAAAAAAAATGAACTACAAATGCAAAACTTCCTACCTTTCATATGACACTACAAAAATTCAAAGGATGTGCCACAAACCCTGAATAAATACTTGTAAAATAACTATCTAATAAAGTACTTGTACTCAGCATATGTAAAGAGCTTTTAAAAATCAGTAAGAGTTAGGGGTGCCTGGGTGGGTCAGTTGGTTAAGAGTCTGACTTGATTTCAGCTCAGTCATGACCTCCCAGGTAGTGAGCTGAGGTCTGCATCATGCTCTGTGCTCATCAGGGAGTCTACGTGAGATTCTTACCCTCTCCCTCTATCCCTCCCCTTGCTTGTGGTCTCTCTAAAATAAATTAATAAATATTTAAAAACAAAAACAAGAACAAAACTTCAGCAAGATACCTTTATGTGTTGTACCGGTTTTCTAGGGCTGACATAATGAAGCGCCATAGACTAGGGGCTTCAACAGAACTTCATTTTCTCCCTGTTCTAGAGGCTGAAACCACACCACATCAAGGGCCATCCACAGGGCTGGCTTCTTTTGAGGCCATTCTTTCCCCACGTCTTGACTTGGCCTTCCCTCTCTCTGTACCTGGGGCCTAATCTTCCCTTCTATTAAGGATAAGGGGCATCTTGGATTTGGGCCCAGCCTCATGACATCATTTTACTTTAATTACATTGTGAGAGGCCCTGTCCCCAGGTGCAGCCACATTCCCCAAGTCCAGGGAGTAAGACCTGAACATGTGAATTGGAGGAGTACGGTGTTCAGACACATGGTTCCACCACTAACATCCACCCATCAAAATTACCAAAAACTTAAGAAAAAAAAAAAACACAGACATACAAAGTGCTAGTGAGTATGAGAAGAAATGGGTTTCTTACTCACTCTGATGGGAATTCCCAATAGGATGCCCGCTCTGGAAAACACCCACTTGCCGTATAAGCCCCCAATATCTCTCCTACTATTCACCCAAGAGCATTTAGAACATACCTTCCCGTCAATACTGGACACAGATGTTTATAGTAATTTCACTCAGAAGAGCCCCAAATATCACAGAACCAAGATATGCACCAACTGGTGGATGAATCGCGGTTCATCCAACAAGCAACAACGCTCCTAAACGGGGAGAAAGTTCCAGTACGTGTTCGACAACGTGGTCAGTATTGAGTACTGTATGAGTTTGCTTAAAGTATCTGAGCACAGAAGGCTAAGTGAAAGAAGACATACAGGAGACAGCACAACATATGTGGCTCTGGAAAAGGCAAAAGTGCAGGGATAAAAATTCGAACAAGACTGCCGGGGTTCTGGCTGGGAACAGGGAACGGACTCTGAAGAGGTCTGGTATGGAAAGGGGGTGAGGTATTAGTGAGTTTAGGGAAGTGTTCTTTTTCTTGACCGTGGTAATGGTTACAGAACTGCAAACATCTCTGGAAACAAATCGTGCTCCTAGAAACAGCAAATTTTACTGTATGCAAATTTTGCTTCAATACACTTAACCTTGACAGTCATCTCAAGAGCAGACCATGGAATTACCAAAACATAAAATGTTATACCAGTGATTTTAAAAAAATTTCAGGCACAGTCAATCACAATGATGTTACTTAAAAATAGTTTCGATGAAATTTTTAATTCATCCTTCAGTCTCTAATTGTAAATGCCGACATACCATCCATGCTACCATGCCAGTACATGTGTATAATTTATACCTAAGTCACTAGGTCTGTAAAGGACATGAATGCTCCAATTTTGTTTTACCCTAGGGCAGAAATGCTCAAATAGTTTAGATAGGACTTAACTAGTTTGCTCCCCATTTTTCACTATCACCAAAAGTAATTCTCAAACTTCCATCTCTGCTTAGAGCTTTTATCTTTATGGTGTTCTTTTCTCTTAGAAAACAAAAATGAAAAAACTTGGACTTATCAGTCCAAAAAAATAATATCTCATGAGATTTATATATTCTAATGCTTTCCAAAGTTGTCAAACCAGTGAAAGGAAGTCCATTTTACTCTACTCTTGTGAGCACTGCCTGATGCAATTTTTTAAATCAATAAATTACTTTTAGCAAATGTCTCTCAGCAGCTATTAAATACTTACAAACATTGGTTTCATCTGTGTTATATCCACTGAGTTTCTTTCATTAAACCACCTTTATGTCCCCAAATAGGACAGACAGACAATTTAGAGTATTTGCTGCTGAAGCTGGCCCAGTGGTTTGTGGTGGGCAATGGTGAATCCCAGACATAAGCGGCTGATTCCCAGTTACCTCTTCTCCTAGAACCCAGTCCTTCACGTACATCTATTTTCTTCTGGATGCTACCTACCTTCCCTTATTCTTTAAAGAAGCTGTTTTTGTTTCTCCATTTTCCTAAGCGGCCCTTTTCTTCAACTCCTTGAAAATGGTTGCCTGCTCTCCACTTACCGAACACCGAGCAGGTCCTGTGCCACATTTATGACCCATTATTTCCCAGAGCAGAAACAGCTTTCCCTTTGGGGACTGCAGGGTTCTGTACTGAAACCATGAGCTTTCGCAGAGCCCATGAAGTGCCGATCAACCACCCGCTGACCAATGCAGCCTAGACTTGTTTCTCTCAGGGAGTCCAGAGCTCCTGCACGATGGTTTTAGCCTCCGTCCTTCCCACGTGAGAGCTTCCATGAACTCAGAAGAACCAAGTGGAATACGTATCAAAACAGGACTCAATTCTCAGCCATCCCAAAGACTGAAAGCCAACAGTAGTGCCACAAGGAATAAGCAAACGAGCCAATAAAGGAAATGGTCTTTGGTCCTTACACCTGGCTGAAGAATGTTAAGACCCTTAGACTATCTGTTCAGTCGGTTGTCTGACACCAACAATACAGACCTGCCGATGCTAGTTAAGTCAAGTTCACACTTGCCCTGGGGAAACACATCTACAATCCTCAGTTCTGACTATACATCAAAACAATCTATAGAACTTTCCATGCACACTTGGGTCCCAACATTCAGATACTCTTTTTGTGGGTCTGGGATGAAAACTGGACATCTATCCTTAGAAAAGCTCCATGTATTATTCTGATGCTGAACCAACATTTCAGACCATTGGTTTTAATTCTGGGGACCACAGAGACTCTGGAAAATATTCTTTTTCAGAAAACTTAACGCAAAGAAGAAATCTTAAAATCTAAAAGTACCTGATCCTTATTTTCAGGGAGTTAATCAGTTTATGGCTCAGTTAAGACTAACGGAGCCTACTGCCAAGGATTAAACCATCTTAACACAAGTCCCAGAGTTTCCCTGTATGGGATAAAATTGTGTATTAAGTAAAATGGGGACTGGAGATCGACTGTAGGTTGTATCCATCCTGCCTGTTCATTTCTACCAGTGCAAAGCCAGACAACTGACAGAAGGTGCATTCCCTTTGACAAGGCATCCTTCTCTTAGAAGGGACATCTTGTTTTGATTATGCAAGGCATACTATTTGGAAGGCCCAGAAAGAATACAAAATGATTTGGAGAGTCTGGAAAGTGAAATAATGTCAAGTGTTATTAAACTCATCTGTTCAGCTGAGCTGTACACTTCCAGTGTGTGTGTGGGGCGGGGGTTGGGGGGAGGTTTGCGCAACTATACTCTAGGGGTCAGCCATATCCAGTAGACCCATGAGTGGGCTGGATCAGGCAAAGGCTGGACCCAGAGCGACAGGTGCAGATGCAGTTAGCCTCCTGCGCTGGGAAACAGAGAGGAGAGCACAGTACCAGAAGTTCAACAATTTGGGAAGGACCGTTAGCTCTCCATGGACAACCTGAAGAGGGGGAATCTCTTTCCCAGGTTACTGTAATCCGAAGTGACCTTTCTTTGCCAGAAGAGTGGCTGAAACTTTAGTGCTATGGCCACGTGAAGATGTCAGGACTTCAGAAAAAGACCACTGTCTCTGCAGACAGAGCCCTTATGCCTGGAGAGCAAGTCGGGGTCACTAAATAATTCACGCTGGGGGTTCTAATAGCACAGGTAATTCAACTCAATAGAAGTCGGGATAATTCAACCAGAAAACAGCCCCTGAGGCAGGTCCGACCTCACATGGGATTTATTGCTGGTATCATTTTCAAGGTGGTCATGTTTCCTTTGCACAACAGGGATGCAGGATTTTACACATGGTTTTCCAGCTCCAAACCCATCGTTCTTCGCCTATTCTTCTGTGGCCCTGCAAGCCACTGCTCACCAACTTTGAAGTTAGCTGGTTTCATCCTGGTTTCTGCCAACAGGAAACCCTGGAGCAGGCTCCCAGGGTTTTTTTCCTGTGGTTTTTCTTATTCCTGTCAGCTTCCTTCCTGCTTCCAGCTTCCCTTGGCACTTCCAGACCACCCTCGGTTCACTCTCAGAGCTGTCAGCAATAGCCAGGGATGTCTCTTCCTCAGAAGTCCCTGGTTCTAGGCTCTAGTGACCCCACACCACTCCTCAGGGGACTCCTAAGGGTCCTAGCTGCTTCCAGCAGTCGCTCTCTGCGCCCCCTGCAGGCTCCCCTTCTCTTTCAGCCTTCCAAAGCCTGTGTAACTCACTCCCTGGATCAGGATCTCCTCAGTTGGAAATACTTTGTCTAGTTTTTGTCTCCCTGACTGGACCCTGCACCGTACGGGAGGGCAACAGGTGGTTTGGCCATTATATTCAAAAGGGAAGCAGAAAAACATTAATTCTGCTTTTGTTGTACCTGATCTGTTCAAGCAACAAACATCCACTAGGCATCTGTCCACAGATGAGGGACTTGGGCTTAAAAGTGATGACTTAATTCAACCATGCAAGTAAAAGTCAATAATAAAATTTATTAGAAAACATAAAACATAAAGGAAAAGTGTCCTACTAAATTATTTACTTCATCAGACCTACGGACGGTAACTGCTGCTATTTCAACTACCACTGTGCTTCTGAGTCATCACCCAAAGGCTAGCCGTGTGCTGACAATATCAGCCTCTCTAGATCTCACGGCTGGGGGCCCCATTTCCTTTACATCTCCCACCAAGCCCACAGCCTCCTTGTATCCAGGTACTAGAGAGGAGCAGCTGGTAATGGTCCTCAGTTCCCGGGTACCAAGACCCAATAATGGGCTAACCCCCAACCCCCTCAGTGGATTTGGAGCATTCCTGCATCAATCGTTAATGTTTGCACTCCAGAAATTTTAACAGGACCCTGGTGTGGACTGGACTACTTTCTCATACTCCACGGAGGGCTCAGTGTGACACAGATCTCTAATTTTGAGCTCACAGTAAATAAGATAACTTTCCTCACAGTCCAAGTCTAACATTGTGTGATGGGAGGTGAATAATTTCTGCACAAAACCCACACTCTCAACTTGGAGATTTCTCATTCACAGTTCAGTTCTCCCATTTTCCCCCTTATTTGTCCATCCAGCCTCCCACTGTTTCCTTCAATGCTTGGAGCCTCTGGATTTCCTAACAAGCTATGTAGAAGGAATTTATACCCTATTGTGCTTCTTTTCTCAAGCTTTATTTTGAATTTTAAACAACTGGGAACTAGTGTACTCATCAGAGCTCATAAGAGCCCAACATTAAAAAAAAAAATTGTGCAGTTTTTAAAATACAGTCATTACGGATGCTGAGAAGGCCTTCTTTCTTAAACTTCTAGAATGAGCACAATACAGGGGAAGTTCTAGAATATATTTTGACTTCAGATAAAAATATATTTATGTTTTCTGATAATTTATTTGAGATGTCTTTGAGGCAGTGCCAAAATCTACACAGTAGGTAGGGGTTTCCAATTATGTTCTCTGACTTTCTTCAGAAAATTAAAATGTATTCATTCACTCAACAATTATTCGAAGTGTGTATGTGTGAGTGGGTAGGAGAGGAAATCTAGTTAAACAAGTAACATCTACCCACCTCAAAGAGAGCGAGCAAAAGAAATGCATTCTCAGAAGTGCCTTTCAGATATGAAAAGATTTTTATGGGTTCTATGTTGCTTACTAAGTATATTATTAAAAAATAAGAGTTTGTTAAAGGCTTTCCATTGCATTTAAAATAAAAGTAAACTTAACATGATCTAAAAAACCCCTTATGAATAATCCAGTCCTCCCTGCCTGTCCAATCTCATTGCTTCCTACTCTCTCCCTTGCCTTGTACACTGCAGCCATGCTGGTCTTAATTCTGCGCTCAAACACGCAAAGCTCATTTCAGCCTTATTGAGGACACTTATCCCTCTACTAATAGAGCTCTGCCCCAGGTTTCATGCTGGCACATTTGCATCTTAAAGTCTCATCTCAAAGGTCTCTTCCTAAGAAAGGGTTTCCCTCATTCAATAACACTGCAAAGAGCAAATTCATACTCTTTACAGCCCCTTAGCACTCTGTGCCATTATCTTTCTCCTGGGTATGTTTGCTTCCTTCCTCAACCTTATCTGTCCCATTCAGTAGTGTCATCTGATACCCAGAACACTGTCTAGCAAACACTGAATTTTTCCTTAAGCAATTTTTCCTTATGCAGATGGACACAAAACAGAGAGGGACAGCTCTTTCACTGTAGGGGGAAGAAAAGAAAAAAAGATGATGGTACAAATACAAGTAACTTGGCCCATTTGGGGACAGACAGTAAAGGAAGCCTCCATCTT
The DNA here is from genome assembly GCF_010015895.1 of Lontra canadensis. Taxonomy (NCBI): domain Eukaryota; kingdom Metazoa; phylum Chordata; class Mammalia; order Carnivora; family Mustelidae; genus Lontra; species Lontra canadensis. The sequence goes on along the minus strand of NW_022631098.1, from coordinate 518,844 downwards.
GGAGCTTCTTTCTGTGACACAGGAATGAGCTGTGGTTGGATGTCTTGTTACCATTAACAATGATAAGTCAAAGAGCGATGGTATTATAAAAAGCATGGAGACCAATTAGATGAGACCCCGACCATGTTCAGAGAAAGAATAACGGTCATGGAGAGAGAACAGGAGTTTGCACCATCAAACAACCAGCTCTCCACTGATAACTGACACTCCTCCTCTCCATCTATTCAGAGATAAACCCTCCGGTTAGTCATCACCACTTGCACATGGTTTCCTCCAAAGCTAGGCCAACCGCATTGATGGTGACATCACTGATTATGCAGCAGAAAGGAGTAATAGTGAAAGACAGTATGGGTAGATCAGTGCAAACACTAGAAAACAATTATTTGGGGGAGCAGTGGAGGTCATTTCTTAATTTGAACGCTTGCACAGGCATCAAACCCAGTAAGAAAAATGAACTATTCCTCTGCTTCCAAGGCAAGAGGATAGATCTAGATTGCTTTATCTGGAAAGGTTGTCAAGCCCATCCTGCTAAGGGGTATATGTACCTCTTGCTGCTCTAGATGCCAACAGGCATACGGTGTACAAACTATTCATTTTTGGTACCCTCCAAGAATGGTACTCACAGAACATGAAACAAAGAAGAGAGTGTGTGCCTGGGCATCCCCTCTGCGCAAATGTATTTCTGGGAACACCCATTGTGCCGGAGTTGGAAGCCCTGTCAGTCCATCGGAGAAACCGCAGTCAACAGCTCGTGAAATTCCCACAGCATGTTTATGTGAGACGGAAATATGGAAGTCAAGAAAGAGAATGAACCAAAAGGCTTTATGTCTCCAGTGGAAATTGGTTTAAAATGCGTAAGAAAGCAAGTTAAGTTTCAAGCAAGAGCTTTTCTAAGCTGTAATTACTTATCTGGTCACTTAGAGGGTGGTTTTCCCTAACAGTCATGAAACACTGTCAAAAAGGAAGCTTGGGTTGGAAAAGAGGAATGGTACCTGGAAATATGTACAAGTAATGGTGAAGATCAGAAAGAAGTTTCGGGACACAACTTTAAAATTATGTTCAGCCTCACTAAAACATAGCTCCTTTCAGAATGTGACTCATGATCGGCTCTATGTAATCACTCTAAGAAATCACAGGTAGTACAAGATACAATCCTGCTCAAGAAGGTTTTCTTTTTAAAGGTTGGTGTTGATTTATCATTGAGTTACAATTCCTTAACTAATCAGAATTGATTATCTGATCACCAATCAGTGATGTGTACCTTCTCTTTGATAAAACAAAAATATTCCATTTGGTTAATATTATTTTACTAATGAATTCCAAGCTGTTCATCTAGATGGTACTTTTCAGTTCTCGTCTTCACTGTGTTATACAGCATCTGATAAAGCAATGTACTCCTGTCTGGACAAGGTCTCCTTTCTCATCTTCCATGACTACTGTAGCTCTCAAACTATTTTGGTCATCTTCCCCCCGAAAGCTGACAACCCCAGAGATGCTATTGCAGACCCTCCTCTCTTCTCATTCTACACATCTGTGCTTGCACAGAGCCTAGAATACAGTTGAGCGGATCACCTTGGATTAATAAATCCAATCCCTCAAGTTCTATTCATTTCTCCTTTCAAATCCAAACTACATGCATATTTAAAGAATGGCCCACAAAAAAATCAGTTTTAGAATTCAGTAAAGTTTTAAACTTATATTCATTTGGCTGGGCATAGCTAATTTTTGAGATTAAAGTTTTTAATAAATATAGTTGCAAATTTGCATCTATTATAATCAACTCAACTGTTTAGGCCTTCGGCAAGACTATAAGCTTCATGAGGGCAGAGAAGGTGTCTCTTTTTATTCCCTATTCTCTTTCCAACACCAGCACAAATCAGTCTGTCTATGTTCCACTAATGTTTTTGTATAATTTGTAGAATGAATGAAAGAATGACAATCTTCTATCTCATTTTGCACCAGGCTTGCCTGAAAGGCTCCATGTTGGGTCAACAGACTGAAGTAACCAAGTGCAGAGCAGTGCTCTGAGCCAAGACGTGAGCCCGGGCTGAAGGGGTGAGGAAAGGGTCAGCTCAGGGCCTCCTACTGAATAAAGCTCCGAGTGGAGCAGGAGGCAGAGGAGGGCACAGGAAAGCGGTTCCACCCACCCGAGGGATTTCTGTCCTCAGAAGTGGACAGAATCATGCATCACTGAAACCTGCATAACCAGGAGTGACCTGCGACAGTGTGGTAGGTCCCAAGAAGGCATTTCAGAATGCCCAGTTGTGTGGAAGAGGAGTAAGGACTAACATAGCCAGGTTCTGGAAGGAAGGTCCACGCACCCGTGGTAGACTCTTCCTGAGCTGGACAAAAGGGAGCCGACCTCTGGAGCAGCCAGGACCTGGTGACACCAAAATCGCTCTGAACGAAAAGCATCGTCTTTCTGCTCTTTAAGTGTTCCTGGCCCACTGGAGGCTGCTTCTGGGCCGTGTCCGATTGTTGTTTTTTTTCCTTGCACTTCCTTTTGTTAATATGGTATCCTTGAAGACCTTTTGTTAATATGGTATCCTTGAAGAACATCTTCAGTGAGGTCCATGGCCTAGTCCTTCCAAATCCGATCTCTGAAATCTGATGATCCACACCTCCCCTGTGAGCCCTTTCCACCCACTGGACTAACTGATCCACCGTGCTGAGAATCTGCATTTCCCGGCCTTTGCTTGCTTCCCGAATGCTTTTAAGGAAACTGTTCAAGGCAAGGGTCAGGAAGCTCTGCAGGACCACAAATACAGCAGAGAGCAAGACAGTTAGTGCAGTACTCGGTTCCAAGATACTCAGCAAGTACTCTGTGCAGACCTGCTGAACACAACAGCACTGTGAGCTGAATTTCTTACTTTCCTCATTTACAAATGAGCAATCAGAGAATCCAGGAAACTTAAATTTTCCAAGATCACACAGACTTAAGAATGTGTGTATTCACTCAACAAACACACAATGAGGGCTGACTACATGCCTCCTACATAAGCATATATACCCTGCTGCTCCCCACTGGCTGGACCAATGCTGTTTCACTCAAACCAGTCTACCCATTATTTTAAAGCATTTTTTTTTTAATCCTGTACCCTCATGCCTGAAAAGTCCTTTTCTCTCTTTGATTTCATCTTATCTTTCCTTCAAGTTTCCTTTGAAACCATCCTGATCCGTGAAGCATTTCTCCCCTTTTTCCAAGGATGGCGACTTCTCAGGTCTCTGCCAACTACTGTACATAGTATCTCTAAAATCTAATCTCTGCATGGCAATGCTTTTTCATGATTTCCACGTGCAGGTCAATAGACAATAAACCATGGAATGGCTGGAATTTTATCCCCTCTTCCTTTATGTCCTCCATGGGGGCTCAACACTGCCAGACTCTTGTAAGTCTTGTAAGTCACTGCAAGTTTCTTGTAAGTTCTAGATTAGAACTGTGCTCTATGTAGTTTACTTTGAAGAAGATCTTCTACAGATTCTCTGCTGTTTAAAGGGTGCCTGGGTGGTTCAGTCATTAATTGTTTGCTTTCAGCTCAGGTCATGATCCCAGGGTCCTGGGATTGAGCCCCGTATCAGGCCCCCTGCTCAATGAGGAGTCTGCTTCTCCCTCCCCAACTCCCTCTGCTTGTGTTCCCTCTCTCGCTGTCTCTCTCTCTCCATCAAATAAATAAATATAATCTTAAAAAAATAAAGAGTGCTTTCTCACTTTACCTGTACTTCTTGATACTTAGGAAAGGCTAGGTTTTTCAAAAGAAAAAATATTTTAAATCCTCTTTTTCAAAACTGGGTCATTAAAGATGTGGAGAAGCTACCCAGAAGGTATGTTTGAGATGAAGGAGAGCCTTGAAGCTTGGCCATCTTTTCCCTTTTCATGATACATGATATTGTTAGGAGTGAAAGGAGATGAAAAGGAAGGTATCTTTTTAGTTTCTGTACCTAAATTAATTTAATGCCATGCTCAAAAGAAAAATGCCTTTGAAGCAAAAGATATATTTTACTATTATTATTGAACTCAAGATACAGCCATCCTCCAAAATGGGCCTGATTCTCTTTAAATTGATTTCAAAGATTTCACAGTAACTTTGTTGTTTTTTTTTTTAAATTATAAATGTCCATCTACTTTCTAAGCCTTTTTATTTGACTTAAAATATCCTTATTTTCTGATAGTGCTCTAATCTGTTGTAAGCTTCTTAGAGAAATTTAGTGACATTCTCTGTCACAGAAAGTCACATGCCCACGGCCCCAGTATCCCTGGACGTGGGAAGCTGCTGATTCTCTGGTTGTGTTAGACCCTGGCACCTAAATTTGCTTTTCCAGGCTGCTGACAGCTACCTTTGAGTGCTTTCCCTGTAACTTTGGTCTCCAGACATTCAGGTCAAGTAGGGTTCAGTAGCTGGCAAGATTTCTCCACTCTCCTTCCTCACAGCCAAGGTCGTGTGCTCTAAGACTGACAGCCAGAGCAAGGAGCAGATGGAGGCTCTCTTCTTGGCTGATAACGGATTTATGATGAACAATTTTAACAAAAGACTGATTAAGGAAGAGCCTGGGACTCAGACGGTGACTGGAGCTGGGGGTGAGCATCTCCCTCCTGCTCCTTAGCATTTGCGCAACCCGCGGGCAAGTCAACAACCCCCTCAGGGCTTCCGTGCAAAGTCGTGGCAAATAAACGTGACAACACCAATGTAGCTGCAACAATTACACAAACTAATACATCCCCAAAAAAGAAAAAAAAGAAATGGGAGCAGAAAAAATATAAACTTGACTCCCAAATGTGAGGATTTTCCCATTTTCTTTTACTTTACCACCAAAACAGAAATAGATCAACACATGTCCTCACAGCTAGAATCAACTGGGATGAATTGGGACGCCTGCGTGGCTCAGTTGGTTGGGCGGTTGCCTTCGGCTAAGGTCATGATCCCAGCATCCTGGTATCAAGTCCCAATCGGGCCCCTTGCTTGGCAGGGAAGCCTGCTTCCTCCCTCTGCCTCTGCCTGCCATTCTGTCTGCCTGTGGTCACTTGCTCGCTCGCTCTCTCTCTCTCTCTTTCTCTGACAAATAATTAAATAAAAAAAACTTAAAATAAGTAAGTAAGTAAATAAATAAATAAATAAAATCAACTGGGATGAACTAAAACCATTCAGAAGTTAAACCACTCAGGGTAGCCTAGAAATTCAGAGGCATTGAACTTCTACAAACTCTAAAAAACTGAAGAAGAAGCCTTAACTAATAACTTGTGCCAGAAAAATGGTTTTATTTCTTTACCACATAGGCTTTGCATCTTTCTGTCTCTCCATTTTGGCAGTTACGTCTTGAGGAAGGCAGGAGAGGGACAGGCGCAGGGTGAGGGGATCCTATCAAGACAGAACTAGTAATAACTCAGTGTCGCCATTAAAAGGACCCGGACTTCATCTTACAGATTTGTAAGGGACCTTACTGCTAGTGCAGCACTTGGTTATGTTTTCTGTTCATAGGAGCCATTTTATATAGTTGTGCCCAGACAGCATACCCCAGTGTATCCCTGGCATTGCCAATTCCGAGCCTCTCGTAAGTCCAATAGATCCTGCTCCCACTCTTCTCTTATGGCTAGGTGTCCCCAAGGACAGTCACGTACCTTCTCAGCATATCAACTAACCGGCCACGGCTAAAGGGCACAGATTCCTAGCAGCCTATCTAGGCGGATCATGTCCAAAGCAGGAACGTGGGCAAAGTCCCCTTTGAGTGGTGATCACAGAGGCAAGGGTGACATCAATCCCCAGGACGTGAGTTTTCAAGGCTGAGGTGGCCAATCCGCGTGTTCCATTCATGGTACGGAGCTCCCTGGCCAGGGCTGTCTAGATTAAAGCTATTTTACTTTGTGCTGCCTCCTCGCCGTGAGACAGAGTACTTATTACTCTGATTGCTGCTCTTTGGGTAAAAAGAGGTACGAGGATCCAGAAGCAGCAGAGTCTGAGAAGACTCAAATTTCCAGATGCTCGAGGTCAGGCTCCCAGCAGAGCGAGAGAGGATAGATCTCATGAACCAGTTCTGCACAAATGCTGGCGCTCCACTCTGTCCTTCCCCAGGAAGTCCTAGATGCCCATTAGACATGGGATCACCTAGCGAACCCTCAACCTAAGTAAGAGTCAGCAGAACAAATCAATCCCTACCTCAGTAGTTTGCACCGGTTATTGAGAACACCATGCTGCTTCAAAAGGCTGCGGGAGACTCACTAGCTCAGTGGCAGGGCCCCTAAATACTAGCAGACCCAGCTACAGTGTTGTTTGTTTGTTTTTTCCAACTTGGCAAGCCCCTATTTTAATTCCTCAACAGCTGCATGTTTTTATTCCCAAACATCTGTTAGCCCATCCTGAAAGCCTTGTTAGTCAACTCTCTGGCAGGGGAGCCCACGTGTCATTTCAACTGGGTTTTACAGATCAGAAAACTAATTTTCAGAGAGGCTATGTTACTGTGTCAGTAAACTATCTCTACACCATTGAATCCCCAACTCCCAGAGCAGAATGTGTGTGTCCAAATAAAGATTATTAAGTGCAAGAATTTAACCAAGACTAAGATGATAGTAAGTGGACTTAGGGGTCGATCTCTTCTCTTCTGATCCCAGTATGCATTCCAAATGCACAGGGTAGCTTCCTGCTTGAATAAATTAGTGTGTAGGATCCTGGAGTCTTAGAAGGGATCTTAGAGCTCATTTAGTCTCCATATACACCTAAGTATGAGCAACAAAATATTCTGTGCAGGACTATCTTGTGTGTGCTCGAAGTTTCATAGCCATTTTCAGGTAAAGAAAAATTACCAGAAATGGTATCTTTGAAATAAACCTGTATAAAGCAGGAAAAAAAATACTACTTGCTGATTCTTCCAATTATTTTTTTGAGTTGGGGAGTGGTTTCATATTAGAAGGTCTATTTTCCAAGTGTAGTCATCCCTTTTCTATATTATCTAAGATAGTTATGAAAATTCCAGTATCAGGAAAAATGTTTTAGCTATATCATCTGAATTCCAGTCATGTTTATGACTGGAATTTTTAGGCAAATATATTTGCCTAAAAATGTTCAGCTTCTGTAAGATGCACGTAGTTTACTCATTTGTCCTACCTGAGCAGTTCTTTAGGGTGATTTAAGCAATCATATATTCCTTAAATGACTTATGTACTAGGCTCTGAGGTAGGCAGCGGGACAGTCTATCAAGATAAATTAGAGAGTAACGGTCACTGAAAACAAAACAAAAGACTATCATACAAATAATACCAATCACAGACTTAAGAATTCTACATAATTACCACATAAGGGGAATTGTAGTAAATGTTTATACATTTGACTTTTAAGATGAACTTTGAAGAGGATTATGACTCACTGAAATTGCAAAGAATCCATTCATTCATTCACTCACTCAATAAGTACTTACTGAGCCCTAGTATCCAACCAGAAATTGTAGATACAGTGATCAACACAATACACAATACCCATGCCTCCATAGAGTTAATGGACTAAGTGACAGAGGTCAATAATGAATGGGTGATTATAACAAAATATGCCAATTGCAAAATAAATAGTGTTTTGAGAAAACATAGGAGGCCAAATTGATTTCAGGGCATCAGGCAAGGCCAACTCAAGTACCTGATGATTAAGCTGAAACCTGAAAGTTGAGTAAATGAAGAGAAGCAGATAAAGTATTCCAGACAGAAGAAACAGTACATGCCAACATCCAGAAGTGAAGGAGAACATGTGACTTCCAGCAACAGAACTCAACTCCGATGTGGGAGGCCACGGTAAGGCTTGAGACGGGGACCAAACCAGGCCCTGACTTGGGCCTCCTTTAAAGGCTAAAGAGCCGCACAAAAGGCTTAGGTCGATAAAGTCGAGCAGCCCTGAGAAAGGGTCTGTGCTGTGTGTTGTGCGCTCGCCTACGTGACTTCCCACACGTTTGCTAGTCAGATAGAGACGATTTGGTCGGGGTCATGAATTCTTGACTGGTCCTTGCTGTCCTTGCACGGGCTATAGACTACACCACTGTAAGACTGTGCTGTGCTTCCATAAACTATTTGAGTGGCCTTGAAGTCAGTACATCTGGCGCTAGAGGGTCTGCTATTGGTGCTTGGAAAATAGATAATGGGAAAGCTTGAAGGATTTTCTGTGCATGTTACAAACTCTTTAGTAATCAGCTAAAAATAGATACTTTCTTATGATTGTTTCTGTTAGCTATATAATGACTTGCTGCCTTGAATAAAATTGGCACTATTGGACATCCTCTTTGGTGCTCCTCCTGCCCCCATCTCTTTGTCTCTTAATTTCTTTTCACCATCCTCTTACCCTCTCGACCCTGGTCAATTTGTTGCGCCGGCCATGACACTCCGAATGCTAGCTCAAAAGCATAAAGAGGTGCCAGGAGATACGACTGAAGGCTGAGCTAGCACGGACTGGTCAGCTTCACTTCCAGAGAGCAATGGAACCAACCTACCACCATCATGGGTGGATTTGTGAAGCAGCACTCCAGCTCTGGGAAGCCAAGAGATGAGTGAGCTTTATGAAGTCATCCAGGTCTAGATGACATGTCATGTGGTCCAGGACCAGAGTGACAGCAGTGGTAGTGAAGAGTAGTGGACAGATTCAAGAGGTATTAGTGGTAGTAAAAATCAACAGAACATGGTAAGGGACTGAATCAAGGGGTGTGGGGGTAGGGAGGTGTTAAGAGTAGCTCTGTTTTCTCAAGTTCTCAACAGAGAGAGAGAAGACTGGGAGAGATCTATAGGGAGGGGAGAGAACTTTGGTGGCTTTTGTTTGGATGAGGTTCACTGAGTTTTCTGGGGAAAAAAAAAAAAAAAGGGAGGGAGCGGGACATCAGTGAAGGATGAAGGTGTGGAAAGATGGAGGCCTCTTTCCAGAGAGTATGACTGGCAAGTAAGGGGCTCAAGATTGATATGAAACCAAGTCCAGAAGCAGACGCTAGTGAGCCTGGACAGCCTGGTTGGAGCCAAGCACACAGACATCCAAATCAGAACATCACGAAGACTCCCACCCACCCCACCCTCCCTGTGGGGAAGGAGTGAAAAGGTCTATCTCCTAAAGCAGCTCAGGTCTATATTGAAAAGAATCCCAGGAACTTATCAAGCACCTCAAAAAGTTATTTTTTTTTCTCCTACTTTTTGATCAGATAAAACTTAGAGCATTCTCAGTAGGGCTAAATTTTTCACCCTGGCAATCAAGATTCTGTCCCTTTTTAGAGAAGCCTGCATTTCAGATCAGTTCTGGCACACATGACTACCTCCATCAGCATTTTCAAGTCTTACCTTCCTGTCTTCAATTTGAGCTCCTTTTCACCCCTTCTGGGCCTGGTAACTTCTCGGCTTTCAGTCATAAAGATGAATTCCTACATTTACAACATACATCCTCAGGTGTTACCTATTTTTAATCATCGCGGATATTATCTGAAGTAGGAGAGCTGCAGTAATTAGTTGGTTTAAAAGTAACAGGAAACCAAGGGTTTAGGGACACCGAGTGACTCATTCAAGGACACAGACCCATCAGGACATGAAAGCAGCTCTTCTGATGCTGATGGCAAGACTTTATCCACTCTCCTGATAAGGAGCTAGGGAGTCCGCATGCCATCCATCAGAAATATAGACTACATAGTGCATATGCTATTAAATTCCACTTTCTACAGGTACAACAAACATCAATTATCAATTATCACACTCTTCCCCACTGATTCCAGAAGCAACCTCCAAATCCTTAACAAAATAATTCAAATAGCTACTACTAATAGGATCTGAGTTGGCATAGGAGGAAATCTGTTTTCAGTGCTTACCTGAGGTCCTTTTACATCTTTCATCAGGACTCTGACATGCCTAAAAGCTTTAGTATGCATTAAGCCAGGACTTCCTGTTTGTACACCAAGTAGGTCTGTGACCTCGAGATGTCACTTTGCAGAGCTAAGCCTCGCTTCCTCACTTGCAAAATGGGTGACACGTCTCTTCCAGTTCTGACAGTCAACTTTATGGAAGTCCCAGGTGTGCTAACAGGAGGGGCTACTCGGAAGAATGTCACCTTCTGGGGCACCTGGGTGGCTCAGTGGGTTAAACCTCTGCCTTCGGCTCAGGTCATGATCTCAGGGTCCTGGGATCGAGCCCCACATCAGGCTCTCGGCTCAGCAGGGAGCCTGCTTCCCCCTCTCTCTCTGCCTGCCTCTCTGCCTGCTTGTGATCTCTCTCTCTGTCAAATAAATAAAATAAAATCTTAAAAAGGAAAAAAGAACAAAAGAAATGCCAAGTGAGATCTTTGGTTCTAGACCCAATCTAGACCTAATCCTCTGATGACTTGTAAATACTTAGTATTAGCAGATCCTACCCCATCCCCCCAACCTCTGCTATGAAAACAAAGTTTTGTGGCATATCATCTTTGACATTAACCCAAGGTCTGAGATCCCTGTGGAACACACCCATCCTCCCACAGCTGCACAGGTAGGAACTTGTTCTCCACAGGGATTCTGATGGCTCCCGGCTCACCCCGTGCCTGCGTGCCTGTACGCTGTTCTGCTAGTAAGATGGAAAGGGTTAGGCATTAGTACCACGTCTTCATGGGGAAGGAGGCTTTGCCGAAAGACTAAACAAAAAATAGAAGCTTAAACTAAACATGTTCACTGAAGAGTTTGTGGGTTTTCTAACTGTAAGTTTGAAAATTAGGTATCACTTAGGGGGACACAATACCTTCAGATCCTAGTGAAATGAGCTAAGCCTCTGTGAAGCAGAACGATGAGAAAACCCAGTTTTTGAACAGAAGTAGGCACAACTCTTAGAGCTCTGCTGGCCAAGGAGCAGGGAGCGGCTGCTGGGTGTGGGCAGCAAGCAGCAGTCCTGTATCCCAGCCCTGCCTCTAACTGCCCAAGAGCCCGAGGGCAGGTCATCCCTTCGGCAGGTCTTTGATTTCTCTAGTTGTCAAAGGTGGACAACCCTTCAGCAATATGGAGAGCCATACAAAAGTGTGGGCATCAAAGATTTAGAAGGTTCCATAAACGTGAGGTGAGAAAACAAAATCCACTGATTTATTTATGTAGTTGGGACTGGCCGGGACTGGATGAGCACTACTCTAGGGCTTTCTGCCCAAGTATCCCGTACACTCCAAGGACAGGCCTCCTCTGGTATTCCCAATTCCAATCATTTGGGATTTCTTTCTTGGGATGATAGCACTGTGTCTCTAACAATCCCCTTTTTATAACTGAATCAGCCTACAGAGGAATAAGGGCTTAACTAACACTTGTCTTCTAATATATTTGTGTATGAAGCAAGGACCTAATAATAAGGGACCTAAGAGAGATGGGTCCTGATGGACATGGTAGGGGAAGGTAGGTTAGGAGTAGGAGGCATTGTACATAAAGGTGGACTCAGGTGACCTAAGCAGGTAATGGGGTAAAAGGCAGAAGAGTTCTAGAAAGCTGGAGTCTAAGGAGTATAGACAGCAGATCAGCAGAGCAAAATAACTTTAAAGGTAACCCAAGAGGATGAAGCCCAGGGATTCCTTTATAGTTGCCACATTTCTGCCCTGAAGTCAAGGAATCCAACCACAATACCAGATCAAAATGGTGCTATGCTTTTCCATGACACAGTACCAGAGCAGTGAGATGGAGAGGAGTCTCCTCCCTCCCTCTGTCTTGATTCTTCCATTTATAAGGCCAGGAGATTAATCTCTCTGGGACCCTTCCTAAGGCTCACATATTAGGTCTTTGTTAATAACACATGTGCTACTAGTACCTGAAGCCTTCCTCCACACAGAACTCAGACATCAGTTACCCATAAGGATAAGCTTCTGCTGAGCTCAGACACAGCCTTGGGATCCTCTTCAAGGAGGTAACCACTAATCATCTATCAGGGATGTCCCAGAGTTGAAATGTATTCACCATCACGGATACATACATTTCAATTCAAAATTATCTCCAAGACTTGTACGAGTGGTAATAACGGCTCCAAAACGCAGATTCCCTTCTGCTTCTGATGGAGATTATGTGGGTGGAGCCAGCCACAGAAGCAGAGAAAGGCAGACACTGTCCACTGGTGCCCAAGAGTTTCGAAGGAATGTCTGCAGAGATGATCTCCCCTTGCCCTTCACTTTCCCACAGCTGCTGCATCCTTCCAAAGCTCCATGTCACCTCTGAAATGAAAACTCTCAGAAAGTAGTCCAAAGAGGGAGACAACACTGTGTGCATAAGAATTCAAACACTTGGGTTATATTTGACAGCGTGATCTTGAAATTCAACTCTAAGCATTAGCCGCTCTATCTTTAAACTGCAGATGAAAATACTTTCTAGGGTTCCTGCAAAGGTAAGAGAGATAAAGTGAACGAGCTTTGAAAAAATACACTAGCATCATATTTTTGTGTATTGATAAGCCCTTCATCAGCTAACACCATTGAGGACTTGACAACCAATTAAGATTTTAAAATGAGCCACAGGGCAGATACTCTCACGCCAAGGAAAGCAAAGGGCTGTGACAAGGAAGATAGGAGAACACCAAACCCACATTTATCAATGGTGACGTTATTTTGGTGATTTTATTTATCAAGGTGAGGCCTCTGATGTTCCTCATGAAATAAATGTCAAGACTTTAATGTCCTCAAATATAGTGTTTTTCATTCATTCTGCTGCACTTGTTTCCTAGTCCTCTTCACTTCGAGGTGCTCCTGCAGTTGATGGAAAACACACAAACTCCAGGATCCCTGCCACAACTTGGGAAGTTCAGCAGCACAATGTCAATGAACAACGTTTGGAATTTTAAGCCAATAACAAACTGAGTGAATTATGTGCGGATCTTAAAAGTTCTTTTCCTGATGCTATTTGGCAAGATGTTGGCTGGGAAACATGTCCTCAGTCTTTCCCTCCATGTGCTTGGGAAATCTGGTTCAGTCTGAAACACATCAATAGAGCCTGGGAAATCATGTCCCCATCAGTTCCAGAAAGAAATCCTGAGAGCTGTACAGAAGTCAGGAAAGATTCCATTAACCAGAATTTTAACTAACTCCCTTATCACATCCTATAGCTATCTGGTGGGAGCAGTGCTCTGGGAAACTTACTGGAAACAAAAGACATCCTGAAACGGTGGAGAGGAAAGTCTGAGACAAAGGTAAAAGGAGGTAAATCCAAGCCACTGTTAGTTCTTATTGTATATAACCCCACAGAGCACAGCCTAAACATGGCACAGACTTAAGTAAATGATCCTCAAGAATGTTTCATGCACCCTGGGGAGCGTATGTGCTATGGTGCAAAAATTTAAAAAATGTTTTATGAATGGAAAAAGATATTTGCTAAGGACGTAGCCAATAAGGAGTCAGTATCCAAAATATGTAAGAACAGATACAACTCAACATTCAAAAAATGAATAATCCAATTAGAAAATGGGCAGAAGACATGAATAGATATTTCTCCAAGGAAGACAGACAGATGGCCAATAGACACATGAAAAGATGCTCACCATCACTCCTATCAGAGAAATGCAAATCGAAACCACAATGAGCTGTCACCTCACACCTGTCAGAATGGCTAAAATCAACACAAGAAACAAAAGATGTTGGCGAGGATGTGGAGAGAGAGGAGTCCTCATGTAGTGTTGGTGGGAATGCAAACTGGTACAGCCCCTTTGGTAAACAGTATGAGGTTCCTCAAAAAACAAACGAAAAAAGATAATTACCATATAATCTAGTAATTCCCCAACTGGATAGTCACCCAAAGAACACAAAAGACCACTAATTCCAAATGACACACACACCCCTGTGTTATTGTGGCATTACTGACAACAGTCCAATTACAGAAGCAGCCCAAGTGTCCATCAACAGACGAATGGATAAAGATGCGGTACACAGGCACAATGGACGACTACTCAGCCATAAAAAATGAAATTTTGCCACTTCCAACAATACGAATTGCTCTAGTGAGGATAATGCTAAGTGAGATAAGTCAGAGAATTACCATTGCTAGATGACTTCACTCATATTTAAGGAACAATGGAAGAAAGAGACAAACGGACTCTTAAATACAGAGAACCGATGGTGGCCAGAGGGGAGGGGTGGGCGGTGGAACAGACGACGGGGATTAAGCACACCTAGGGGAGCACGGACTCTGCAAGGAGCTGCTGCATCCCTGCATGACACCCCGGAAACTAGCCCAACACTGCGTGATTTATACTTCTGTTTTCAGAGGAATCGTTTATACATTAGAGACTGAAATAGAAAAAAAAAAAAAATCAGGCTAAGGGATCTTGCATCAAAGATGCCATCTCTCCATTTTAAGACTATTCAGATAGAATAGGACTCTGTATCATTTGACCCAAATCTTGTTTGGCTAAGTTTATTATTCCCCTTGTCAGGATTGAGACTAATGAGTCCCAGAGTAGTAGCGCAGCTGACTGAGGACTGATGGTAAGAGTTTCCCTACAGCTCCTGCCACTTCATCAGAAGTTAAGAGCCCAACAGATTGGTGACTTCCTAGAAGTCAGGAGTAGAGAGGAGCAGACTATCAGGGAGACAAGGTTCTGCCGACCTATTAGATGCAGGGCCTCCTAGTTATATATATTCTCAAGAGTGAATGTGGAGAACATATACTCAATTCCCTTTAGGCAACTGTAGAAAACCCAGGGCACTAGTGAGCTATTCGCTCCCATCATGTTTCCACTGCTGCCAACAAACATTTCTGCAGCGAAGATTCCAGTGTAATCCTCCAACCGTCCAACAGGATCCGTCTACATGGCAGCGTCCTGTTTGGTCCTTTTCATCCTGCCGCCACGGGGATGGAACGCAGGTTTGCAGCAACATGGTCAAGGTCACAATGAGAGTTAGCGGCAGGTCTCAAACAGATAGTAGAGAAGAAATTGTAAGTGGAATTTTACTGCAAATAGAACATTCTAAAAGTTTAAATCTAACAATGTGAATAGAACCAAGGCAAGTAGAGTGAACTAGGGAGAAGATAATCTCCAGGAAGTACTAAAATATATTCAACTCTATAATCTTCCCTGCTCCTGGCACAGTGCTTAGTAGACACAAAAGCAGGCATGTTTTAACTGACTTTAATTGGATCAGCTAAGATCAGAAAGGGTTTTCTGATGGCTCAGCCACAGCTGTTAATAAATTAAAACAGAGGCTCCCCATAGAAAATATTAGCATCCACAAGAGGATTCCAGAAAAATCGTATGACTTTCAAAAGCATAGTAAACCAATAAATTTTCCAGAAACAAAAGGAATGAGAATAGTGTATAAAGAGCCTGTGAGATCAAAAAGAAGTTAATTCAATTTTGGGGAATTCAATTTTGACTTTGGGTTAATAGGGTTGTGATTAGGTCTTTCCCAGATTGAACACTGTACAACTCCAAATAATTTGTGTCTGAGTAGCTATTTTTAAACACAGAAAAAATTTTCTTGGACTTCTCTATTCTGGAGACCGAGAACAGCTTGGGTCTATTTGAGACTTCACCACGTTGATAACCCTGATCTCTTTTCAATGTGGAATTCAGGAAATGTTAACTGTGAGATCATTTCAGCTCTGTGGGGAAAGTTACACTGTAGCTTGGGAATGACCTCACTATTGTTTCTCAGATAGTCTATGAGAAAAGTATTCAGAATACCAGTTCAACAATGGGACTTCAGATATCAATTCAGTTTCCAAATAGAGGCTCCTGGTGATTTCTCTTTGTGTCACCAAGAGAATTCGGTCATCATCCTTTGTCTCCAGGAAAGCTCAAATTCAAGTGAGGCATTCGGACTTGCAAGTAACAATAATGCAGAATTCTAGGCGTCTTCATAAAACCAGTCAATTTTATAAAAAGAGCTCAAGTGGCACAGAGGAAGAAGAGGGTCTCTACCTCAAGAGGCCATCTCACTTGTTCAAGTGTCAAGCATGGACACCTAGAGCCAAAAAAAAAAAAAAAAAAAAAAAAAGGGAGGAAAATGCCCAAGACTAATTTTACTATG
Organism: Lontra canadensis; assembly: GCF_010015895.1. Taxonomy (NCBI): domain Eukaryota; kingdom Metazoa; phylum Chordata; class Mammalia; order Carnivora; family Mustelidae; genus Lontra; species Lontra canadensis. The sequence continues at coordinate 502,900 of NW_022631098.1, read as the reverse complement.
TTAGTAAAGCCTGTGTGTCCTGAAAGGAAAGTTACGAAGGTGACAGAAAGAGAAGAATGTAATGGATTAGACCTTAGCTTTCAGAGCAAAACCTGAGTTGGATTTGAATACTTGTTCTTAGATTAGACGTGGCTTAGGCTAACTACTCTCAAGCTTTGTTGCCAGTGTACCAAAAACAAAGAGAAATATCTATTTGACTTGGTCATTGCATGGTCATATTAAGACTGTTAAGGAGACCAAGTCTAAAATATGGGGGACACATTAATCAGAATTAGAAGAAAAATCCCACTTTATTTTCCTCCTATGGTTGATAATTTCTATATAAACTCTCCCTTAGTTGTTTTGTGTAGTCAGTCTCCTGGTCTAGGCTTCTCTCCACAAAGACGGACAGGTCCTATCAGAAACAAGGAGTTAATCCAAAACCAATTTTGCAGTATATACTCTCATAAAACTTTAATGGAAACATTTAGAGGAATTTAAGCACTGTCTCATAGATAGATGTGTCTCACAGGTAGATCTAAAAAGAAAAACAGTAATTAGGAAAAAATACATAACTGGTGTTGGTTTGATCATCAAGCTCAGGGAACAAACAACTATAAAGAAAAGTCAAACTGGAGAATATACCTGAAATGCTAAGATTTCGTGCAGAAAAAGATGAGCTAGGATCAAGTCTGTTTAGAATATGATGCTATATAAAAACACACTTAAATGTTTTCAAATCTTTTTAAAAATTATTTTGAGAGAGAGTGAGAAGAGGGAGAGAAACGACTCCCATCTGAGTGTGGAGGCTGTCACAGGGCTCGGTCTCAAGACCATGAGATTGTGACCTGAGCCAAAACCGAGAGTCAGTCCCTTAACCAACTGAACCATCCAGGTGTCCCTATTTTCAAATCTCTCAAGGCTCACATGAAAGTAAAAATCTGGGGAAGATGGTCCTCACAAGGACACGTTATATTTTTAGGCTGCTATTATCCAGCTATATAGCCCACCTAACTTGAGGCAACTTTGACCCATTAAAAAAAAAGTTTCCTAAAATATATCTAAAAACCTTAATGAGCACCTACAGGCTTGCACTGGCAATGATAAGGGCTTAGATCTTTGCTCTTGCACTTGATTTTAAAATCCCAGTATTTAAAAGTAATGAAGCCAGTGGAATTCATGGTCTAGGATAAAAGTCAAACTTCAGATCTGGAAGAATTCTATATTTAGTTTTTTTGAAGTAAAGATTCGAAGACTGTAGATCTCATGTGCTATCTTTGGTCTCCTTCCGGAATCTATTTCAACAAATCATTTAACATAAGTTATTATGTAACCTAGAACAGTAACCTTTTGTGGATTTGGACTAACTGGGCTGTCAATTAAATTTTGCTATGCAACTGATGGTCTAGCCATCAGTAGGGAGATGGCTCTTTTTGACTACAAACACAAAATCCATTGACAAATATGACAGGTCACCTTTAAACAAACCTATCTTAAAATGTTTTAAAAGGTTGGGTTCTTTGTTTCTGTAAATGAGAGTATCTGATGTTTACTTTATTTTTTTTTTAAGGATTTTATTTTTATTTATTTGTCAGAGAGAGAGAAGAGAGAGAGCAAGCACAGGCAGGCCGAGTAACAGCAGAGGCAGAGGGAGAAGCAGGCTCCCTGCCGAGCAAGGAGCCTAATGTGGCACTGATCCTAGGACACTGGGATCATGACCCGAGCCGAAGGCAGCCGCTTAACCAACTGAGCCACCCAGGCGTCCCTGATCTTTATTTTAGAAGCAGAGTTATGGAAAGAATAGGAAAGACCATCCCTGGATGATTCAAATTTGGTCCATGAAACATGAGGTTAACTGGCAAACTGGCTTTGAGTAGGTCCCTTTGCTTGTTTACATTCTTCACGTTTCAATGATGTGTAAGAAAATATGAAATTCCATCTGGTTCCAAATTATATTATTATTTAAGATATTAAGAATCCTAACTATTTCATCTATCCATCTCTGAAGGATGTTTGCTTATCCATTCTTTAACATATTTACAGTTACTACATATCTAACAAACATTTGTTGAACCTAATATGCACTACCCACATAGTTACTACATATTTACCAATGCATGATCCAAAGTAAAAGTCTCTGCTGCCCTGAAACTAACATTCTTACCTGGGTGGTGGGGGGCGGATAAAGTCAGAGGGTGTTAAGCAGAGAAATTCAAAACAAGGAAGCAAAAATAATGAGTTGAATTGAGTAAGGTGTGACAATTCAAACAGCAACCCTCACTAAAAAGGTGACATTTAATCAAATATATGAAGGTGATAAGGAAGAGAGACACGTGGATACTTGAAGGCAGAACACACTAAGGAAAGTCAACTGGAAGTGAAAACAACCTCAGACAAGATCAAGTGTGTTTGTGTTCCAGGAAAAGCTGGGAGCCCGTATGAGTGGGATGAGAGAAGACATGAGTAGAACATGAGGTTAGAGAGAAAAGGGGGAGATGAGCCATTAAAGCCTTGCAGGTCATTGTGCAGATGCCGTCTTTTGCTCTGAGATGGAAAACCACTGGGGTACTTTGGGCAGAAGATGTAAAATGATCTGCCTCTCCCTCTCTGCTGTGTTGAGATAGAGGGAAGATCAATTAGAGGAAGATTTCTAATAGTCCAAGGAGGAATAATGCTGGGACCAAAACTGTAGCAGTAGTCAGAGCTAAGCGGTCAGATTCTGGATATATTATCAAAACACTGGCAACAAGATTTGCTATTGGATCGGAAGTGGACATAGAAGAGAAATCCTTTTTATGGATGATGTCAAAATGTTTGGCTTCAGGAACTGGAAGGGTGTTCACGCATGGACCGGAATGAGGCTCTGCCGGCCCTGCTGCTCAGACACAGGGCAAGTCAATAGTTCTCTCCATTGTTTACTATAAGCTGGCGTAAGAATACTTACCTTATATGAAGTTTTTTCTGATTATTAGTGTTAATATAAAGTTCTTCAAATATTACCCAACACAAAGGCCCAATGTAAATGTTTTCTACTGCTGTTGTCATTATGTTGAGAAAGCCCATTGGGACCAGATCTGGGGAAAGAAGTTCAAGATTTAGATCTGGGACGTGCTAAACTTGAGACAAGATATTTATCAGCAATCCAAGCAGAGACGTTGAGGAGTCGGATTTATTATACCTTCACGTATGTATGAATCAAGAGATTCAGTCTCCATGTTATCAATGTATAGGAGGTGCTTAAAGCCCAGTACTAGAGGAGATCACCAAGAAAGGGTGGGGTTCTGAAGAGACAGCCCTAGAACATTCAACACAATGGGGAAGGAGCCGTAAGAAGGTCCTAGAAGCCAAACAATTGTTTCGAGGATGAGGGAGCAAAGGACTCAATCAAATGCTTCTGGTTCATTAAGTACAAAAAAGACTGAGAATTTATTGCTGGATTCAGCCATGTGGAGGTCATCTAGAGCTTTCTGGTAGAGTGATAAGAGTGAAGGCCTCAGAGGGGTCCCTGGGGAGAAAAAGAAAAACTGGAGACAACGAATAAAACCAAGTCTTCCCAAAGGTTTTGCTGTGAAAGGCAATGAAGAACTATGTCAGCAACTGCAACAAAGTGAAATCAATAAACATTCTGTTAATGTGCAGGAAATAGCAGCACGTTCGTGTACTGACAGGAATGACCCAACAGAGAGGTCAGAGGAAAAGTAATTATAGCCAGCCCAGCCCTGCAAGTGGAGAGCAGGGAAAGCTGATCCAAGAAAAGCTACAGTGTGATTTGGGACCCTCCACACTGGGAGTTCCCATGCCCCCTGGAAATGCAAATTTGAGTGAGGATTTTCCCACCACCGCAAGAACTCTTCATTACTTCTGCCTTCTAAGTAATAGTAAAAATATCATAATTATCATTCATCTAGTGTATTATTCTCTGGGTTAGAACAAAAACTCCAACAGAGAATGGAGGTCTTGGCCCCCAGGACGTCTCACTCCAAAGTGTCCAAGCCCCTACCTCCCTTCTATAGGAATGCCGCCCTTTCTTTGGCGGAAATCAGTAACGGTCCCTGCCAAGTGCCAGGGACTTTATAGGATTAACTAATTCAACCCACAGAGTACTAATGAGAGGACTATTATAATTCTATTTTGGAGAAGAGGGAACTAAGAATCTTTGTGGCTAAGTTAACTACTCAAGAGATTTGAACTGAGATCTAATAGACCACTGAGCCTGAGCCTTTCCCACACAAACCCCCTGCTTTACCATCCATCCCATTCTGTTCCACAGCAGTCTTGCTGAAGGCCACACAGCAGGTATAGAAGGGGAACTGAATCAGAGACTCGCTCACTCCCCACCACTCCATCCCTAAAATAAATGATGTGCACACAGAGTTCTTTGAATGAAAAGGGTGATCGTTAATATAGATTGATGTGTTTATGTAAAACTGGGGACCCAATTTTACTGTGTAATTAGTCAGCGAACACTAATAAATGTGAATTTCACGGCACCTTCAAAAAGCTATTTGCATGCCTTACTGGCATCACAGAAACTTCAGAGCCCAGTTGTAATGTGAAAGCCATCACTGCATCTTGGAGCTGCACAGCATTTTGAAAGGAAAACTCACAAAGTGCAGATCTGGAGCTGGTGTCAAGTTTGACATCAACCTGGGTGTATGAGAATCCAACAAGAAAGTCACATACTCTGAGAACATAGGAACCAGGGGCCTGGATTCTTTCTGACAGTAGCACTAGATCTCTCACTAGATTCCAGAGCTCTCCTTAAGAGGAACATAGAGCTGCATCCATCGATTAACAACTATCTGATCCCCTACTATATGCCATGTGCTATTCTAGATGGGACACGTCCATGTTCTGCCCTTTGTGTAAATTCAGTCAATAGTACCTATCAGATTTCAGTTTCTCCTTCTATAACATGAAGACCATAGGACTGGACTGAAAGGGTGTGAAAGAATTCCAGCATGGGCTATCTGAGACTCCTTTTCTAATTCTCACATCAGTGAACAGAGGGTAACCACACAGAAGTTCCTCCTTATTTACCACTTGCCATAGACCGCTGAGCCCTGGACACAGAAGAGTGACTCAGTAAATTATTTCCTCTCTCATCTACCATTTCCATGTGATGTTGGAATGATCATAATACCCACTTCTAAGCATTGGTGAGGCTTAAAACACATGAATAATGTAAACCACCCAGTTTAAAGTCTAGCATCTTCAATTAATTGTTCTTAAGGTGCTTTGAACTCTTCAAATTAAGGCTATGTTAAATATCTATTACTCTTAAATTCTCTCTTTCCAGTTTCATAGTCCGCCATGTTCTAGTGGAGCCAAGGGAAGCAGATTTCTCATTCACACCTAACCTCTTAGGAATTCCCAGAGCCCATTCATCGGCCCCAGTAACAAAACAATGTGCATTAAGCCCTCACTAACATTTTTTTCTTTCTTAAATGGGTTATCAGGGAGCTCAATACATTTATATTGTCCATTGTATCTCAAATGGTCTAATTCAGATTTGTCATGCAAAAAAGTCCTAGAACATAATGCAAAAAGAAAAAACAAAATATTAAACACTTTCTCAGCTTTGATTGTCTCACCATAAGGCAAAGTTTGAATTTTAAGAAACAGATCTGCTCAACCTATGTGTCCTTATACTGTGAGTTTTAAGAGATATATATTCTCAATCTATGCGTTCTTATACTTTATTTTGAGGGAGGTTGAGTTCTGTCAAGACAATATCAGGGCTTTAAATGGCAGATTTCAGGGTATTTACCTGTTTCATCTCCTTTAATTTCCAAGAAGGGCAAAATATTACCATCTCTATTTTTGCTACTATGTAAACTGAAATTCAAGGAAATGATGCAACCTGCTCACAGCCACAAAACCCGCTTATTCCTGAGTAGAGATTCAAACCCTGAATGAGTCTAACTCTCACTAGTCTTTTCACTACACCTAGTTAATGACTTCTGAAGACTTTTGAAGATCTCATCACCTCAGTCACCATGTCCATGGTAGGTCTTACCTAGCAGCATTACTTTTTAAATGATTTCATTAAGCATTGCTCCTCTCTTATTAGGTAGGATGCTAGGACCGCATAATATCCACCAACGGACATCACTGCAGAAATGCATTTAAGCTTAGAATTGGGACGAGTGTTTTGAAGAACTCCATGATGCTGTGGAAACACATAATGAGGACATTTCATCTAGTCAGGGTGGTGAGGCCAGAAATGCATCCAGAAGGAATGACAATGAAGCTGAAATTTGAAAAGTAAGTGGCAACCACCCAGGCAAAAGGAAAGTCTTCCCAGCAGAGGAAAGAACACAGGACAGTGGAAGCAGCATAGAAGAATGTGTCACAAAGAATTTCAAGGGAAAACAGAAACAACAGAACCAAGATGGGGACGGTATAGCGTAAGACGAGACAGCCCACAATATGCATTTTCAGCACCGTCCTAGGAAAGTACATTTACCTTCTTCTCCTGCTGTAACACGTATTGACAGAGCACTCATCATCTACCAGGCACAATATAGTAAGTGCCGGGGGAGCCCGGGAACAGATAATGGTCTCTCCATGAGGGGACTTCAAGTCTCCACCAGAACACAACAGGCAGGTAATCAAGACTCAGTTCTGTGACAGAGAAATGCAGGTTGCTAGAGGCAGGCCTAGAAAGGACACCTAACCCAAACTGGGAGATCAGGAGCGCACCGGCCAGGACCTGGAAGTGGATGAGTGTCAGCCAGGTGAAGGGGGCGCGAGTGCATTATAAGTCAAGGTAACAGATTAGGAGAAGATCCAAAATAGAAAGGGAGGATGATTGAACTACAGAGTGGAAGAGAAGTTTCGAGAGGAGGCTGGGGATTTCTGCAGGAGTGTGGACCTTGTAAGCCATGTCAGAGAATGCGTGATTTGCCCTAAGTCATGGGACCTTTTAGCAAAGAAGGAATCAGATTGCCTTAAGTGCTGGAAAGTTCTCTCTGGCTGCAGAAATGAAAATGGACAGAATGGGACAGCACAGAAGGTAGGCGCTTACCTGAGCAAGATACTGATCTCATCTAAACAAGAAATGATGGTTATTTCAACTATAGCAGTGATGATGGGGACCGAGAGTCACTGATGGATGGGCGCTCTGTCCGCAAGGGAGGTTCAACAGGGTGTGGTTTACATCAACTGCCCTTTTCTCAGCACATTTCCCGCCATCCTCAGCCCCTTCCCACAGAAATAATTTCTCTTGTAGCCTCTGCCGAAGAGACCATCCTAATCTGCTCTCTGTGATCCCACCACCAGCAGGCCCAGGTGACTGGAGAAGAGGCATCTTAGGAGATGGGAATGGAGTATGTGGCCCAAGGCTGGAATAAAGTCTACCTTTAAGAAATTCATGTTGCAGAGGCGCCTGGATGGCTCAGAGAGTTAAAGCCTCTGCCTTCAGCTCAGGTCATGATCCCAGGGTCCTGGGATTGAGACCTCAGGCTGTCTGCTCAGCAGGGAGCCTGCTTCCCCTTCTCTCTCTCTGCCTGCCTCTCTGCCTACTTGTGTCTGTCAAATAAATAAATAAAACCTTAAAAAAAAAAAGGAAAGAAATTCATGTTGATGTTCATGGGAATAAAAGTTAAGAAATACAAAGACTATATGGTAAGTAGCAAAGTAAACTGTAAGATGATGAGGAAGGCAAGACACACAGGATGTGACATTAAGTTGGAGTCTTGGAATAAAAAGCCATAGATCTCTTAAGCCCCCTGGGACCCAGAACAACCCTCAGACTCCTGTCCTTCTCAGTTTGTCTGGCTCTTTCTCAACTCCCATGCCTGTATATTCATATACAGTAATAACCTGAGTTAGTCTCAATCCTTGAAACTCAATGAATCTTAACCAGTACCATCTACCATCAATCTTTTAAGATGTATCATATATCAAACATCCTCAAGAGTACTGAGAATCGTGTTTTTATTTCAAAAACATTCCCAGAGTGTGAGCTCTGTTTAACTGGTAGTTATCTTCAAGTACACACAGTAAGATGAAATTTAATGGCAGTGACAGGGTATGCTGTATTTTCAATGATAAATACAGAAGGTTAAAGGCATGTAGACCAAATTTACTTTAAAATAATATTTTTGTTTGTTTTTACACACTGAAATACTACAGAAGAAGCCTTCTCTGGATGAAAAAGATAGCAAGTCATTTTAGAGAAGAACTTTTCTCAAATTGAAGTTCAATGTACACATCCCCAAGGCTCCCTGTACCACGATGGTTGCCCTAACAGCAACCAAGAACGAGGTCATCAGCTCTGCAGGACCCAGAGTCCCAGGGAGCCATTTGGCAAACATGGGCAGGCTGCAGATCTTACTGCATATTGTGGGAGGGACAGTCATGAAAAACCTCAAGATCAGCATTTAGGTTCAGAATACTTCCACTGAAGTCTCTACTCCACCCATTGTAAATTTCCACGTTAGGATCTGTGAAGGGGAAATACTAATCCTCAGAATATCTGTATAAAGTATTTCTAACAGTTACCATGCAGAAAAGCATCATGTGAGTTGGACATCCCTACAGGTTCTTAATATTTGTGATAAGAACAGTTTTCTTACAGAATAAGGAGAACTAGTAGCAAAATTCATTTAGGAGTTAAGAATGCCGACTTGGGGATCTTAGAGACCTAACTTTGAGATGGCCCTTTTTAATCACTCACCATTTAATATTGAACAAGTTACTACCAAGCTTCAGTCCTAGTAGCTCTAAAAGGGGGTAAAAGAGCACTTCAGCTCATAAGTTGATGTGATTTTCAATTACATCACACAAGATCATGAGTATAAAGCATTGAGCTCCAGGATTCACACTTCTTATATGCTCCCAACGTAATAGTAGCGGACACTGCTGTAAGTGGTATTTCCAATAGTATTTAGAAAAAGAGCATCATCCCAGATCGAGAAATATCTGGAATTACCTATTCCTAAGAAGTAACTGAGCATGGGAAACTTTGACTATGAAATCAGTTTTAACGTCAACTAGCAAGTGGTTTCATTCAGGTAGCTCAAGAGTTTTTTTCTGCTAACTTATCATGCTAATAGCAAAAGGAAATTAAATGTAGCCAGCTTCTCCAGCCACAAATACGGAGTTGTCCTTTAAGGACAATGGAGGACTTGCAGACCACAATGACAAAATCCATGTTCTTAACACCGGTGTTCATTTTGTTGTCTCAAGTCTTCAAGTTTAGCCTACAGAGAAGGCAGGCATCTGGCAGGAAGAAAACAGGTTGTCATAAATGACCACTTCTGTCCTCTGGAGTTGTCATTTTGACTCCAAGTTAAAGTATCCTTTCCTTTATCTAGTCATTTAACCAATATTTACTGACCTAGGATTAAACATGAGGTATTTAACAGTAAGCAAGGTACCTCTGGGCCCTATCTATGATAGCTCACAGCCCACTGAAGGCACAGATAAGATAACCATCAATTATAATCTCTCATAATAGTTATCATAGGAAAAATAGGCTTTGCAAGTACCTAGAAAAGAAGTCCTCCCAGATTCACAAGGAAGCATTTCTATGATATCAGTACACTGAACTAGTTTCTTCTCCCCTATTAAATTTTAATTCTTGATTAAAGAATCTGGCTTACTCATCTCTGCATTCTCCATACCTATTACTTTACACAGGTGCTTGCCTGGCGTGTGTCCAGAGGACTGGGTCACTCCACATCTAGTCCAACCTCCTTGTATTATCCTTCAAGGCTGGAAAGCTTAAACAACATTCCCCAGATTCACTTGTCTGCCTGGATATGGATGTGATTTTTTTTTTTTTTGCTTGTTACTGGCACACCCTAAGATTTGTTTTAGAAATGAGTTAAAGGGAGGCAGCTGCAGGCTGTGAACCATCCCTTAGTGCTGTGAATTTTAGCGGGTGCATGGGGCTGGCGCCACCAACTCCAGCAGCGACTTGCTGGATTATGGTGGAGGAGGAAGAACCTGGGGCCAGCAGTTTGCAAAGCAGCTTCCTGATCTCCTGGTGTGGGAGCTGTGAGAGGACCTGAGGCAATTCTGGTGGGACAGCTCCGCAACCTCACTCCCATTCTGGAAGTTCTTCCCAGAGGCTCAGCGGAAGGGCTGCTCCTCCAGTATTCCGAGCAATGTTACCCCTAACTAATGCCCTGTATGAAGTCCCTTCCTGCTCAAACTGGCTGGGACCGTGTCTGTTATCTCTAACCAAACCTTACTGCCATTTTCGAACCAAATGGAGTTTGTCAGAAAGAGAGACCAGACTCCACAGTCAATCAAGCACTAGAAAGTAAGAGGAAGACAGACACCGCGTGTACCGATATTAAGAATGAGCGCCCTGTGGCTAGACCGGATGGCTTAAATCACGCTGCTTCCGATGGTGGGGGAACGCAGCATTTGTCAGTCATCCGGAGACACTCAAGGCCCATCATGTGGTTCTGTTGCATGCTCAGAGGTAGCCTTCGACAAAGCAGACAGTCGAGCCTAACACATTTAAGAATGTGTTGTGGTCACCACAAAGGTCTCGAAAGAAGGAAGTCCAGGAGAAGGCACAGGCCAATGCGTCTTTGACACAGGAGAGAAGATGGGAATCTGACTAGCAGACAAGACCAGCTTCCTTTAAAAAGCACGACTGGAGTACTGAACACGGACACTCACCAAGTAGGTGCCCTACCTAATTCCTCAGGCTCTGCTCACAGAGTCTTCGAGTTTTAGAAGACCTAGCCGGGTGCTGGCCATGCGGTGATCACTTTGCACACACACATTCCTGCTCTTCTCTGACCCTCCTCCTAAATCCATTTTATAGACAAAAGGCTACAGCTCATGAAGGTAATGACAGACCCTGTGTCTTGTAGCCAGTGGTTTGCAAAGCCAGGATTCTCCGGCTCTGTAACTCTGCGTACAAATTCCTGAAAGACAAGGCTCATTCTGCCGCCTGCTACGAAGTTCCTTCCAGGGTGAGAACACACTGGCCAACTGCATTATTCAGGTCCTCTGGCCAGTCACAGTTTCTGTAAAATAATTCTATCAGGTTATAAAAAGCCTTGTGAGTGGAGATAACCTGATTTTTCAGGCCCCATCTACTCCCTCAAATCTAACTCATCAGTCAGGTAAACTGAAGGAACGGACCACCTCAAGCCCAGCTCAGAAAGCGGCCATCCCTGGGGTCCCAGCCCGGATAGCCTCTCTCTATATCCCTTCTATTTGAAGGCTGCAGCCCCCTTTCTCATTCTCCTCCCTCTGTCCTCAGGAGGCTGCTGTGGTGAATGCAGAAGGCTCTTGGGGTTCACTGTGACACAGATTTCTAAGCTATTTTGGTTAGAGGCTTGTCCCATGTTGTCCTCGCATGAAAGATTTTTCCAAAGGTTGCATAATTCCACAGCTCAGTCTTATCCTGACTAGCCCCTAAAGTACAGGTTGCAGCAACAGACAGGAAGCTTAGCAGCTGTTGTGATAGAATTCCAGGGTCAACACGAAGGCATCTCTGACTCTCATAACAGTACGTCTCCATCCCTTAATGAGGTCTCAACATTCACAGATTTGTTCCTTTAAGCTGTGGCTTCCTGCATTTCCCGCATGTCAAATACCCCTAGGAATCTAGTCTACCAAGCTTTGTCAGTCATTTACACCCTGCTGGGCCTGCACTTATCATGTCCTCCACCTGCAGTAAGTTTTTAAAAAGTCAGACAGGGGATGGGGGTTGGAGGGGGTGTGTGTGGTCTATGCCTTTCTGGAACCCAGCTTTGGGAGAGGGAAGGTCAAATGCGAGGTTTACAGTCACTCCCTCCAGGGTGTCCCCACCTCCCACCCGCATTCCATAGGCCATCTGAATAATCTTTTTGTTTTTTAGTAAACTAAGGACTTCACATGGAGCTTGTATTGCCTGCTCAGCTATAAGCTCCCTAAGGGAAGGGATAGTACTCACCACTGTGTCCCAAGCCCCTGCAACTGGGACTGCCAGAGTCCGTGCTCAACGAGCATTTGTTGGGGGGGGGGGGGGGAATGTTTTTAAAGCAACAATGACCTTCCAGTTCTTTTCCAGTTACCCTCATTCCCATTCTTGGAACCCTCTCTCCCTTGATACTGCCGTTCCCAGGCCTTTCTGGTGAGGTGGGGGTGACGGGACAGTGGCGGTACACAGATCAGGAGTTGAGACTCCGGAGTCAAACCGTGCTCCAACTCGAGGTCTTTTACTAGTTGTGAGATCCAGACACAAGCTGAACTCCCTGGTCGGATTTCTTCGTGAAAAGTATGTGGTTCTGACGCTATGTCCTCACCAGACTAGGAAGACTGTGAAATAATCACGGTCAGGGCACCTGGTGACTTAGCCGGTTAAGCACCTGACTCCCGGGTTTAGCTCAGATCGCGGTCTCGGGGTCACGGATGGAGCCCCGGCTCGGCTCCGGGCTCAGCACACAGTGTGCCCGAGATTACTGCCTCCCCTCCTCCATGTGTGCTCTGAAACACCCGAGTTCTTAAAATCAGAGAATGCTGCACAGCATCATATACTTGATACACGATCCATAATTACGTGTTAACACTGTTTGGTTTCTACTTCTGTTCCTCCTTGTCTACCAGCCACTTAAATATTTACTGAGAAAACTCACTACTCCTCAGAGTTCCCTGTCTTGTTCTTAATTCTACTCTCTGTAAATTCCCATCTACTTTGTAGCCCCAATCAACCATTCTAGCTGATTTGATGCTGGATCCTACACCCCTGGTCCACGTCTCATTTCTGAATCCTAAACCCATGACGGCAGGGGCGGCTGTGAGACCACCCGCAGACTCGTGCGCGCACTGCCAGGCTTCCTCTCCCGTCCTCCCTTGTAGTTCTGCACAGCAAGGGCGGTGAACTCGGTCAATGAAACAGAGCACAGGTGGACTCAAGGCACCCAGAGGACTGGCCCATCAGACGCTTTCCATGGGTGCTTCCATTCCTTCTCTCCTCCCACGGCTGGCCAAGGCAGACCCTCTAGGAACGAATATGGTAACGGGACTGAAGAAGCCAGGAAGGCAGCCCAGCAGCCAGGGATATCTGCACTGGTCTCCGCATAAGCAAGAAAGCAACTTTTCATGGGTTGAGAGATCAAGTTTTGGGGAGATTTTTTATTAGAGCACCCAGCGTTCCTTACCCCGAAGAGCATACGCTTTACTTACTTGCCCGGTACACGTGGTCATTAAGCTGCTCCCCCTGCAGTTTGCACGTGGCACGGGTAAAAGGCCAGTCATACCTGCTGAAAGGCTGACAACATGATCCCTGGACAAATGATCCCAGTGGGAGGGTCTTCCCGGGCCACCCACACTCGCCGCACCGAACAGCACAGCATGGCTGGGTCCACCTCAGTGCTGGGTCCACCTCAGTAGCTCAAGAACAACGGTCAGCATCCCAAGAGTGACTAAGTTTCTCACGAGCAATGTCCCATTAGACCAGACTGCAAGGCAAATTAACGATTTATAAAGTGCGGGAAGAACTGCCAAGTCAACGGCTATTTGAAACTCCCTCACCAGCACTCGCTGTTAGGAATACTACATGTAACTCAGAAATACCCCAAGATACATCTTGAATTAAAGCAACAGGAATTTCTTTAGGGATTTGGGAAGGTGGCTAATGCTGACATCTGGTAGTCTGATTTACATCATCTAGTAACGTTAATATAGATTTTCCCTCCCTCATTCTCCCCTGTATCCCACCAATACTTCATTCTTTGTTGAAACTCTTACCTTCTGTCCTTTTCCCAATGCTAACAATATCCTAAACCAGACCCTCCCCATCCAAACCTCCAACCTAACAACTTCACGTCCCTACCTACACTTTTACTCCATTTTAAATCAATGCTCTACCAATCTAATACTCACCGCTGTTAAAATCCATGTCAAACAGTCTCTCTAGTCTAAAATCCATCAATATTTTTCATTAGTATAAAATTCAAAGACCATATGTGACTTTTAAGCTCTTTCATGAACTGCCTCCTGCCTACCTCTCCAACCTCATTTACTGCCAATTTCCCCACGCTGCAGCCACGCTAAAATCTTGGCAATTCTCCCTGAATGGGCCAGGCTCTTTCCTACTGTACAAGCAGTGTCCTTTCCACATAACAACGTTCTCCTCCTTTCTTCCTTCCGGACTCCTCCCCACACTGGCTTGGGTACCTCTTCTACATGCTTCCTGGAATCCTACAGGACCATCTGCTATTCACCGGTCACAGATCCTCAGTTGTTACAATCTCTTAGACCTAGCATAGCTCCCAGCATACTCCAGTCTCTTGTTTACTGATTTATCTTCCACTAAATAGTGGGCTACTTTTCTATTTTCCGTCGCGTCACTAACTTGGTGCACTAAGTAGCACACAGCTGCCTGCCGAATATTTACAGAATGAATCAGTTAATAGGGAACCAAACGGGTCAATCACTCTTGACCAGTAACTCTTCTGGGTACTTCCAATATATTATATCACTATTTAATTTCTACAGCAAAGGTTTTTTTCCCCAAAAATAGTTTATACTTTCCCCATTTTGTATTTGAAGAAATCATTTTGAGAGTTAATTTTCCCCAAGGTCCACAGCTAGTAAACTGAAAGCCAAGATCTGAACACAGATCTGACTCTGGAAGTACCTTATCTGCTGGACCATTCTTTGTGCAACTGACTGTAGGTTCAAAGGGAGTTCAGAGGAGGGTCAACTGGCCTGGAACCAGACAAAGCTTCGTGTAAAAAATGAGCTCTTAATTAGAATTGGAAAACCGAACAGGTTTAGATACATTCATAGTTGAAGATGAAATCTTTCCAAGGAAGAAGGTCTACCCCAAGAAAACCGTCCCAAAATCAATCCACGCATTTGTGAGAGCATGAGGTCTTCTTACTTTTTGTTGAAGAACAGGACTTAATCCCAGCCCTCCCTCTATGAAATTAATCTCTGGTTTTAAGTAGAATGTTTGCAATCCTGAAGTTAGAAAAACGATGTAACTGCAGTTGCAGAGAAAAGGATAGTATTTTTGATTGCAAAGCAGTAACTTCTAAACTATTCATTTCTAGAGAAAGAGCAGAAAGACTCAAAGCTCACAACAAATCAGTTATTACATCAGCTTTCAGGGACTTTCCAGTTCCAGCCGAGGGAAGATTTTTACCAACATATCATCATATTCATCCATTGTGAGAATTTAAAGCACTAAATTATCCTAGAAAGCTTGGGGATAGAAATAATGAAATGTTTTACAATGTCAGAAACTTGGAATGGAGTTCAATTTTATTCTTAAGCAGTCTGGGGCTCTTACTGGTTTCTTAGCTTATTTCTCCTCGATGTACATGGCACTGAACACAGACCTGAAATAGCTCACTTTTCCCAGCTGCTCATTCCTAAATGCAAAGAGAACGCTGAAAAACAGAGACACCCCTACCCCTGATCGAGGAGCAGATCCACCACGGAAGAGTTGAAGGGACGCAAGTAGAGGGAGGCCAGTCTCTATGAACATCTAACTGAGAACGTCTGCTTACTGGGATGGCCCTTTTCACAGGCAGCACGCCCCAGGCTTAGTTAATAAACATGGCTGATGGAAGTAACATACCCAACAGCCCCCAGAGAAATTACTGAGTCAAGGCTAACACTTCTTTTGTACTTTGTGCTAAAAGTTCGGGGACACTTATCCACCCGTCACTCTCTCCTTCCATTTCGATGTTAACTAAGAGCAGATACACTCAAGGAATCAAACAGGTGGGCCAAGGTGCATTTACAGGTATTGGCTGCTATAAAGGCTGAACTGAGCACACATGGGGCCTCCCTGTCCCCTCCATAAAGCTGGCCTTTCAACGCACAGGACATACAAGTCTCCACCGAATGGCTAGAGGAGGGCAGAGGAGAAAAGAGCCGGCCCGTTAGAAAGGAGACCTGCTTCATCTGCCACCTCAAGGAGTAAGAATAACACACCGTTTTGAGAAAAGGCAGGACCGACGAAGAGAGGACAATGGCTCACCTTGCCACATCACGAGAGAAGGGCCCTGCCTCCCACCTTGCATGACCTCTCAGGTGCCAGTCATTCCTCCTAAGGGGAGGAACAAGTGGAAAGTGAAGTTACTGCTGCACCTCACAGGAGTGCAAGTTCACGAAAAAGAGCAGCAGGAGTCACGACCACCCATAACCCCTCTCCGGGTGTTTGCTCACGCTCAATTTCCACGGAGTGTTTTACGTCTGGCGTATTCCAAGTTCTGTGGAGTGAGGCACGTGTGCATTTTAAGACTATTTCAAGTCTTAAAATCATGATCCGAAGTTGATCAAAGCAACACAGAAGCCCCATAGCATGGGGAGAGCAACCTCCAAGAACACTTTTTACTGTAGCATGTGCACTCATTGTTTCTACATATATAAATTATATAACATGTTTTTCACTATTATATATTGAACTTTCATTATTATAATATACATTCGTATTATATATTAGCTGTTATATTTAATTATATAACATATCCTACAATTACTTTTGAGAATTAAGTGTTTTTCTTCTCAAATATTACAAAAACAAAGTAATTTCACCTTTGAGGTGGCCTTGATTTTTCAGGTGCTTTTCTGCCCAAGGAGATTAGAAATAGGTTTTTTTATTTGTGCTCCCTACAAATCAGCAAATCAGTGTTAAGACATTCACAAAATGTGCAACTGAACCAAACTACTGGAAGGTTAATATGCCTGTATTCTGACCATATAAGTGTTTTTTCAGCAGGTTCCACACCCAGTGTGGGGCTTGAACTCATGACCCTCAGATCGAAAGTCACATGCTTCACTGACTGAGCCAGCCAGGGGCTCACTGATGTATTTGTATTTTTGCTTCACCAACACCCCCACTGTATCGAGCAGGGTATATTTAGGGGATGAATGAATGCTTGATAAAGAAACACAGAACCTAGAGAAAGATTGGCCTCTTCAGAAAGCCCATGTTGTGTCTTCAAGGATTTGTTGCCATTCTGGAAAATACTGTTAAGTACTATGTACATGGAACCATCCCAGCTCATCCCTATTGTTTAGATTTTGTTCCTGAAGTCTCAACTCCTCTGGTCTACATCTTACTCTTTTTCCCCAGATCCTCTACCTACCCTACAGATTTTTTTTTTTTACCGTGTGTCCTCTCCTCTTCCAGCTTGACACACAGTACACTTTTACTGAGAACTATACTTTTATTCATCTCCTTAGGTGGAGTCTTCAAAGGTATCCTCCAAAATAGCACACATGTGAATTCTACCAGTTCCTTGGGATCACCTCCATCTCCCTGAGCTTCTCACCAAAAACAGTCTGACCAAGTTTTGTGGCCAGAATAGAAAATGGTCTTCTATGTCAAAGAAACACTATCTAAAACACGTGTTAGTTCTCTCCTCGGCAAGAGCTACATAACCCAATGTTGGCCAGCTTGCCATTTTGCCAGAAAAGGTCACAGCTGCTTGCCTGTGTTAACTATTAGGCATCTAGTAATCTTTCTGTACTTTTTAGATTTTTGTGTAATTTGACTGTCAATGATAACCCATCTTATAATCGTTATCACAATAATCCAAATAAATAACCAGTGTAGACCTAACATTTGCTTTCTTAAGCTGTGTGTGTATATATAGTTTTTGTGGTTGGTGTGGCTTTTCCTATTTTTTAAATAAATAAATTGGACTGCTTAAGGTTTAAGCTATTTGACCAAGGTCTGATTAAAATTTGCCTCAAATCCTCACTTCCATAGCTTTCAAAGTCCCAAGTCAATCCTGACAGTTTCTCAGAATTCCTGGGTGTTTCACACTCCCAAAGCCCTGGCAGTTCCTGCGGTCCTGCTCTCTTTTTTGACACATCTCACGGCGCCCATTCTTGAGACCTTACAAAACCAGTCACAGACCTGATCTCACCTTCCTTGATTAGAACAAGGAATGAAACTTGAGAGCTGGAGAAGAAACACCTCAAAATGTCAGTTACATTCTTACAGAGCTGACTGGAGAAAGCATCTTTACACCTACAGCCAAACGCATTCACTAATTATCTCCTCTAGAATGCCACGGGTCCAACCACCCAGAAAAGCCACCATCTGTCCCTGACATTATCTGTGAGTTTACTACATGAAGGAACTGAAAGAATGGGTTCTCAAGAAAACTAAGAAGAGCACCCAAAAGAGTCTAAATTCACTTCTATCTCACCCAGCAGGAAGTCACTCTCCTGCTGCTGGAGAGAGGTGAAGTGTTATTCCAGTGGAAGTCCTTCTTCCTGGAGACATGACACAAGCAAAGTGAAGGTTTTCCCTAAAAGCCAGACATGAAGCTTGACCCATTCTTCAATTTTCATGCACTTAGGTTTTATTGAAATTTGGGTGGGGGGAGGTGGGCACCTGGGGAGCTCAGTTAAGTGCCTGCCTTCTGCTCAAGTCATGATCCCAGAGTCCCAGGATGGAGCCCCACATCGGGCTCCCTGTCCAGCAGACAGCCTGCTTTTCCTGCTCCCTCCACCTGCTGTCTGCCTTCTTGTGCCCTCTCTCTGTCAAATAAATACAATCTTAAAACAAAACTTGGGGGTAAATAAAAACGGGGTTACATACAACAATACTGCAGCCTAATTTTATATTTTTAAACACTTGTCCTACAAATAAAAATTTAGATGCCATGTGTGGTTTTAATAATACAGCAATAAGGATTCCTGCTATACTCCCATCCAACCTTTATTTTCAAGAGTTGGGTGTTATGATGGGTTTAATTGAACAAACTTGCTTTCAGTAAGTTTTGAAGTAGACATAGTAAAATCCAAAGTTACTGCCTTGAACTAATGAGCAAGTGTACTTGAACACTTTACCAACTGGAGGTGAACCAGGTCAAACCCGATGATCCCACGTCATGAAACCCCATGGAAATAGTGGATAGAGCCACTGAAAAGGGGCAGAGATAAGCCCCAAATCTATACTATACATGTCTGAATTCATTCGGTTTTGACAAAATTCTTTTAATAGTTCAACATAATATTTGATATTTTCATTTGGTTTGCTCAATATACAGAAAAACGGACTTTGTTAAATTTTTATACTGTGGGATTTTCTCAGGCAAGAAAATGACTAGTGCTGTAGTCTGGGGGAAAAAATAATCTAGTGTATTGGTATCTTATCTCCAATGTCATAAATTCACGTATGTGCTTTAATTAAAAAGTTCTTCAAGAATTTTTGTGGCACATGAATCTTCCAACTACCTCTGAGAAGTGAGAGTTACTAATACTCTATCAGGCTTGTGGTCACAAATGTCCACGAAGGGCCTACTGGTGCGAAGAGAAGGAAAAAGGTCCTAAAATGAAAAGTAAAAGTATTATCAATATTCTGAGAGTACATTTAGTAAGAGAAAATCAGGGACTCTTTGGTCAAAACTCTAGTCATAAATATGAAGTTTAAAAATACGTATAGTTGTAAGAACCACAAAAATACTTTAACTGGTTATGGTGGGCCAATAATGAATGCCCTCTACTCCCCAGAAGAGGTTTACACCCTAATCTGCTGGATGCTTTGAACAGATGCAGCCGAAAGCAAAAAGTATATTCTACGTTCATCAAGGTTGGGTATTCTCCTAAACCGTCTAGGTGAGCCCAGTGCAATTACATGAGCTTTACAAGCACAGAACATGCTCTGGCTGGAGTCGGAGATGCTGTGGAAGGAGGCAGAACCCTGTGGTGGAAAGGGAACTTGGCCAGATCAGACAGAAGAGGAAGTCAGAGGAGAAATTCAAATTGTGAGAAGGACCCAGTCTGCCATAAGTAGTTTGAAGGACCAGGTAACACAGCAAAGGAACACAGGTAACCTCTAGAAACCTAAAAGGACTCCCAACCAACAACCAGCAAGAACACGGGACTTCATTCCACCAACCACAACCAATTCATGTTCAGTCAATCATGAAGGTCTGCCAACGACCCAAAGCAGCGTGGAACCGGATTCTACCCATAACCTCAGACACATGCTCAGTTCAGCACACACTTTGATTTGTTTTAGGAGACTTAAAGCAGAGAATGTAGTCATGTTTTGGAGAATTAAAAATAAAATCAAATTAAGGAATAGTGGACTCAATTTAGCTGAGCAGTTTCTTTGTAGTGGGTTTAATCATGTCCCCCCAAAATTCATGTCCACCTTTAACCTCAGAATAGGATATTATTTGGAAATAGGATCTTTGTAAATGTAATGGGAAGGATCCAGATGGAAGCATACTAAGTTAGGGTAGTCCCTGAATCCAAGGACAGTGTCCTTCTAAAAGATAGTCAAGGACACACAGAGGCACAGGGTAGACAGCCACGTGACGACACCAGCAAAGACTGGAGTTAAGCCACCAGGAACCATCACAAGCTCCAAGAGGCAAGGAAATGCTCGGCCCTAGAGCCTTCGCAGGGAGCATGGTCCTGTCAGCACCTGAATTTCAGACCTCCGACCACCAACAACAGTAAGAACCAATTCCTGATGTTTCAGATCCTCAAGCTTGAGGTCCTTTCAACCTTAGGACACTAACACACCCTTCAGCACAAAAAACTATCCTTACACCCTTTGCTGTCTTCCTTTCCTAGGGCCCTACCCTTCACCACCCAGATACCTGAATACTGGGTGCTGATTCTGCACAGTTCTACCTCTCTGTTTCATGCCAATTGCACAAAGAACGAAATTAACACTTGAATCACTGCAATTGATTGTTTTTCCTCCTCTGCTCTTTTTTGCAAGTTGCTGAGAAGGACAGACTTCAGAGGAACTCTCCCTTGTCTTTAAGTGTTTATGGTCCCACGGGGAGCGGTGTTCAGATTCTGTGGGGTTTTCCACTTCACTAATCTGGCAAACCCAGCTGGAGTGGTCCCTGAAAATCCAACCAGATTACAAAGAAGGGGGGCTAGAATTTGTAGGGGGCAGAGTGGTGAGAACAAGGGTTGCTCTGGTCTTGGGACATAGGAGAGGCTCTATCTCCAGATCTTGTCTGGCACCTTCTCATCATTTCTAGGTCTTTATAAAACTTTATTTTGTTTTTAAGTTGTTTTCCTCATATGGTTGAATTACCTTTCTGGATTTTCCTGCAGCCTATGGAGTTTCAATACAAACGGCTCTTTTGCAGAGGCCTGGGTGGCAGAGCGCGTTGGGCCTCTGACTCTTGGTTTCGGCCAGGGTGGTAATCTCCGGGTCCTGGGATCAAGCCCCGTGTCAGGCTCTGTGCTCAGCACGGAGGCTGCTGGTGAGGCTCACTCCCTCCCTCTGCTCCTCCCTGCCCAGCACATAGGCGCCTCTCTCAAACAGATCAGCCTTAAAAAAAAAAAAAAAAAAAAAAAAAAAAACAGCTGTTTTCAATTCTTCATTGGCTAAGTCCCTAATCTCCATGTCCTTGGGTTCAGTTGCTGACAATGACGGTCACCTTTTGGTGATGTGTTAATCCTTTCACCATTTATGTTCCTCCAAGTTCTGCTGGCATCTTTGCATTTTAAGCAGTCCCCTCCTTCAGTATTTACTAACTGCTTTTAGGAGAGAGAGACTTTGTCGGCCTTACCAGGACCCTGAGGCTATCTGAAACCTCCTAGGAGTATCAAGCACTTCCCAGTCCTCCCCGGGCAGAATTCTTAAGCTTGTGTGACTTTGCTGGACGCTAAAATGCACCAATCCATATGCTGATAGATCTGCTCTTCTGTTTTCCAGAAAGACAGTCTGAAGCCCATGGTGTTTGTGTTCTTGCCCTGGCCGGGACTCAGACCGGCTGTGTGCCCAGCTGCATGCCAAGCCCACTCCCACCACTGCTTTCGGGGTTGTGCACAGCGACAGTCACAGAACGGGGAGGATCACTGGCAGGTTCTGGATGGAGTCTGGTATGCAGCTGGTAGGATGTGAATCCCTTTAATGCCTTCTGAGGATCCCATGTGCCCTTCTCACAGTCCCCTCCTTCCCCCAGTCACATAGCTCATGATGCAGTACTCTGGATGGAAGGCAAGAGAAAGGAGCCTTTTCAGCCTCACCTTGCACAGACGGGGAAGCTAGGGACTCACTCACATGAGCTCTTTCCCCTGTGGGAGAAATCGTGGGCGGAGGAGGAGCTCTCTTGACCCTAAGCTGAGCTGTGTTAGCTAGAGAGAGTGTGGGCAAAGTAAAGCTGGGCCTCTCATATACTCCTGTGCACCCCAACTTCTGTGTTTTGCTCCCATGATGTGCTGGAACTTCTCTGGAAGCCAACCCTACAAGGCTCCCTGGCCCATGGGTGATTATTTAAGACAACGTTTTCCAGGGGCACCCTCACTGCAGCCCAAAGTGCCTGGAGCTGGTTTAGACACCACCACAGAGTGCACATCTAGGACCAAAGTCTGTGTGCCTATTGTCCAAATGCAAGTCTTGTAAGCAAGACTCCTCCTAGTCCTTAGGTGTCTGGTGCTGAATCCCACGGCTCCCTCAAAGTCCCAGCTGTCTGTGGATGGATGCCAAGTTTTGTGAAGGTTTCAAAAATGATGGCTGTCTTCGGTTACCACGGAGCTGGCACTTTTATAAATATTTTATATACTTATTTGCAAATATAATCCAGAAATATTTTTTAAGTTACCTTTAATCACCAAATTCCTTAAAGAAATGAAAGTTCAATTTTAGGAAATCTTTTTCCTATGAAAAAGCAATTAAGGAAAAAGGATATCATCAGCTTGGTTGTCATCTAAAGGCAGAAAACCAATGACCGCTGATGAACCCTGCAGGAAAACCAAGGTGGGAACACCCGCCAGCAGACACCACTGCCTATCAACAGTCATTCTACCCCCACACCCTAGATTTTAATATGCACAACCCTCATTTGGTTCCATTCTTCACCCTTCTGTTTGCTCAGAGAATGTGACCACACCCTCCCTCATTTCAGAGGGTAAACCATGGTTTAGTTTTGTACGTATCAGAGTGGTTGCTTTTCCTTTATCATGGGTCCGTCTGTAGATGAACACACAATATCCTGGCCACTGGGCTATAATCTGTTGGAGATTTAGGAAGATTTTCCTCACTAACAAAATAATATGGGGAAAGAAACCCACTTTTTCTCATTACCAGATATGTTTGGGCCTTTATGTGAGAACAGAAATTACAATAGCCATCTTGCCGTCATTAGGCATGACATCCCAACAAACTCAAGATGGCAGAACAGATTGTACTCGCATACCTGACGACAGACTTGAGTCACCAAATTCACTCTAGAACTCTGCCTTTCAATACATTATGTAAGGATAGCTTTTCCTCACTGTTCATGCAAATTTTAGCTGGACTTTTGTTATTTATGCCGTTATAACTAATACATTCTCTTTATCTGGTTCAAGATAAAAATCAAAACAAAAAGCAAAAACATTAAGAGCATTCCCAATTTGGAGGCAACAAAGGGATTCTGGTTGTTGAATATTGCTTCACATTGTTTTATAAGAATTAGCCAAAAGAAATAGAAAAATCATCATTTACAGATGAGGTATGTAGATAATTGGAAAATCTCAAATTCGGACTATGAAACCATTAGAAGTTATACTTAGCTAAATGCTAATGTACACAGATGACAAATAATTGGGATAATTTAAAACAAAATCCTATTTATAACAGCAACTATAACAACTACCCAAATTCCTGGAAATCAACTCAGTATCTGAACCACCAAATTGTAATACAGGTCACAAGATTTGATTAGAAGGATTTATACTTGCTCTTTAAGCATTCAATTCCATATCAACAGTATATACTCCTCATCAAAACACCATAAACATGTTTAAATGACAAGATTATTCTGAGGTTTAGCTTAAAGAATCAGCAGAGGAGAACATCTGAAAAAATTCTGCAAGTGTCAAGAAGGAAAGGCTACCCTACATCGAAACAGATGATAATTCCACAGTAATTCCAAGAGCATGGTAGAAGGATAGAGACTGACAAATGATGCAGGGAAAAGTCCATCATGAGACCAAGAGATTTAGGAGTTAGAAGTATTTCATAAAATTGGCATTTAAGGAGGATTGGAGTCACCAATGAATGGTTTCTGGTCAAAGAGTACACCATTCTGGAAAACAAAACTGGATCCCTATATCAGCATATAAAAATACATCCTATTAAGTAAAAGAATTCAATGTAAATATTAAAAGTAATATTCCTAATTTAAGATCATAGGGTTCATTTGTAACACCTAAGCTCTCCAAAAAACAAGAAAGGGAAAAGTCATTGTTCCCATAAAGGGGTGGTCATTCTAAAAGCCACCGTGGCTAAGAGGGATGAACGTGGACTTTTTATCAGTGGATCAGGAAGAGAATCAGACCAAGTACTTGGAGGAGAGCCTGTTTCCCAGCCAGTCCCCAGGTGACACACAGAGAGCAGCAACTGGGTAAGGCCACTGAAAGTGGATCTGTCACCCATCCATGAAAGGATGTGAGCACAGGAATCACCTTCTCTAGAAATAAAAAGTCACCTTCAAGGATCAGAAACCTCAAGCTAAGAAACACACCCAAGGCTAGTTGGAGTCATGCCTCATGTGTTAGATGCTAAGACCAAGACCAGTGCAGCTCCTTAGCACAGGATTATGACACCTTCCAGTTCAGATAAACTTAAAACTAACCATCACCAAGCAGCAAAGTCAAGTAGCACTATAAAAAAAAAAAAAAAATTAAAAAAAAAAAATCAAGGAATATTCGCCTCACTTTGAAGAACTTAGAACTCCAGAAAATCAGAATAGAGGGTTCAGAAAACTTTAAGATAAGCACTTTTTTTTTTTTTTTTAGAATTACAGGTGATTTTTATTTTCTTCTATTTTTTTTTTTAAGTTTTATTTTTTATAAACATATTTTTTTTTCCCCCAGGGGTACAGGTCTGTGAATCGCCAGGTTTACACACTTCACAGCACTCACCATACCACATACCCTCCCCAATGTCCATAATAACCCCACCCCCCCCAACACCCCTCCCCCCAGCAACCCTCAGTTTGTTTTGTGAGATTAAGAGTCACTTATGGTTTATCTCCCTCCCAATCCCATCTTGCTTCATTTACTCTTCTCCTACCCCCTTAACCCCCATGTTACATCTCCTCTCCCTCATATCAGGGAGATCATATAATAGTTGTCTTTCTCCGATTGACTTATTTCGCTAAGCATGATACCCTCTAGTTCCATCCACGTCGTCGCAAATGGCAAGACTTCATTTCTTTTGATGGCTGCATAGAATTCCGTTGTGTATGTATACCACTTCTTCTTTATCCATTCGTCTGTTGATGGACATCTAGGTTCTTTCCATAGTTTGGCTATTGTAGACATTGCTGCTATAAAAATTCGGGTGCATGTGCCCCTTCGGATCACTACGTTTGGATCTTTAGGGTAAATACCCAGCAGTGCAATTGCTGGGTCATAGGGTAGTTCCATTTTCAACATTTTGAGGAACCTCCATGCTGTTTTCCAGAGTGGTTGCACCAGCTTGCATTCCCACCAACAGTGTAGGAGGGTTCCCCTTTCTCCGCATCCTCGCCAGCATCTGTCATTTCCTGACTTGTTAATTTTAGCCATTCTGACTGGTGTGAGGTGGTATCTCATTGTGGTTTTGATTTGTATTTCCCTGATGCCGAGTGATATGGAGCACTTTTTCATGTGTCTGTTGGCCATCTGGATGTCTTCTTTGCAGAAATGTCTGTTCATGTCTTCTGCCCATTTCTTGATGGGATTATTTGTACTTTGGGTGTTGAGTTTGCTAAGTTCTTTATAGATTCTGGACACTAGCCCTTTATCTGATATGTTGTTTGCAAATATCTTCTCCCATTCTGTCAGTTGTCTTTTGGTTTTGTTAACTGTTTCCTTTGCTGTGCAAAAGCTTTTGATCTTGATAAAATCCCAATAGTTCATTTTTGCCCTTGCTTCCCTTGCCTTTGGCGATGTTCCTAGGAAGATGTTGCTGCGGCTGAGGTTGAAGAGGTTGCTGCCTGTGTTCTCCTCAAGGATGTTG